>NC_086444.1:1035281241-1035604241 GCF_028390025.1 Pseudophryne corroboree | reverse complement strand
GGGGGTGCGAGGAAAAGGCTACGAATTCCGAGCCCACCCGCTGGCGGTGATGCAGGGCAGTCTGGAGCGACTGCTGATGCTGACATCTGGTCCGGACTGAAGGACCTGACAACGATTACGGACATGTCGTCTACTGTCACTGCATATGATTCTCTCCCCATTGAAAGAATGGTGGAGGATTATATGAGTGACCGCATCCAAGTAGGCACGTCAGACAGTCCGTACTTATACTGGCAGGAAAAAGAGGCAATTTGGAGGCCCTTGCACAAACTGGCTTTATTCTACCTAAGTTGCCCTCCCACAAGTGTGTACTCCGAAAGAGTGTTTAGTGCCGCCGCTCACCTTGTCAGCAATCGGCGTACGAGGTTACATCCAGAAAATGTGGAGAAGATGATGTTCATTAAAATGAATTATAATCAATTCCTCCGTGGAGACATTCACCAGCAGCAATTGCCTCCACAAAGTACACAGGGAGCTGAGATGGTGGATTCCAGTGGGGACGAATTGATAATCTGTGAGGAGGGGGATGTACACAGTGATATATCGGAGGATGATGATGAGGTGGACATCTTGCCTCTGTAGAGCCAGTTTGTGCAAGGAGAGATTAATTGCTTCTTTTTTGGTGGGGGTCCAAACCAACCCGTCATTTCAGTCACAGTCGTGTGGCAGACCCTGTCACTGAAATGATGGGTTGGTTAAAGTGTGCATGTCCTGTTTATACAACATAAGGGTGGGTGGGAGGGCCCAAGGACAATTCCATCTTGCACCTCTTTTTTCTTTCATTTTTCTTTGCGTCATGTGCTGTTTGGGGAGTAGTTTTTGGAAGGGCCATCCTGCGTGACACTGCAGTGCCACTCCTAGATGGGCCAGGTGTTTGTGTCGGCCACTGGGGTCGCTTAGCTTACTCACACAGCTACCTCATTGCGCCTCTTTTTTTTCTTCTTTGCGTCATGTGCTGTTTGGGGGGTGTTTTTTGGAAGGGCCATCCTGCGTGACACTGCAGTGCCACTCCTAGATGGGCCAGGTGTTTGTGTCGGCCACTTGGGTCGCTGAGCTTAGTCATCCAGCGACCTCGGTGCAAATTTTAGGACTAAAAATAATATTGTGAGGTGTTCAGAATAGACTGAAAATGAGTGGAAATTATGGTTATTGAGGTTAATAATACTTTGGGATCAAAATGACCCCCAAATTCTATGATTTAAGCTGTTTTTTAGGGTTTTTTGAAAAAAACACCCGAATCCAAAACACACCCGAATCCGACAAAAAAAAATTCGGTGAGGTTTTGCCAAAAACGCGTTCGAACCCAAAACACGGCCGCGGAACCGAACCCAAAACCAAAACACAAAACCCGAAAAATTTCCGGTGCTCATCACTAGTTTGTTGTTGATGTGCTTTTTTTTTTTTTTTTTTTTCCCCCCCCTCTCTTCACATCTTACACATAGCAGGAGCCCTGTCCCTGCAGGTGTATTTTAATACATTCAGGTGATCAATAATTTTTCATTGCCACATACAATAATTTATAATTATCAAATCTGAGACCTGATAATATACCAGGGACAGGATTTGCTTCTGTCGGTCCACATATTTTATGATTGACAGCCACCAGCTCTGGTTTTGCCTATTACATTTACCATAAATAATTTGAATTGGAACTGGACCACCAATCAAAGGCACCCCTGCAAATGTCCCGAAGCACCCCAGGGTGCTATGGCACACAGTTTGAGAACCACTGCTACTGTATATGCTGACTTGTACTGCCCCAGTACATGTGCTTGGTTAAATGGGTTCACTACGATATGCCGGCGGTCGGGCTCCCGGCGACCAGCATACCGGCGCCGGGAGCCCGACCGCCGGCTTACCGACAGTGTGGCGAGCGCAAATGAGCCCCTTGCGGGCTCGCTGCGCTCGCCTCGCTGCGCTCGCCTCGCTGCGCTCGCCTCGCTACGGGCACGGTGGCGCGCTACGCGCGCCACACTATTTTATTCTCCCTCCAGGGGGGTCGTGGACCCCCACGAGGGAGAATAAGTGTCGGTATGCCGACTGTCGGGATCCCGGCGCCGGTATACTGTGCGCCGGGATCCCGACAGTCGGCATACTGAAGACCACCCTGGTTAAATAGCCATCCTCATTAAGAGTGCATACTGAAACTAGTATATCTGGTACCAGAGATCTCTGCGTATATACAAACCAGCACAATTCGGATTACATACACTCAATACACCATCACTAAACAGTCTATATACAAATGCCCTATTGCTGCCTATTCAGCCGCTAGTGGACAAATCTGAACCGCCTGTAAATTTTATGATTGGCTACGGAACATGTACAAAAACGTGCAAGATCTATCTGCAAAACTGACTGGTGTGGTCCTCTGCATCAGCCCCTATGCGTACTTCAGCAGCTATACCTGAGTAGGTGGTACTATTTCTTTTGCTCTCGTGGTGTACATTCTTCCAGAGTTTAGTTTGTTAATCTTCCATGTTATTTTAGATGTTTTACACGTACTGGTCACAGCAAAGTTTATTCCACAATCCTTCACACCATGCTTGAATATAGAATTGTATTGTGCAGGCACTACGTGGTGTTACCGCGCATGAGAAAGCAAATAAAAAAAGTGCTTCAGCTACCCCATTCATGAACACCGATATTTGACAAACCTGAAAATAAGAATTCCTAGCCAAGCACTCTAAAGTTCAATGCCTCAAATATTGTAGAACTGGCAACAGTGAGGCAGAAATTTTATTGATAAACTAGGATCATTCAGGCTATCACAGAAATAATGCATGCTCCAGTTTGTAGCCCATCCCACCAGACCTTGACAGTAAAAATGTGGAAAAAGCATGAAAATTTCCAAGATGGAATTAAACCTACCTGTCATCAACCAACTGACCCCCAAAGCCAACTGACCTTTCCACATCAGGGGCACTATTCTGGTCACCTTGCCATGTGACTTTGCAACCGCGATGACCTACAGTATCACCATAAAAATAAAACAAAGTTCCATATTGCCAGTGCAGCTTAACTCTTCTCTGCTCAGATATTGACCTGATGATGAAGGGCCACAAACCTACTTCAGTCATCACAAGTGGTCTATAAAAAAAAAGAAGAATTTTCATGAGCTTGAGGTCAAATACAATATCCAATAACATTTTGTGAAGAATCCACAAAGCCAAGTTGCACCGCTTTCTCAATTTATGTTACACAGAGTGTAGCAAACTCTAGAACATGGAGGACCAATAGACATAAAGGGGGATATTAAATTGTTTGAAAAGTATTGTTTGAAAAGTCGGTTGGGTGTCTGTTTTTTTACTGTCTATTAGATAGAGAAAAAAAGACATCCAACTAATTTTTCAGACAATTGAATATCCCCCCAAGGGTTCTGCATAGTGCACCATGTAGTTCACACTAGACTCTGAGTCATCAGCCAACATTAAAACACCAGTTCCTCAGCAGCTGGAAATGTTCGTTTTTGCAGTTAACACCCTGTAACCCACTTCACTGCTAGAACAAAAGTGGCATAAGAGCAATTACACACAAGTCTCAACTTTTGCCAATCTCAACCATGCCCAGAACTCTATATCATAATGCAGATTGCCCAAATGATGCACCACACTGCCTTTGGCTGTATGAAGAAAAAAAAATCTTGCCAAAGCAGCAGCAGCAGCCTTGCGGTCCAGATACCTACTTACTAAGACAGGGTCTCATCTAGACAAATATCACAAAGTCTTCCCAGTTACATCTAATATTAGGTCCATTACCTCTCTCCCTTCTAGAAACATATTGCCACATCAAAGGTTACCGGAATAAAGACCCAGTAGGTGCCATGTTTCAACATACAATTCCTGCAATCTGACAAGAATGAGACAAGCTCCTCTGTGCTACAGTATAAGACCTTAAAAAGTGGAATGTGACCCCAATAATGATGAAGAGACCATTATCCAGTAGGAGAAGAATGGTTGGAAATTGACCTTGTGGCAGGCTGTTCCATTCTGGTCCTCTGGTCAAGTTGCTGCTCATGGAAGAGAAGCTGTACCATGGGTTAGCTTGATTGTTGTGCTTTCCTCTTCCCAGCCACATCCTCCGTAACTCCTACAGCATGTCCTTTACTCCATTAGAGCATATTGCAAATCCTGCACTGATGTAAATGGTTTCAGCAACAAGAAGTGCTATTGTGTGAAGAAACCCAGGCATTACTTTGATGTCTTTCGCAATCTGCTACATAGATGCCAGACCTCAGAGGGTATTGTGTCTAGACTCCACCACCCCTGCAGCAGTTCCAAGTTCTTACTCGGTCTAGGCTGGGCAATTTTATTCTTTAACTACTTTAATCCCCACCATCATTGGCCTTCATATTTATCACCAGCTCATTCTTACCCTTCATTTCTCCATATTTATCATGCAGGTACAGTAGGCCAGGAAATCCTTGTCAGCTCTGTTGCATAGGTTGACGTTGCCACTAAGATGGCTGCCTAACAACAAATATTTTAATCAGGTCCGACAGTCCTTCCCTATCCTACCAAACCAACTATCCAGGTAGCCCACTATGATGATGAGTACTCACCTGTCCTCTAGCTCTAAGATTGTCCATACCAGATGTAGGAAACCCATAGCACTTTTGCCTGCTGTGGAACTACAAATCCCAGCATGCTCTGACACCATTCTGTTAGGCGATGCTAACACAGTGGCAGGTCATGCAGGCATATGAAGCTCCAAACCGCTGGAGTGCCACATGTTGGTTACCCCTAGTCTATACTATCTGCCTAGTTGTTTGTGTCCCGATGAAACAGATTTAATATTATATTCCCTATAAACTTTAATGAGCCACATTAAAATAATATGTTGCAGATCTGAATTAACACTTACATAGTAATTATTGAATATATTCAGTAGTGTTAATTCAGAATTAAAAAACAAATCTAGAAAATCTAGAATTCAGTACAAAAAATCAAACACATAAAACCCCAAAGAATGTTGAAGACACAATATTCCAACGTAGCATAATTTCGTAACAGAGATTTACGTAACCGTTCTGGAGTTAATGATTATATTCCTAGTTAGATATTACAGTGCAGTCACATTTTACTATGTAAACATGCACTGCACAAATGGTTAGAACATGATAGTCAGTAGTTACGCATTTTGTATTGTTTACAATTTACTTACCACCATCTTTCATAGGATATTCTCTTGGTCCAATAAATTACCGTTCATTATGTCAAACATTTTTTACAAACAACCGCGCTACTGTCTACTAATTAGGACAATTAATAAATTCAGTATTGCACACTCGATATAGTTCTTAAAACTAAAAAAACAATCAAATCTGTCACATAAAACAGTTTAGGAACATAGAATAAATATATCAAAACCGTATACAGTATCTCAGGCTTGCTATAACGGATTACATACGCCTTACTGGCGGTCGGGATGCCAGATGTCAATATCCCGACATCGGCAACCCGCCCGCCGGCAGCGGTGCGGGCGCTAAGAGTTCCCACGAGTGGGAATAGCCCTGGTTTATCTGAATTCCAGCTGTAGGTATTGTTGGCTTCGGGATTTCGGCGTCTGTATCCTCAATGCCGGGATCCCGAATGCCGTAATTTTAACTGCAACCCGCTATAACAACATTGTAACACAAATAAGCTTCGTTCTGACCACAGTGTCCATGGGCGGGATGTAGCAATCAGCATCCCGCCACTCTCCGCATGCATAGCAGTGTTTACCAATGCCGTATACATGAGGAAAATCATGAAGGAATGCTCTTGCAGAAAGAGCTGTCCTTTGCGATGTGTGGACTTCCGCTTTTATGCCATGGGCGTCCGTCTGCACATGTGTCTCCGATAACTGCTGTGATCCCTCCATTGATGCCTACAGCTGCATCACCATTGGTTTCTATAGGGTATGCGATACTGCCAGATTTACCAATAATGGGCATACAAAGCAGTATCCCGTTTGCCAGAATCCCCTCGTTGCTCGCCACATTCTATTCCCACTCCCACAGTCGGTTGGTGGACCCACCAACCGACTGTGGAAGTGCGGGCAGGTGTCTGGATTCTTTGTCGGTTTTCTCAGCGGGTGTCAGGATTCCGGTGTCTGTCTGCTAAATGCCGGGATCCTGACACAGAGGATGGGGGCATCCCAGGAGCTGCCAGAGTGTTGGTTTGTGCCCTATGTGACATAGGCATCCTGGGGGTCCCAATATGCGGATTTCCCTGCGCTTGAAGATACGGTCATCTCCAGGTGCAAGCCTTAAAGACACGGCATGCAGGTGCATTACAACCGGGGTGCAGCCCGCACCGTGGTGTCACCCACCGAGGGGTGACACCAAAGTGCTGACTCTTCAGGGACAGGAGCAGGGTGCTGCAATGTGACATTACGTGCAGCACCTTGATCCTGTCATCGGGGGTAATTCAGACCTGACCGCTCGCTAGCATTTTTTGCAGCGGTGCAATCAGGTCAGAACTGCACATGCGTATGCACCGCAATGTGCAGGCGCGTCACACAGGTACAAAGCGGATCGTAGCTCAGCGATGGTTTTGTGCAATAAATCCATGTACACGGGCGATCACAAGGAGATTGACAGGAAGAGGGCGTTTGTGGGTGGTAACTGACCATTTTCTGGGAGTGGTTTGAAAAATGCAGGCATGTCCAAGCGTTTGCAGGGAGGGTTCCTGGCATCAATTCCGGTCCCGGACAGGCTGAAGTATTTGCAGCGGCTGAGTAAGTCCTAGGCTGCGCAGAGACTGCACAGGATCTGTTTGTACAGCTCTGCTACACATGCGTTCGCACACTTGCAAAGCGAAAATACAGTCCCCTATGGGTGGCGACTATCTGTTCGCAGCAGTGCAAAAAAAACCTAGCAAGCGATCAGGTCTGAATTAGACCCATTGTGCAGGAGCCAGTACTGCACTTGCACTGGTCCCCAGAGGCAGCCCACATCTCCGGGACCCCTGGAGTGATGAAACGGCCCCTGCCCACAAGGCCACACCCCTCTCCAGTAGGGCCACACCTCTTTTTCCCTGAGCCGCACGCTTAATGTGCCCTCCCGAATCGGGAGTCACTGCAATCAGTGACGCCTCTGACTGCACCCATGTGCAGTGTGAACGGTGGCGACCCAGGAAAATCCCAGGTCAGCACTGCAGTGGAAACAGTGTACCCTTAAGAATTTAGCTGTGGGTACGCCGTACCCACCGCCGCTGAGCCGCCACTCCCTCCCTCCGCTGCTGCTTTGAGAGGAGGAGAGCGCAGCGTGTGCCTCTCCTGCCCCTCAGTGTCTACCTTCACTTTGGCGCCGGCCCGTGAGCCAATCAGAGCCCGCGGACTGGCAGCCGGACCGCATGCTTTGATTGTCTCACGGATCGGAGCCTAATTGAAGGTAGACACCTGCATCGCTGCCGGAGATTGAGGGGCAGGAGAGGCGCATGCTGCACTCTCCTCCCCTCACACACAGGACGACAGCAGCAGCGCAGTAAGCAGCAGGGGAAGGGGGTGGGGAACTGTGAGGACGTGTACCTGGCACTGGGGGCATATCTGGCACTGGGGGGGCATTTCTGTATCTGGCACTGGGGGATCATGTGTATCTGGCACTGGGGGTGTATCTGGCACTGGGGGCATTTCTATATCTGGCACTGGGGGCATTTCTGTATCTGGCACTGGGGGCATATCTGGCACTGTGGGGGCATTTCTGTATCTGGCACTGGGGGCAATGTATATCTGACACATTGGGGGCATTTCTGTATCTGGCACTGTGAGGCAATGCATATCTGGCACTCTGGGGGCATTTCTGTATCTGGCACTGAGGGCATTTCTGTATCTGGCACTAGGGGCATATATCTATCTGGCACTGGGGGCATATCTGGCACTGTGGGGGCATTTCTGTAACTGGCACTGGGGCGCAATGTATATCTGACACATTGGGGGCATTTCTGTATCTGTTACTGTGAGGCAATGCACATCTGGCACTCTGGGGGCATTTGTGTATCTGGCACTGTGGGGCAATGTGTATCTGGCACTGTGAGGCAATGTATATCTGGCACTGTGGGGCAATGTGCATCTGGCACTGTGAGGCATTGTATATCTGGCACTCTGGGGGCATTTGTGTATCTGGCACTGTGGGGCAATGTGTATCTGGCACTGTGGGGCAATGTGTTCCAAATCCTGGGTCGGATCCGGGATTTCCGTGTAAATGGGGCATTAATGGGATGATGAAAGCTTAATGAGGCTGTTGCATGAGATGTTAAAGGATTAATGAAATATGTTACAAATTAGCAGGATTTCCATATTTGATTTAAAATAATGCTATTTAAAAAGAATAAAACTAGCCAACAAAGTGCGAGTCCTCTGGTGACAGAAGAATACAGAATCACTAGAATTCCTAAGATTGCTGTAGTGAAGTGCACAGAGAACCCTCCCCTGTCACAACAGCTTGAGCGAGATTTATAGAGGTCACAGCCACAAAGCATTTTTCACAGTGGCTCCTGCTGCTGAAAGTAAGCTACTAATTGCTATCTTTTCTTTCAGTCTTGTTTGCAGTTAGCCATTTAACTTAAAAGATAGTAAGCACTGATGAGTAACATGGAAACCCGGAAGATTCCTTCGGGTGTGAGTGAGACAATATTAATAGCAACATTGTATTGTTTAGATTATTTTTATTCAAAATGGTCTATTCGTGTAGGGTTACATTATGGAATTGTTACTTTTCACTGTACAGTATGTCGCATAAGTTTGATGCAATATGTAGCTTGGTTAAGTAGCAATCCATGTAACCTAGCTTGTTTTGCTGTGCGATCTGATATGACCGGGTCCTGCAGTCCCATCTTCTCTCCCCCCCCCCCTTCCCCCCCCCCCACCCCCACTGAGTTATCAGGATTTATTTATATTTTTAATTTATCCTATAATAGGTCTGCATATGCGCCACTAGTACAGTCCACCAGTGGAGTGTTGAGCATGGAAGGAAAAAGTAATAGGGAGAGAGCGGGGAGAATGCTCTGCATAGGATATGCTGTTGGCCATGCAGTGAGGACCAGTCTGGTGCCCACTAGCTTTCCCAGTCTCCATGCAGCAGCGGTAGTGGGGGCAGATGAGAGTCGTGGCAGGGGGAGGTTGAGGTTTGGTGATCAGCTGGGGTGGGGGGCAGAGAGCGGGTGTTGATGGGGGGGGAGTGGTGCTGGGGGCAGAGTGCAGGTGTCAGAGGCAGGGGGAGGAAGTGCAGTCGGCATTGGCAGTCTCAGTTAACTGCTGTGGACAGACATCTCTGCTTCCCTGCCAAGTAGCACTGGGCACTTGCAATTGCCCATTGCCAGTGTAGGGAGCGGGGAGAACGCTCTTCTCCCTCAGAACCCTCCTTACGTCATCCTGTGAAGCGAAATGGAAAGCTAATTTTTCTGTGCTTCTATGAATCATTCTCCCCATGCTGCTGTATGGGGAAGCGATTTCAACACCTATCAGAAACACCGCTGGAGAAATCTGAGATTTTTAAGATTTAGGGGATTGTTTACTAAAATACCTAACATTCTGAAAACTTGACAAATCGCAGTTCGTCTTTATCCTGCTTAGTCTGGTAGAACAAAAAAAGTATGGCATTTTTTTCATACCTGATTAGACAGTATAGAGGCAGAGAGCTGATAAGCTGGTGTTAAAGGTATGCCTTTAGGCAACCGCCCCCTCTAGTCACACACTCCTCTGGATTTAGTGTTGTAAGCTCAATTTAGGGACAAAGTATAGATCCTACATAATCTTACATCCAGGGCCATCTTAACAGCAGTGTAGGCCCCTGGGCACAGCAATGCACTGGGCCCCCTACCATCCTCCAGCGGTAGGGGTGGGGGGTGCCATCAGCGGCAGCTTTGATGTTGCGCGGGCGGTAGGGGGTGTTCTATCTTCCGCTCAGCATGTAGGACCTGGAGCAGTCATTTCTGCTAATTACTCTTTTACTGCACAGATGGGGCTAAACTGTAGAAAGGGGCATTGGGCTGAATGAAGAAGCCCTGGTACATAACTTCCAGGGTGGTAGGGGGTGTTTAATACGTAGGGGAGGGGTGTATAGTGCAGTGGGTTTAATATTAATCATTTTCCGGTAGGAGGGAAGCATGCTTGACTGCAGATATCTTAAGTTCCTGAAAATATATTTCTCAGCTTTGAATGGGATAAAAATCTAGAGAGTCCCACCTTTCAGGAGGTTCTGGAGACAGGGGATCAGAGTTCAGGAGCCAGAGCAATCCACCAATGAAAATCTAAAACTGCATATTTGGCGTGTGGAGCTGGAGCAGGGACCAGCTGCTGGAAAGCTGATATCTCTGGTTCTGGGCATAGTAGAGACAAGCTGCCAGTGTCCACCAAAAGGGGAGAGTTGCAGCTTTTGGATTATACCAACAGAAAAACTCTAAGTCAGACAGAACCTGAGATATCTGGCTGGGAAGAACAATTAACAGGCTTGGATGGTGACCATTGCTTTCAAGTCGGATATCTCTGGTTCCCCACGGCCAATTTTCAAAAATCTGGTACCCCTCGAAAGAGGGGACCCTCATCTATCAGCTAGGGTCCTTATACTCCTGGGGCCCTTGGGCAAGAGCCCATTGAGCCCATACGAAAAGACGGCCCTGCTTACATCTCCAAGTTAAATGCTTTCAGGGGTACTTTTACGTGGCAATATCCATCTCCTATATATTAGCCTAAATCTGTGACTCTGTGCGTGCCCGTAACGCTGGGCGGAGTCACAGTGGCTGCATGCAGGCCAGGAACAGTCCCCTCCCTCGGTCCGCTCATCCCCGCCCCGTCTCCGCCCAGTGCCCTGTCTCTCTCCTCCCCGTACACTCCCTGTGCGTACCCTGGTGATCCTGCAGCCGGGGAGCGGGGACTGTAAGCCGGACTCGCCGTCACCGCACAGTCCGGAGGAGAATGCCAATGTGCTGCCCCCCCTCCCACAGCATTCACCCCACCCGCGGCGCACGGCCCTCCTTTCACCCGCGGCACACACCGCATCCCACCCGCGCCGCACGGCCCTCCTCCCACCCGCGGCACACACCCCTCACCCAACCACTGCACTCCCGTCCCCTCCCCCACCTGCTGCACCCCCCACCCCTCCCCCACCCGCGGCACCCCCGCACCACCCCCGCACCACTTCTCCCCCCCCGCACCCTCCACCCCACACTCCCCTCCAACACCCGCAGCACTCCCGTCCCCTCCTGTAGCACCCCCCGCCCCTCCCCCACCCGTGGCACCCACCACATCCATCCCCCACCCGTAGCACCCACAACCCAAAAAACCCACCCTCTCTCTCCCCCACCCGCAGCACCCCCCCTACACCCATCTCCCCCCCCCCCCTACACCCACGCACCCTCCACCCCACCCGCGCCGTACGGCCCTCCTCCCACACGCGGCACCCCACCCGCGCCGCACGGCCCTCCTCCCACACGCGGCACCCCACACGCGGCGCACGGCCCTCCTTCCACCCACAGCATCCAACACATCAGCCCCCCACCCCCGGCACACGGCCCGCGGCACCCCGCACCCTCCCACCCGCGGCACCCCGCACCCTCCCACCCGCGGTACCCACAGCATCCACCCCACCCGCGGCACACACCTCTCACCCAACCACTGCACTCCCGTCCCCTCCCCCACCTGCTGCACCCCCCACCCCTCCCCCACCCACGGCACCCACAGCATCCACCCCACCCGCGGCACACACCTCTCACCCAACCACTGCACTCCCGTCCCCTCCCCCACCTGCTGCACCCCCCACCCCTTCCCCACCCGCGGCACCACCCCCATACCACTTCTCCCCCCCCCCCCCGCACCCTCTACCCCACACTCCCCTCCAACACCCGCAGCACTCCCGTCCCCTCCTGTAGCACCCCCTTATCCACCCCACCCGCCAAACCCACACCATCCACCACATCCGCCCCCCACCCGCGGTACTCCTCCCTCCTTCCCGCTGCACTCCCTCCCCCAACCGTAGCACTCCCCCACCCACAGCACCTCCCCCCATACCCACCTCTCCTCGCTACACCCACACCCCACCAGCCCCTCCCCCACCCGCAGCATCCACGACATCCGCCCCCAACCCGCGGCACACACCCCTCCCCCACCCGTAGCACCCACACCCGCAACCCCCCCCCCCCCATACCCACCTCTCCCCCCCGCATGCTCCACCCCACCCGGCCCTCTCCCACCTGCGACACCCACAGCATCCACCACATATGCCCCCCCCTCCCACCCACAGCATCCACCACATCCACCCCCCACACACGTCCCTCCAACACCCACGGCACTCCCACCCCCTCCCCCATCCGTATCACCCACACCCGCATCACACCCCTCCCCTGCCCGCAGCGCATCCGGACCCCCGCAGCCACCACTCTAACAACCACAGCACCTCCGGCCCCCTCCCCACATCAGAGCTCCAGGGTGCAGGGGATCTGCGTCCCCTGCAGAGGACAGCGCCTGTCAGTAAGCGGTGGGTGTCCGGTGCAGGGACCAGGTGTTTCCCTGCACCAGAGTGGAAGTGGCGACGGGCAGCGGCGCTTCAAACTTGACGCCGTTTTGCCAGCCAATCTGAAGCGCTGGCGGCGGGAGTTCAAATCCGGCGCCGTCCGCGAGTGAATCATGGCTCGCGGGGCGCCGGCCAATCAGATTGTCTCGCCGGGTCATTGGCCCCGCCCACGGCATCTGACGTCAGATGCCGGGCGGGAGCCGAAGAAGACGACCGCGCGGAAGAGCGCAGAAGACACCGAGCGAGAGCCGAAGAGGGAGGCCGCGCTGAAGAGCGGTGAACAGCCGGATGGAGGGAGAAGAGCTCCGGTGCCCGCTGAAAAGGACGGAAGACGCCGTGCTCCTGATGGAAGATGACCCGGACCAGGTGAAGCCTCAGTGAGGTGGTTTCTCACTCACCCCCCCTTTCCTCCCTAGACCGTCAGGGATCGGGCACTAGGCCCGTAGGTACAGTCAGGCGCTCCCGGCCTGTGGGTATGTAGTCGGGCCCTCTCGGCCCGTGGCCATTTATAGTCGGGCCCTCCCGGCCCGAGGGCGCATGGTGGGCATTAGGCCCCGTTAATAGGTGCACCCCCCACCCCTCTCTTCAATAGGGACCCCACTGTCTAAAGCACCCCGGGCCCCCCATGGTCTTAATCCGGCTCTGCCTTCCCCCATTCGCGGACCTACCACACCCTCCCCTTCCCCACCCGCAGCACCTCTTGACCACCTATCTACTGGCCTGTGTATGTTCAAAGGCGTGCAGGGGTTAACGGGGCGTAGCCCCAACCGACGGTGTGAAGAGCGCCCGTAGGGCGCGATGAATCACCTAGTTTACTATATGTGTTGATAAATGTAAAATGATTTCACATCTGTGATCCATAACAACCTACAGTATGCGTTTGTGCAGATCACATTTTGCGACGAGACATGAAGGGAAGTATTTATCAAAGCTTGGAGTGAGATAAAGTGTTAACCAATCAGCTCCTAACTGTCATTTTTAAAACAGCCTGTAAAATGTAAGGTAGAAGCTGATCGGCTGATACTTTAACTTTCACAATTTCTCTGACGTCCTAAGTGGATGCTGGGGACTCCGTCAGGACCATGGGGAATAGCGGCTCCGCAGGAGACAGGGCACAAAAGTAAAAGCTTTAGGATCAGGTGGTGTGCACTGGCTCCTCCCCCTATGACCCTCCTCCAAGCCCCAGTTAGGTTTTTGTGCCCGGCCGAGAAGGGTGCAATCTAGGTGGCTCTCCTAAAGAGCTGCTTAGAGTAAAAGTTTTATTAGGTTTTTTATTTTCAGTGAGTCCTGCTGGCAACAGGCTCACTGCAACGAGGGACTTAGGGGAGAAGAAGTGAACTCACCTGCGTGCAGGATGGATTGGCTTCTTAGGCTACTGGACACTAGCTCCAGAGGGACGATCACAGGTACAGCCTGGATGGGTCACCGGAGCCGCGCCGCCGACCCCCTTGCAGATGCTGAAGAGAGAAGAGGTCCAGAAATCGGCGGCTGAAGACTTCTCAGTCTTCATGAGGTAGCGCACAGCACTGCAGCTGTGCGCCATTGCTCTCAGCACACTTCACACCAATGGTCACTGAGGGTGCAGGGCGCTGGGGGGGGCGCCCTGGGCAGCAATGAAAGTACCTATACTGGCTAAAAAAATACATCACATATAGCCTCTGGGGCTATATGGATGTATTTAACCCCTGCCAGGTTGTCAGAAAAACGGGAGAAGAAGCCCGCCGAAAAGGGGGCGGGGCCTATTCTCCTCAGCACACAGCGCCATTTTCCCTCACAGAACTGCTGGTGGGAAGGCTCCCAGGCTCTCCCCTGCACTGCACTACAGAAACAGGGTTAAAACAGAGAGGGGGGGCACTTATTTGGCGATATGATTATATATTAAGATGCTATAAGGGAAAACACTTATATAAAGGTTGTCCCTGTATAATTATAGCGTTTTGGTGTGTGCTGGCAAACTCTCCCTCTGTCTCCCCAAAGGGCTAGTGGGGTCCTGTCCTCTATCAGAGCATTCCCTGTGTGTGTGCTGTGTGTCGGTACGTGTGTGTCGACATGTATGAGGACGATGTTGGTGAGGAGGCGGAGCAATTGCCTGTAATGGTGATGTCACTCTCTAGGGAGTCGACACCGGAATGGATGGCTTATTTAGGGAATTACGTCATAATGTCAACACGCTGCAAGGTCGGTTGACGACATGAGACGGCCGGCAAACAAATTAGTACCTGTCCAGGCGTCTCAAACACCGTCAGGGGCTTTAAAACGCCCATTTACCTCAGTCGGTCGACACAGACACAGACACGGACACTGACTCCAGCGTCGACGGTGAAGAAACAAACGTATTTTCCTTTAGGGTCACACGTTACATGTTAAGGGCAATGAAGGAGTGTTACATATTTCTGATACTACAAGTACCACAAAAAAGGGTATTATGTGGGGTGTGAAAAAACTACCTGTAGTTTTTCCTGAATCAGATAAATTAAATGAAGTGTGTGATGATGCGTGGGTTTCCCCCGATAGAAAATTATTGGCGGTATACCTTTTCCCGCCAGAAGTTAGGGGGCGTTGGGAAACACCCCTTAGGGTGGATAAGGCGCTCACACGCTTATCACAAGTGGCGTTACCGTCTCCAGATACGGCCGCCCTCAAGGAGCCAGCTGTTAGGAGGCTGGAAAATATCTTAAAAAGTATATACACACATACTGGTGTTATACTGTGACCAGCGATCGCCTCAGCCTGGATGTGCAGCGCTGGGGTGGCTTGGTCGGATTCCCTGACTGAAAATATTGATACCCTTGACAGGGACAGTATTTTATTGACTATAGAGCATTTAAAGGATGCATTTCTATATATGCGAGATGCACAGAGGGATATTTGCACTCTGGCATCAAGAGTAAGTGCGATGTCCATATCTGCCAGAAGATGTTTATGGACACGACAGTGGTCAGGTGATGCAGATTCCAAACGGCACATGGAAGTATTGCCGTATAAAGGGGAGGAGTTATTTGGGGTCGGTCCATCGGACCTGGTGGCCACGGCAACAGCTGGAAAATCCACCTTTTTTACCCCAAGTCACATCTCAGCAGAAAAAGACACCGTCTTTTCAGCCTCAGTCCTTTCGTCCCCATAAGGGCAAGCGGGCAAAAGGCCAGTCATATCTGCCCAGGGGTAGAGGAAAGGGAAGAAGACTGCAGCAGGCAGCCCATTCCCAGGAACAGAAGCCCTCCACCGCTTCTACCAAGTCCTCAGCATGACGCTGGGGCCGTACAAGCGGACTCAGGTGCAGTGGGGGGTCGTCTCAAGAGTTTCAGCACGCAGTGGGCTCACTCGCAAGTGGACCCCTGGAGCCTACAAGTAGTATCCCAGGGGTACAGATTGGAAATTCGAGACGTCTCCCCCTCGCAGGTTCCTGAAGTCTGCTTTACCAACGTCTCCCTCCGACAGGGAGGCAGTATTGGAAACAATTCACAAGCTGTATTCCTAGCTGGTGATAATCAAAGTACCCCTCCTACAACAAGGAAAGGGGTATTATTCCACACTATATTGTGGTACTGAAGCCAGACGGCTCGGTGAGACCTATTCTAAATCTGAAATATTTGAACACTTACATACAAAGGTTCAAATCAAGATGGAGTCACTCAGAGCAGTGATAGCGAACCAGGAAGAAGGGGACTATATGGTGTCCCTGGACATCAGGGATGCTTACCTCCATGTCCAAATTTGCCCTTCTCACCAAGGGTACCTCAGGTTCGTGGTACAGAACTGTCACTATCAGTTTCAGACGCTGCCGTTTGGATTGTCCACGGCACCCCGGGTCTTTACCAAGGTAATGGCCGAAATGATGATTCTTCTTCAAAGAAAATGGACGATCTCCTGATAAGGGCAAGGTCCAGAGAACAGTTGGAGGTCGGAGTAGCACTATCTCAAGTAGTTCTACGACAGCACGGGTGGATTCTAAATATTCCAAAATCGCAGCTGTTTCCGACGACACGTCTGCTGTTCCTAGGGATGATTCTGGACACAGTCCAGAAAAGGGTGTTTCTCCCGGAGAAGAAAGCCAGGGAGTTATCCGAGCTAGTCAGGAACCTCCTAAAACCAGGAAAAGTGTCAGTGCATCATTGCACAAGGGTCCTGGGAAAAATGGTGGCTTCTTACGAAGCGATTCCATTCGGCAGATTTCACGCAAGAACTTTTCAGTGGGATCTGCTGGAAAAATGGTCCGGATCGCATCTTCAGATGCATCAGCGGATAACCCTGTCTCCAAGGACAAGGGTGTTTCTTCTGCGGTGGCTGCAGAGTGCTCATCTATTAAAGGGCCGCAGATTCGGCATTCAGGACTGGGTCCTGGTGACCACGGATGCCAGCCTGAGAGGCTGGGGAGCAGTCACACAGGGAAAAAATTTCCAGGGAGTGTGATATAGTCTGGAGACTTCTCTCCACATAAATATACTGGAGCTAAGGGCAATTTACAATGCTCTAAGCTTAGCAAGACCTCTGCTTCAAGGTCAGCCGGTATTGATCCAGTGGGACAACATCACGGCAGTCGCCCACGTAAACAGACAGGGCGGCACAAGAAGCAGGAGGGCAATGGCAGAAACTGCAAGGATTCTTCGCTGGGCGGAAAATCATGTGATAACACTGTCAGCAGTGTTCATTCCGGGAGTGGACAACTGGGAAGCAGACTTCCTCAGCAGGCACGACCTCCACCCGGGAGAGTGGGGACTTCATCGGGAAGTCTTCCACATGATTGTGAACCGTTGGGAAAGACCAAAAGTGGACATGATGGCGTCCCGCCTGAACAAAAAACTGGACAGGTATTGCGCCAGGTCAAGAGACCCTCAGGCAATAGCTGTGGACGTTCTGGTAACACCGTGGGTGTACCAGTCGGTGTATGTGTTCCCTCCTCTGCTTCTCATACCCAAGGTACTGAGAATTATAAGACGTAGAGGAGTAAGAACTATACTCGTGGCTCCGGATTGGCCAAGAAGGACTTGGTACCCGGAACTTCAAGAAATGCTCACAGAGGACTCATGGCCTCTGCCGCTAAGAAGGGACTTGCTTCAGCAAGTACCATGTCTGTTCCAACATTCCTACCCTGGTCAAAGCCAGGAAGGAGGTGACCGCACAACATTATCACCACATGTGGCGAAAATATGTTGCGGGGTGTGAGGCCAGGAAGGCCCCACGAAGAAATTTCAACTCGGTCGATTCCTGCATTTCCTGCAAACAGGAGTGTCTATGGGCCTCAAATTGGGGTCCATTAAGGTTCAAATTTCGGCCCTGTCAATTTTCTTCCAAAAAAAAATTGGCTACAGTTCCTGAAGTCCAGAAGTTTGTCAAGGGAGTACTGCATATACAACCCCCTTTTGTGCCTCCAGTGGCACTGTGGGATCTCAACGTAGTTCTGGGATTCCTCAAATCACATTGGTTTAAACCGCTCAAATCTGTGGATTTGAAATATCTCACATGGAAAGTGACCATGCTGTTGGCCCTGGCCTCGGCCAGGCGAGTGTCAGAATTGGCGGCTTTGTCTCACAAAGCCCATATCTGATTGTCCATTCGGACAGGGCAGAGCTGCGGACTCGTCCCCAGTTTCTCCCTAAGGTGGTGTCAGCGTTTCACCTGCACCAGCTTATTGTGGTACCTGCGGCTACTAGGGACTTGGAGGACTCCAAGTTGCTAGATGTTGTCAGGGCCCTGAAAATATAGGTTTCCAGGACGGCTGGAGTCAGGAAAACTGACTTGCTGTTATCCTGTAGGCACCCAAAAAACTGGGTGCTCTTGCTTCTAAGCAGACGATTGCTAGTTGGATGTGTAGTACAATTCAGCTTGCACATTCTGTGGCAGGCCTGCCACAGCCAAAATATGTAAATGCCCATTCCACAAGGAAGGTGGGCTCATCTTGGGCGGCTGCCCGAGGGGTCTCGGCTTTGCAACTTTGCCGAGCTGCTACTTGGTCAGGGGCACACCCTGGCTGAGGAGGACCTGGAGTTCTCTCATTCGGTGCTGCAGAGTCATCCGCACTCTCCCGCCCGTTTGGGAGCTTTGGTATAATCCCCATGGTCCTGACGGAGTCCCCAGCATCCACTTAGGACGTCAGAGAAAATAAGAATTTACTTACCGATAATTCTATTTCTCGTAGTCCGTAGTGGATGCTGGGCGCCCATCCCAAGTGCGGATTGTCTGCAATACTTGTACATAGTTATTGTTACAAAAATCGGGTTATTATTGTTGTGAGCCATCTTTTCAGAGGCTCCGCTGTTATCATGCTGTTAACTGGGTTCAGATCACAGGTTGTACAGTGTGATTGGTGTGGCTGGTATGAGTCTTACCCGGGATTCAAAATCCTTCCTTATTGTGTACGCTCGTCCGGGCACAGTATCCTAACTGAGGCTTGGAGGAGGGTCATAGGGGGAGGAGCCAGTGCACACCACCTGATCCTAAAGCTTTTACTTTTGTGCCCTGTCTCCTGCGGAGCCGCTATTCCCCATGGTCCTGACGGAGTCCCCAGCATCCACTACGGACTACGAGAAATAGAATTATCGGTAAGTAAATTCTTATTTTTCTCTCTTTCCAAGCTTTGACAAATATTCCCCTTTATGTGAACAGTTGGCCTTATGACATTACTGGGGTGTCTTGTGGAACTCACTCTAAAGAATGTAATCCTAAGTAAGCAAGCCTCTTTAATGAGTACATTCAGACAGCCAAATAAATTGGTAGAAATTAAGAGTGCTTGTAACACGTAGCATTGTTACCACTGCACTCATGATATACATGCATTATTTAATGAATTATAACTTTTCTCCAGTGTATATGTAAGCCACTAGATTACACATCAGAACATAAGCAAACCTTCATGTGATAAAATAGCCGTGGTTTCTGGTGACGGACGTGAGATGCCAAGAGCTTCCAGTTACAAATAGTCCAAAATAGTTGACAAGATGAATGGTTAAATCTGAAGTAGAAAGTAGACAGTGTGGTGTCATAAGGAATAGAAGCCCGGTTGTTTTATCATATTCATAACACACAGATTCAGAACACAAAGCTACTAGCATCTAGTGAAAACGACCCACATCCACTTTTCACAAACACTTCCTCAAGAATGTAAAGTATGAAATCTTCTAAGTAATGAGCATGTACAATTAGCTGGGAATGTTAAACAATTGTGCGCCGCTACAGGAGAGAAACATGGCTTTCAACACAAAGGAAATTCCCACTGAAAAGTAGGTTAACGAATCGGTAGATGGCTGCATCTGATGTTATTCTGAAATAGCATTGTCTTTATTATGCAAAGATATCACCAGCAATGTTTTTTTTTTTTTAATAGATCCCTATTTGTCACAGTTACTCTTTTGACTTGGAAAAATACATGTGAAAAACATAACAAAATAACAACATTGTTATGTATAGCTGTCTTTTCTGTTCTAAAATCACTGGTAGTTGCAGTTACACTGCTGCATTATTTATCAATTGCTCATACAGCAGAGTAATAGGCGGAACTATAGTGGGTGCAAGGGGTGTCACCCAGAAGCTTAGGGAGGACCCAGGTTATAAAGTTGCATACCAATATTGCAGATTAGCAATTCGTTCCAATACATTCCAGCCTGATTTGTGTGACATTACATTTTCAGTGAGAGGTATGTAGTGGATGTTATAATGCTAAGAGTGCACTGTAATCAGGGCCGGTTCTAGCCCTTTTGGCCGCCTTGGGTGGAAAATAGGGCGTGGCTTCATACAGGGGGCGTGGTCAGTTACGCCCCCTGTACAGTAGAGTAGCGCCGCTGAAAGAGGGGAAAAAAAAGGAATACTCACTATCCCCACTCCTGATTCCCGACCGCTGCAGACCTCCGCCGGCGCTGCTCCTCTCCTCGGATCATGCATAGACAGACACTAGAGGTCAATTATGACCCCTAGCGTTTGTGTCAGTCCCACAATGCTGTGCGGTGCGCAATGACGTCATCGCGCACCGCACAGCAAAGGTCCTCTCCACGAAGGGAAACTAGACACGTAGTGTCTAGTTCCCTTCACAGCGGGGGGACACAGCGGGCAGTAATGGATCTTGCCATGGTGCTGCCCCCTCTGGATGGCGCCGGTGCCCTCCGGAAGGCGGCGCCCCGGGCAAAAGTCTTGCTTGCCCGTGGCAAGATCCGCTACTGACTAAAATGTGGCATAATTTGAACTGCTGGCCACCACAGTGTGGCACAATATGTACTGGAGGGCCTGCTAATGTGGCACAGTATGAAAAGGGGGCATTGTAATGTGGCATAATATGAACTGGGAAAACTTGTATGTCATAATGTGAATTAGATATACTGTGTGGAATAAGGTGTACTGGCAGCCATACAATGTGAAGTACTATAGTTCAGAAAATGAACTAGGGCACTAATATGGGATATAAAATTAATAACTGCTATGGAGAGGTGTCCCCTAGAAGCACTGGGACAGAGGCTCCTTCGGTATTTTGCTATGAGACATACACAATTATGGTTGTGCACCTGGGAAGAGTTCATATATTTTATCTGTAAGAGCATCATCAAAGATGAGTTTGATCTATGGAGGTCACATACTAGGATGATTTTCTTTTTGCCACTAATGATGTGTCATAGTTCAAACCAATCCCAACTCACATACATGAACAACAATAAAAATTACATGCACAAAAATGACATGCACAAAATAAATAGCCAAATGCACGGCAGCACAGGTCACGCATTTTAACAATCTATTTTCTTACTGTAATAAGAAAGAGGATAATTTGTAGGCTATAATCAAAAATAACAATCTAGCTTTTCCACTCAATTTTTATGTATAAAAATATTTATTTTACGTATAGTATTACATTAGTTATGCTAAATATTTTGCCTCCTCATCCCAGCCTTTGTGGTAATACTTTCTAATAGGAACAGTAATTGGAGATCACCCACACTCAAAGTACAGTAACTTTTTCAAAATATCTGCCAGGAGCATTGCAACTGTTAATGTATGCTAGAGCTGGGTCCCACTCCGGTATTTTGGTGAGCCTGCTGCTTGTGCAAGGTGTGGTTTTTTTTTTTCCCCTTGGTTTTTTTTTTTTTAAATCTTACCCCTATTGCATTCTAATGGGTTGTTTCACGCTCACATCCGCACTCAGAAATTATCCTAACAATAAAACATATTTGTCTGCCACCACCAAAGGAATTATGGGAAGTAACTGCTCCCACTACGGCTTTTGGGTTCCTTACAGTAATACTGTGTGTGTGTCTGTGTGCCCTTGAGGAAAACCACTATGATGTGGTTGAAACAGCTGTCGGGCTGGTACCGGTTATAACTGGAAACGCAACTGTATGTAGAACAAAGACTGTGGCTGTGACTTTAAGACAAGGCTGAAGAAGAACTGAAAACTGTAGCTGTGACTTTAAGATGAGGCTGAAGAATACTGTGGCTGTGTCTTTTAAAAAGAGACTAAAGAATACTATGGCTTTAAGACGAAACTGAATAATACTGCAGCTGTGTCTTTTAAGACGAGACTGAATAATAGTGTGGCTGTGTCTTTAAGACGAGACTGAAGAATACTGTGGCTTTAAGACGAGACTGAAGAATACTGCTGCTGTGTCTTTAAGACGAGACTGAAGAATACTGCAACTGTGTCTTTAAGACTAGACTGATACTGGATATAATTGGTAACACAACTGTAGTCCAGACTGGGTAGCAAAAGAGCAGAGTTTTACCGGAACCAAGGTAAAAGTGTTGCCTCTTAGGGAGCTCAGCTATTAAGCTCACACTGAGCTGTGTGACACAAGGTACTGGCCGCCTCTGTAACACAAGTCTCTTTACTTATACTTCCTGGTCCTTGGTGATTGGTGAACAGGGTCAGGTGATTCAGGGAGTCTCAGGCTGGCACGGGATTGGATAGCTCCAGGTCAGGTGATCAGGCCCTATCATGTCAGTACTCCAGGCCAGGATCTGATATGGAGTGAGGCCTAGCAGGCTGAAAAAACACTGAAGCTCGAACCCCTACAAATGAACAGAGGATGCTGACCCTTAGGCCTAAACTCCAATTGCTGAGCACAATGTATATGGTGACTACTGGAGTCAGACAGGCGTATAGTATAATGACAACAATGATTGCTGTGTAGGCACAGCATAGAGAGACTTGCTGAATTCAGATTCACATAGAAGGTTAATCAACAGCTCGTTAACGCTCACCTTCCAGGCAGAGAAATCGCACTCTGGAAACTAATGGTACTGGCAAGCTGTTTATCCCAGTGAACAGAAAAGATGCAGGATCCAGGATAGATGGCAGAGGTAAGTCACCAAATATGAGAACTACAGTCAAGATCGTGACATGTGTCATGTGTATAAATGCATTAATAATGTGTGGCAAATGTGTAAGGGACACTGTGTGTCACTGTGTGTATAAGTTCACTAATAATGTGCGGCATATGTGAAAGGGACATTATGTGCATCAGTATGTGTATAAAGGCATTAATAATGTGCGGCATACTGTATGTGTAAGGGACATTATGTGTATAAGGGCATTAATAAAGGTTGGCATAATGTGTAAGGGGCATTACTGTGTGGTATTATGTGTTTAAATGCATTACTAATGTTTGTCATTATGTGTATAAGGTGCTGTACTGTAACGTATAGAAAGGGCATTACTGTGTGGTCTAATGTGAATAAAGAGCAATATGGTGTGGTGTAATGTTAATAAGTAGCAATTCAATGTGAATAAGGGGCACTACTGCGAGGAGTAACGTTTATAAGGTAAAGTGGTACTACTGTGGTGTAACGTGAATTAGGGACATTATCGCATGATAAAATATGAGTAAAGTTGCCTTACTGTGTGGCATAATTTGAATTGGGGGTACAATTGTGTGGCTATGCCGCTTCCCAGCAAGAACACACCCCTTTTTGGGATGTGTGCCGAATGTGCGAACTGTTCCTATTTAAAATATGGGGGGTAGGAACACAAAAATGAGGACTGCTTTGGGTGAGGGGTGATGGTGCTGGGAAAGGGGTGCAGGGTCAGAGGCGGAACTAGAGGTGGTGCTAGGGGGCACCAGCCAAAATCTTGCCTAGGGCATCAAATTGGCTAGGGCTGGCTCTGCGCCTAGGGCAGCATTTACTGAATCAGGGTCTCATGGCCTACTATCACTGAATGTTTTCAAGGTCTCTTCATAGAATCAGAATTGAAATAATTCAGATCACATGTACATCTTTCATGTGTCGGTCCGTAAATAACACACCTGTGCTGCAGCTGAGAGATGGGGAAAACAGGCATTGTTAGCGGTCCATAGCACCAGATTTGAGAAGCAATGTAATAAGTCGCACTGACAAAAGATAAAGGTTAAAAAAAATCTGTTTCCTAATTGGTGGTTTTTCGTAGCTGCTGCTTGTAGGCTTTTCTGGATGTGGGATTTAAAAGGGCAATAATATGCAAAACACTTCTGTTTTCTCTTTTGAGAAAACAACTTTGTGCTTTTTACCTTTCCCATATAATAGTGTCTTAAAACATACTTGTTTATTACCCACATTGGTACAAGAATGCAGCCTATTATTTCCCTAGGAACCAGTGACATCACTGAGGCAGTTGGGCAGAGGGATTTCACTAGTTTATGTTGCATTGGCAAACTGAATATTGGTTTACTAGAGTCTTATTTACAGATGTATGCAATGCTGATGATTATGCAGCTGAGCGCTTATCGACTGACAGTGCATGGTTCATGGCTGCACTAAGCATGTGCCAAGGTTCCTTTTGCCAAGTTCCTTGCTGTGAGGATTTACTTGCACAGTGATGGACAGTCAGGGACCATTTGGGGCAGGTACAGGGAATGGCAACAAAAAGAAAGGCGTGTCGCGACCATTTTCTGGGTGGTCTGTGCCTACCGCTGCGATCCCATACACAGAAAACATGGTGCCAGCATCTCAGGGGATTTGCGACCACCACTGCGTGTTTGTAAGTATATGCCGAGATTTGTGAGGCGACTCAGTCCATTTCCATGTGGCTACAGCATTAGCATATTTCCTCCTCATAAGGAATCACAGCTGCGAATGCAGTAGCGTCCCTCTCTGATTCAGGCCCATAATACACAAAATAACTGTCTCCATGTTATGTAGGCGATCAGTACACGGAATACTATGCTATAAGGAATGTAGGTGATCAGTATACAGAATACTATGCTATAAGGAATGTGGGTGATCAGTACACAGAATACTATGCTATAAGGAATGTAGGTGATCAGTATACAGAATACTATGCTATAAGGAATGTGGGTGATCAGTACACGGAATACTATGCTATAAGGAATGTAGGTGATCAGTATACAGAATACTATGCTATAAGGAATGTAGGTGATCAGTACACGGAATACTATGCTATAAGGAATGTAGGTGATCAGTACACAGAATACTATGCTATAAGGAATGTAGGTGATCAGTATACAGAATACTATGCTATAAGGAATGTGGGTGATCAGTACACAGAATACTATGCTATAAGGAATGTAGGTGATCAGTACACAGAATACTATGCTATAAGGAATGTAGGTGATCAGTACACGGAATACTATGCTATAAGGAATGTAGGTGATCAGTATACAGAATACTATGCTATAAGGAATGTAGGTGATCAGTACACGGAATACTATGCTATAAGGAATGTAGGTGATCAGTACACAGAATACTATGCTATAAGGAATGTAGGTGATCAGTACACGGAATACTATGCTATAAGGAATGTGGGTGATCAGTACACGGAATACTATGCTATAAGGAATGTAGGTGATCAGTACACGGAATACTATGCTATAAGGAATGTAGGTGATCAGTACACAGAATACTATGCTATAAGGAATGTAGGTGATCAGTACACGGAATACTATGCTATAAGGAATGTAGGTGATCAGTATACAGAATACTATGCTATAAGGAATGTAGGTGATCAGTACACGGAATACTATGCTATAAGGAATGTAGGTGATCAGTACACAGAATACTATGCTATAAGGAATGTAGGTGATCAGTACACGGAATACTATGCTATAAGGAATGTGGGTGATCAGTACACGGAATACTATGCTATAAGGAATGTAGGTGATCAGTACACGGAATACTATGCTATAAGGAATGTAGGTGATCAGTACACAGAATACTATGCTATAAGGAATGTAGGCGATCAGTACACGGAATACTATGCTATAAGGAATGTAGGTGATCAGTACACAGAATACTATGCTATAAGGAATGTAGGTGATCAGTATACAGAATACTATGCTATAAGGAATGTAGGTGATCAGTACACAGAATACTATGCTATAAGGAATGTAGGTGATCAGTACACGGAATACTATGCTATAAGGAATGTGGGTGATCAGTACACGGAATACTATGCTATAAGGAATGTGGGTGATCAGTACACGGAATACTATGCTATAAGGAATGTAGGTGATCAGTACACGGAATACTATGCTATAAGGAATGTAGGTGATCAGTACACAGAATACTATGCTATAAGGAATGTAGGCGATCAGTACACGGAATACTATGCTATAAGGAATGTAGGTGATCAGTACACAGAATACTATGCTATAAGGAATGTAGGTGATCAGTACACAGAATACTATGCTATAAGGAATGTAGGTGATCAGTATACAGAATACTATGCTATAAGGAATGTAGGTGATCAGTACACAGAATACTATGCTATAAGGAATGTAGGTGATCAGTACACGGAATACTATGCTATAAGGAATGTGGGTGATCAGTACACGGAATACTATGCTATAAGGAATGTAGGTGATCAGTACACGGAATACTATGCTATAAGGAATGTGGGTGATCAGTACACGGAATACTATGCTATAAGGAATGTAGGTGATCAGTACACGGAATACTATGCTATAAGGAATGTGGGTGATCAGTACACGGAATACTATGCTATAAGGAATGTGGGTGATCAGTACACGGAATACTATGCTATAAGGAATGTAGGTGATCAGTACACGGAATACTATGCTATAAGGAATGTGGGTGATCAGTACACGGAATACTATGCTATAAGGAATGTGGGTGATCAGTACACGGAATACTATGCTATAAGGAATGTAGGTGATCAGTACACGGAATACTATGCTATAAGGAATGTAGGTGATCAGTCAGAGAAGGCCTTAACCAATATGATGCCCTAGGCAAGATTTTGGCTGGTGCCCCCTAGCACCGCCGCTAGTTCTGCAGGAGATGCCTGGCATGAGTCAGCTGGCAGCTCTGCTAACGTCGGGCGCCTTCTGTTCATGAAAATGCATCTTATTTGCATTACTATGTGGCTAGGATGCACAAGCAGCTTCTGCTGATTAAAATGCTATGCAGCATGCCTATATTCTGTGTGTGACTGTGGCTGTATCTGCATACAAAATGCTACATTACAGTGATTTCCAGGAACACACTGCAATATAGCATTTCGTATGCAGATACAGCCGCAGTCACACACACAATGTAGGCATGCTGCATATCATTTTAATCAGCAGAAGCTGCTGGTGCCCCTAAGCATACCAAATGCCCTAGGCATTTGCCTAGTTTGCCTATGCCTAAGGCCGGCTCTGTGATCAGTACACGGAATACTATGCTATAAGGAATGTAGGTGATCAGTACACGGAATACTATGCTATAAGGAATGTAGATGATCAGTACACGGAATACTATACTATAAGGAATGTAGGTGAGCAGTGCACAAAATGCTATGCTATAAGGAACGGTATATTAGCAGACATATAACTTTAATGCAATGTCTTCATAATTTTCAGTATGTAATTTTTATTAGCTTTGAAATTACATTTAAATGTTCACAATGGATTAGTGTCTGCGACAATGGCGCCTCATATCTGTTAGTAGAGAAACAGATTATTGCAGGGAACTACATGGGTGATTAAATAAAGATAAATGTCCTTAACAGAGACAGGTAGGGCACCAGTGGTTCTTAAGTGATTGTTGAACTATGTGTCTCAGCATGCCCAGTCATGCTGGGGCTTATACTGTAGATCCACAAAAGCTGGAAAGTCAAAGATTGTCTTACAAGCCTGGTCTAGAGCAGTGATGGGCCACATGTGGCCCCCAAGCCTCCAGCTACTTTCTACTTCATTGTCCTAATTGGTTTGTTTAAAAAGCCTACTGATATCTTATTACAGATTAGTTTCTCTTTCATTGATTAAATGTATTCATTTAACTTGCTACTGAGATTAGGAGTAATGTGCATTCCCTTCAAAGGCTAGAGGGCCACCCAGTGCTGCCCCTAAACTGTATCAGGTTGCCTATCCTGGTCTAGAGGATGCAGTGAACTTGAGTTTGTGTAAAGTATGAATATAGCCTGTCTGGGAGCAATAGGTGTAATACACTTCCACACTAGTCCTCTCCAATATGCGTTCTGCCTGAAACCATGAACTTGCTACCAGCAAGCACTGTGAATGTTATTGCTGGTACATGCAATGTAATGCAGGCTGGCATGTTCCCTGTGCCTGCTCTCACTGTAATGATGTAGTGAAGGAGCCAGTTTGATAGGTAGCCCCTGGAGAGGAAGAAAGGGAGGTCTCTCCTGCACACAGTCTGATTGCAGACAAACCCTGCTTCTGCTGGAAATAGCTCAATGCTCTGAGAACAGTAGCAGCTGAAATTCCTGCTCTCTCTGACCGTGTCTCTCTTCCTGCTCCCTGTAGGCACTCTCGGGATTTGGGTAAAACCGAAACTGTTACAGCTGAAACCCTTGCTTTAAGTAAACACAGACTGCATAGCTGAGAGCAACCCTAGTACCTGGCTGCACTTGTCCTGGAGGTCTGAGCGCACCTGACTGGTAGGTACAGTTCTATCCATTCCTCATTTTATGCTGTCTGCTTGTGCATTATATATGGTACAAGGTTCAGTGTGACAAGGGGTAACATTATAGTTTTTGTGAGTTTTGCCAAGTCTGCCTGGGTGCTGAGTTCTATCAGGATGAATGTGATTATTGTTCATAAATCATAAATGCCTTAATTGTTTGTCACCTGGAACTGCAGCAAGATGGGCACTGCGTCCTGCAAACACACATTCTGCATCACTTCGCTTTTATCCTAAGGATATCAGCTGCAAAGGCAGGACGCTGTATGGATTTATTTCCCAAAGTGGCATTAGCACCCTGCATTCTGTACTTATGTTATCCTTAGCAACGTTGGTAGTATATGACCCATTTGTATATGAGTTTGTAGTTCTGTCATTGTAATGATGTTTGTAGCCATTCAGCATACATGGTTTGGTGATTGCAGTTATATAATGTATGGCACTTGGTTTGGGGATTGCAGCTATATAATGTATGGCACTGTGAAAGTATAGTTTCCCACAGGGCAGGATTTCAGAGATCAGTGTAATTCTAACCCTTGTATTACAATTATTGTCCACTACAAGCACATGACACTAAATGAAATACCTGTGGTTTTAGTTATATAATGTGTGCAGTGAAAGGGCTATATTGTCAGTGGGGATTAGAAAAACACATCCTGCATAAGCAGGTCGCTATAAATTCCTGTCCTCACTGCCCCCCCCCCCCCCCACTCCCAACTAAAAAGACAAAATACATTCCATAGTGTACTGTGCTATCTTGTATCGCTAACCACTTGAGTCATTGCAAGCACATCCCAAACTGTTACGGTCTGGAGTCCATTGACAAGACTGGAGACGCCGAGTCTCAATTAGGATGCTTTCCTTTTTTAGACACCTGTCCACCTTGGCTTCCTCTCTGTGTGGACAGTAACTACCAAGCATTGCAGTCCGCACAGATGTCAGATTGTAGAGGTCCTGCTGTGCATATACTCAGTGGTGGGATTCAAATAAATTAACAACCGGTTCTATGTCCTAATGACCATTTTAAGTATACCGAAAGGTAGCTTAATAATTCATGCATTTAATACTCAAATAACACCCATTATGCGTTATGCCACACACTGTAATGCCAATTACATATTATGATACACACAGTTATGGTGCTGACACCATTTTATGCCCACACACAATAATGCCACTTACATTGCCTGGGGACTCGTGTGTGTTGCCAGGGGTTTCATGCGCGTTGCTAGGGGTCTCCTGTGCGTTGCCAGGGGTTTCATGCATGTTGCTAGGGGTCTCCTGTGCGTTGCCAGGGGTTTCATGCGCGTTGCTAGGGGTCTCCTGTGCGTTGTCAGGGGTTTCATGCGTGTTGCTAGGGGTTTCCTGTGCGTTGTCAGGGGTTTCCTACGTGTTGCTAGGTATCTCCTGGCCGCTGCCCCAGTAAAGTTAAGAAGGGTGGATGCGGACTTCAGTGGTTACTGCTAGCCCCCGCAGTAGATTGAGACGCGCTGGGGGCTGCGGAAGCGCTTCTGTACCATAGCAGTCACAGCAGTGTAAAAAAAAACACCCTCTTAAAATGCCCGTCGCCGAGGAGACAGGCGCTAGAGGTCAAATGTGACCTCTAGCATCTGTCTCCTCCTTGGCGGCGGCCATTTTTGGTTCTTTTTTTTTTACATTGCTATGGTACAGAAGCACTTCTGCAGCCCCCAGCGCAGCTCAGTCTACTGCGGGGGCAGCGGCGGCTAGCGTTACTGGGGCAGCGGCGGGTTCCATGGGTGCTCCTCGCGGTCCATGGGTGCTCGGGCCCGGGAGCACCCACGCAATTAGCAACCGGTTCTAAGAACCATACCTAACTCTAGGTATCGGTTCTGAAGAACCGGTGCGAACCGGCTGAATCCCACCACTGCATATACTGTATTACACTTACTTGTGTCCCATGAAATTAAAACATTGCCTGTATTTCTATACATCCAGCACTGAACTTTATCTTGATTACTGTGCAAATTTAAAATAAAATGTACATTATGTAATACATTTTTATCAATGTACATCAGGCATTCCAAAACTCTGCTTCAAGACACACTAATGGACACACTGGCCGACATCACTTCACGATATGAACGATCTCGTTCATTAATGAACGAGATAATGTTCATATCGTGCAGTGTGGAGGCACCAGCGATGAACGATGCGCGGCCCCGCGCTCGTTCATCGCTGGTACCCTGTCGGCTATGCATGCAGGCCAATATGGACGAGATCGTCCATATTTGCCTGCACGTCTACGGAGCGGGTGACGGGGGGAGTGAAGAAACTCCACTCCCCCTGTCACTGCCCCCCCCCCTACCCTGCGCCGCCGGGTCGCCTGTCTGCCGTATCGGCGGTCGGGCAGCTCGGCGGCACATCGCCAAGTCTGTAGGGCCCATTACAGTCCAGGTTTTAGTGATATGCATGCTTGTCCACAGGTGACTTAATTAGTACGTCGGTTATTTTGATTTAACCATCTGTGCTAAACAAGTATATCACCAAAACCTGCACTGTTAGTGTACTTTGAGGACTGATGTTTGAAAAGCCCAATGTACTTTCTCACTGCTGTTCTATACAATTTTCTTTGCTGTCGCTAAATGGCCTTAATTTGTTAAGACAGTCATTGGCTTTTAATATTGACTAATTGTTTAAATAATTTTTTTTCTGCCGGCTGCTCAATGTGTGGTTAAGAAACAAAGGATCTGACACAGAGATGACCAGTCTCTAATAAAGGATGTGTCATGTCAATATATGTGCATTGTTCTTTACAGGAGAGATTTGCTTGCCCAAAACATACAGCGGCTGATTTATCTCTGAGCACTCCTTGCATGCTCTGCGATAAATGTGTATCTTTGCCTGTATTCAGAGTTCACCACACTACCCTTATCTATCCACCTGTAGAATTAGCTGTCATCGCTATCAGTGCACAATTTTTCCCAGACCTATCCTTGGTGCTAGAGATCCATCTGTAATGAGACCAGTCACTGTGTCCACTCACCACTGAACAGGCTGCCATTCCATCCACACTCATGAAACACTTACACTACATGCAAATGTCTGCTCAGTAATGGTGAAGTCATGACGACAAGTATGGACAAATACATAAGTAGGATGCAGAATCGGGCTAGTTTCCACAAATTTTAGTCAGATGATGGACCTCACTGGAACATTGAGTCCAAGAATGGATTTGACAAGTTAGTAAGGGTCATTTAATAATAGCTATGTAAAAATCATTAAAAACACACATATAAAACATAATTTGGAGTTGTTTCACTGTCATGATTAATGTAAGACTTGGACTAGTAGAGAGAAAAAAGTAAATGAATAAAGGGGGTTGTCATATACAGTGGGAGCAGGCAGGACTGCTTCCTGTATACGTATTAACCGTGGGACCAACAAACTGCACAAGTTGGCACATCTCCATTTGAGATGCAAGAATCCTGACAGCTAGTGAAATACCGATGCCTGGAATCCCGGCCACCTCCAGGTATTCCCACTTCGAGTGGGAATATAACCTGTGGTGAGCGAAGTGAGCCACCGGGCCTGAATGGCGAGCCCGCAAGGAGATTCTCTGCCGGGATTCTGAAAGATGGGATGCCGCTGTCTGTATACTGACTGCCAGCATTTCGTCTGCCGGTAAATCATATGTATTCCCTCCGTATTCTGGGGGCAATTCCCACTATTGTAAAGCTATAGTACAGTATGTATGTGGTAGACAGTCAAACAGGTAGTGCATGCTCAAAAAACTGTATTCCACTTGACAGCAATCTGCATTTCTGCGCCTTCATAAATGACCATTAGCACTTTTTGGCAAAAATGGCCTTCAGACTATTCTTAATATTTTTACACTTTGGCTCCCATAACATAGTTTTTACACTTCTTGCTTTAGCACTCAGCCATGGGGTTAAGGCTCTAAACTATAATCCATGGCCTGTAGGCAGAACCTCACAAGAGTGAGGAGGAACTTTGCACGCAGACAGCAGTCATTTTTAGATCCCTGTACACCTTGGGTAGAGGTTGGTGGAGACCCAATGACGACATCACATAATATTATGTATAGGATTGAGAAACTCTGGGTCTTATAAATTCCAGATTACCTCTTCCATATAATTAATAGTATTAATCTAGGTACGCACCAAGCAGTTATTGGACCACTTTGCCATAAATCAGGTGATTGGCCTGTTTTATGTTGTAGTTTGTAGGCATGAGTGTTTGGCCAAATGCCAATAAAACTGTCCAAAAATGGCTAGAAACGCTCAGCCCCGATAATCAAATCGGTCAGCATGCCAGAAGATATTGGCCAAAAGGTCTTGGTATTGTGCAGAGTGTGGGCATTCTCTCTGCCCATGTCCTACGATTTATCCTGAATACCTCATCCTCCTTGTGGGTGGACATAAGCAAATTCAGTGCGGTGTGGCAAAAATTCGGTAACTTCATTTTTTTTTTTTAATAGACTGACAATTCTAAATTCCGTTGTCGTATAAACAACCCTTTATGAAGTCTAAGAACACTGTACGCTGTTTGCTTAAGAAGTACCGTAATGGTACGCTAGTTGCGTAACGATCGCTCAGCCGTAGGCGAGACGCTCAAGCGTCACGTTCGCTCACGGCCCAGTGATCACAGGACACGTTATTGGTTATGACTAGAGTAATGATTCGCTATGGCGTAGCATACGCTCGAGACCACGAGGAGGTCACCAGCGGCGCTGACGCTCACAACGCTATACCTTTATGTATAAACCTTATACCAATGAAATACACAGAATACCTTAATGTGAATACAGGGTGTAAGTGCAACCTTGTGTAACCTGACTAACTACAAAGCTGCTTGAGCGTCACCGACGCTCAAGTGAACACAACACTATGAGAAAATACACAGATACCTGTTTAGGGTCCGAAGCCTATTAACTGTATTATATCTAATATATTTGAAAAAGGGGATAACAGTACAAATGATACACTACAATATAACAGAGACTTCCTAACCACAGAACTAAACAATAAATACAAAAAGACAATACTACACTGACCTAAATGCAATACAATACAATACTATCTAATACAATACAATACTAGCCTAGTCTAGGGGAGATATGAGAGAACAGAACAGAGAGAGAGAGAGAGAGATGAGAGAAATTGGCTCACAGAAAGACAATGATTACGGAGAGAAACTTACGCACAAAGGGTATGATCGCCTGCGCCTCGATATCCAGCTCCCGGCTATCAGCAGATAACCGTTGATGAGAGAGTGAGAGCTGGATGTGGTCGGCCTGCCTATTTATGCCCCACACACAATGCAATCTCCTGGTCCTACAATCCCATTGTCCATTGGCCGAAGGAATTCGGCCCTGCATCATAACAAAAGGTCATAGGGTGATTCATACAGGTGGGCTGTGACGATTTCCAACAGCTCAGGTGGGTGGGAAACTGGGTTTCCCGCCGCATACCTGAGTATGTGTAAATAATAGAAATGGACATAAACTTCTTATGTCCATAACTATTCGCACGAGCGATTAATACGCTCCAAACCAACACCGGAATATTACTAATTAAATACTCTTCCGATGGGTACCAAACACTGCTGTATGATTCCTGTTAGACCCTTCGTACAATACAAAGAGGGATTCCTTTAAACAGGGACCTTCTATTTTTAACCAGACTTTCAGAATCTATCAAGGTGACCATGATCTACAAACTACATTAATTGTGAACATTTGTAACGAATGAGTCGCACGCTACGACTACATAAACTCTACCGTAAATACGCATACCGCGCCTGCGAGTGCACGCTATCGCGGGTATGCGCCCTCACGGGAGAGCGTACGCATGCGCAGCGCGGACCAGTGTACGGTGCAAATATGGCAACGTGCATAGAGACATTTTTCTGACTTTGACAGTCCACCCTTTGGCAGTCAATAATAACTGCCACCTTCTAAAATATTTAAGGAGAAAAATGTAAGTCAGGGGTTAATTGATTTCCATGGTTGGGTAGGGGAGAAGAGTGGAGTAGGTGTGAAGAGGGTATGACCTAGTGAGAAAGCAGAAGCATGTGTGTATGAGTCCATGTTTGGAGGGTCATGTATCATCGTGCCGTACGTGTGGTAAATCAAGCTTCGAGGTATTGCGAAGTATACATTTGAATTCCTTCTTATCCTGTGGTACAGGTCTGTGGATGGACTGTCAAACTCTACCGAGCTCATTTCGGCTGTGGTTGTAACAAAATGGGGATGCACATTTTAGTTGATGATACATGAATGGGGGAGGTATGTGGTTGCTGCTATCTGTGCCTGTATTCCCTATCGTCTATGTGTGTCGTTACCTGGGGGTTGTAGAGATGAAGATAAAGAACACTTACGAAAAATGCAATGATATTCTATGTCAGGGAAATGTACATCTGTTGTTGAAGTTGTGTTCGGTATCTGTTGAGAGTCGTCTTATTTGCGCTGTATTGCTCCTTGGGCATGAGCAAATAGCTTTGTCTGAGCCATCAGATTTACAAAAATGTTGGGCTAGCGTGAGTTTAAAAATACTAGGGAAACTGGGGATCCATGGCAAAGTTCATCAAGTGTCCATATTTAAAGTTGTCAAATCTTCTTCTTTGGTGCTTGTCTGTTGTCTGTATAGCGTCTCGTCAACTTCCTCGTCCAAGGGGGTCTTTGTATCTTGGAGAAAAGCAGAAAAACAGGTGAAAGAAACGGACCGTATAATCGCATTTTCATCACATTCTGGTTTCTATCATTGGGTCATAAATCAAATCCAGGTTAATTACGGTTTCCTCACTCCTCAAGCTCATCACTTTTGTACTTTGTTTGCACCTCATTAAAGCCTGCCCGCATCTAAATATCAATCCAATCGATATAACGACACCCAAGATACATAGTAGAAACTTTCCAACATCCATTATGACTCCTTGAGCCCAGTCTCCTAAGCCGGAGAACCAATTTCGCGGGTTCAACCATGACACCCAACCAGTCAGCTCATTACCTACAGCAGCAAGGGTGAGATTGTGTTTTCGACGAAATTCCCACTTCAATTGGAGAATATCGTCCATCTTTTGGTCTATGACCTCTACCGGGTCCTCGGTGCTATTTGTGATATACGTGCAACACTTTATGCCGTACTGTGTTGCCAATGTAACACAATATCCGCCTGTTACTGCTGTAAGATAATTAAGAACCATCCTATGCTGAACTAGTTCTGTTTTGTAAGCTTGAAGTTCTCTTCCAGTGTATCTAAACGTGTCATCATACATTTCAGTGATATTATCTAACAAATTGGCGAGTGCGGAAATGTATCTATAATTCATCACACCTCGAGCGGTGCGAGTGAAATCTAACGCTACCAGAACCTGAATCCCGGTGGATTCATGGATAAGATCAGAGGCCGGATGCTCTAACCTTTCTGACAGTTGTCTTTTAACTCGGTGCTCGTAATGAGTGTGAGTATAAGGAGCTTGGGCACCACGGTGTATGTCCTTCATTTTGTCATGTGTAACAGTCATCACTTCAGGCAATACTTTTCCAATATAACACAATCCTTCAGAGTTTGGGGCAAGCCACTTGTACGCCTTTCTCCCGCATATGAAATATGCGTCATCGGGGAGAACATAAGGGACGGAGAAGGACATGACCATGTTACAAACCTTCCAGGTGAAATCTCCTGACCCTAATTCTTCCATCTGCTTAATGCACGTATCAGTTTGTACGATATGTGCACAGTATCCTGGTGATACCTCTCCAACTCTAGTAATCCTATTTCCTAAGGTATATCGATACCGAAAAGATTTTCCTCTACTGGCTATATGGCGTACGAGCTCTGTATCTGTAGGCATTCTATCTGCTCTGTGTGAAAAGGTCATGGTAAGGTTGCTCCATGACACTTCCCAATTTCCCGGTTTTCTGGGATTGGAGATGTTAAAACATATGAGGGACCTATCCACATGGTATTGGTGGAGCTTCAAACTAGGAGGGCTGGAGATGTTAAACCTCCGATCCACCGGTCTCCCACCACTTAGCTCAAGTACCTCCCCTAACGTTAAAGGAAATGGTACTAGCCCTGATTTGCTGTGACCCTGAGGTACTTGAGAGCATACCCAACAATCTGTTTGGTTTAACACGTTACCCACTAAGGAGTGATAGTCACTCAATGGATGCCGGTCCATATGGATATTAAAACTGGATTGGCATTTCTTTATGCACCCATCTTCAACCAGATTATCACAGAGCCTACAGATACAATTTTCTTCAGCTAACAATCCATCACAATTTCTTCTATCGGATCGTTTTCTGATACTCGCCTTTGCTTGTTGGTTTGGTTGATCTTGGAAAACTACGCCTCCATCATCATAATCGGAACCCATTCCAGAACCTCTTTCGACCTCTATGGTACTCTCGCCGGAACAGACTGCTCTGGTCAACATCATGGTTAACATCAAAATCCGGATCACAGTCTCTTGGGGCAAGTCCATCTTTGAGGAGGAAATAGAGAAGAATGAGAAGGGGGAAAAAGAAATTTTAAGGGAGAGGGGCTGGGAAGTGGAGAAAAACAATAAAAGGGAGAAGGGAGTCGACAACTGCTTCCGGTCTTCAAGGCTCAGGTGCCGCCTCAGTCCTCCTGGAACAGACACTCTAGTGATACAACCTCTACCGTCTGTTCCTTATCACGGGACTTCTCTGGATCAGCAACCTTTTTGCAGTGGGATGAATGGACCCAAGTCTCTCTCTCAGCAACCTTCAATGCTGTGGTGCTAGTCAATAAGACCTGGTATGGTCCTTCCCATCTATCAATAAGACAACCTGAGCGTAGAAAATTTCGTATCATTACATAATCCCCAGGTTCAATGTCATGACAATTACTATCTGGTAAATCAGGAATCACCAACTTCAGATTATCATTTTGATTCCTCAACTGTTTACTCATGTTAATTAAGTATTTTACAGTTACTTCATTGTTACATTTCAAATCATCCTGAGGGTTAATCATGACATGCGGTTGTCGACCAAACAAGATTTCAAAAGGAGACAGATTAAGGGGGGACCTGGGAGTGGTTCTGATGCTATACAAAACAATGGGTAAAGCTTCTGGCCACGTCAATCCTGTCTCTGTCATTACTTTACTCAATTTATTTTTAATAGTGCTGTTCACTCTTTCGACCTTCGCACTCGCCTGTGGACGGTACGGAGTGTGCAGCTTACTATCAATTCCCATCAACTTACACATTCCTTGAAAGACATCACCTGTAAAATGGGTACCCCTATCACTTTCAATGATTCTAGGGATACCATATCTACATACAAATTCCTGCACAATTTTCTTAGCTGTAAACATGGCAGTATTTGTAGCTGCTGGAAATGCTTCGACCCAATTCGAGAAAACATCTATACAGACAAGTACATATTTCAAATTTCGACATGGGGGTAATTGAATGAAGTCAATTTGTATTACCTGGAAAGGGCCGCCGGCAGGTGGGATATGGGATGGTTCTGTAGGTATTGCTTTTCCAATATTCTTTCTCAGACAGGTAAGGCATGACATTGCTCTTTTACTCGCATGAGAGGAGAATCCTGGGGCGCACCAGTATGCTCTTACCAATTTGCACATCCCCTCCTTGCCTAGATGAGTCAGCCCGTGAGCTGCTTCAGCCATACATGGAAGGTATGCCCTGGGGGCCACCGGTTTACCATGTCCATCCGTCCAGAGCCCTGAGGACTCCTGGCCATATCCCTTTGCCTTCCAGACTGCTCTCTCCTGTGTGGAACACAAATTCTGCATCTCACACAACTTTTGTGTGTTGATGGTATTAAATACCATCAGTTGTGTGGTGTCTGTCTGTATGGGGGTAGCAGCTGCAAGCTTTGCGGCTTCGTCTGCTCGGCTGTTACCAAGGGATACTGGGTCTTGGCTATATGTATGTGCTTTACATTTGATAACAGCCACTCTGTCGGGTTCCTGTATCGCTGTTAGAAGCCTTTTTATATAAGCTGCATGCGCTATCGGTGTACCAGCCGCCGTCATGAAATTTCTGAGCCGCCATAGCGCTCCGAAATCATGTACTACCCCGAAGGCGTATCTGGAATCGGTGTAGATATTGGCAGACTTACCCTTAGCCAATTCACATGCTCTGGTTAGGGCGACCAGTTCAGCAACCTGGGCTGAGTGAGGTGGGCCTAGCGGTTCCGCTTCTATGGTGTCTTGGTCATCTACGACTGCGTATCCAGTACACAAGTATCCCGAGTCTGACTGTCTGTGACAACTACCGTCCGTGTAGAACGTGAGTTCTGCATCTTCCAGTGGATTGTCACTGATGTCAGGCCTTGCGGTAAAATTTTGGGTCAAATATTCCATACAATCATGTGTATCTTCCTTTGCATTAAATCCTCCTTCCCCATCACTCTCACCTTCCACCCTTTGTGCCTGACCAGGCACACCTGGGAGAAATGTTGCAGGATTTAATGCACTGCATCTCCTTATGGTGATGTTTACTGGGGCCATTAATGCCAATTCCCATCTTGTAAACCTTGCTGATGAGACGTGTCTGGTTTGGGCAGAATTCAATAAGGCAGATACCGCATGCGGTGTATGGATTGTGAGGTTGTGGCCTAGCACGACATCTTCGCTTTTTGTCACTAGCAATGCTATCGCCGCAACGCTACGCAAGCATGTGGGGAGGGATCGCGCTACCGTATCTAGCTGAGCGCTGTAATATGCAACTGGCCTGCTGGCATCACCGTGTTTTTGTGTTAGTACACCTGCTGCGCACCCAGCACTTTCTGTTCCGTATAGTTCAAAGGGTTTCCCATAGTCTGGCATACCTAGTGCTGGTGCCTGCGTTAGACACTGTTTGAGTCTCTCAAATGCTGTTTCGGATTCGTCTGTATGCGAAATCCGATCAGGTTTGTTTGAGGAGACCATTTCCTGCAAAGGTAGCGCCAATATGGAAAACCCTGGGATCCAATTACGGCAATACCCACACATTCCTAGAAACGTCCTGATCTGTTGCTGGGTTTGTGGCAGTGTCATGTCTCTAATGGCTTGGATTCTATCAGCGGTCAGGTGTCTCAGTCCTTGTGTTAGACAGTGTCCCAAATATTTTACCTTAGTTTGGCATAATTGTAACTTGTCTTTGGAAACCTTGTGACCTGTGTCTGAAAGATGAAACAGGAGCTGTTTCGTATCCTTCAGGGATGCCTCCAATGAATCAGAACACAGTAGTAGATCATCCACGTACTGTATCAACACTGATCCACTCTCCGGTTGGAAAGACTGTAAACAATCATGCAAAGCCTGAGAAAATATACTTGGACTATCTATGAAACCTTGGGGTAACCGAGTCCACGTGTATTGGACTCCTCTGTATGTGAATGCAAACAAATATTGGCTGTCAGGGTGCAGAGGTACCGAAAAGAATGCGGAGCAGAGGTCAATAACAGTGAAAAATTTGGCAGTGGGAGGAATTTGCATTAGGATGACAGCTGGATTTGGCACTACGGGGAACTGACTCTCAACTATTTTGTTAATCCCCCTTAGATCTTGCACTAGCCTGTAACCCCTCCCCCCACTCTTTTTAACAGGGAAGATGGGACTATTTGCTGTGCTGGACGTTCTTACTAGAATGCCCTGTTGTAGCAAGCGCTCTATTACTGGGAAAACTCCTAACTCCACCTCTGGCTTCAGAGGATACTGTGGGATTTTTGGAGCTATCCTACCATCTTTTACTTGTACAACTACTGGAGCTACGTTTGCCATTAATCCAGTGTCCTGTCCATCTTTTGTCCAAAGTGACTCTGGTATCTGAGATGTCATCTCTTCTACTTGGGCTGGATTCCTATTTGTCATAATGGAATGTGACATTAATTTTGATGGGGAGTCTAACATGTCTCGTACTTCCTGAGCGTGATTCTCAGGGATGTCCAAGAATACACCTTCAGGAGTACAATAAATGACGCAACCCATTTTACATAGTAAGTCTCTTCCCAGGAGATTAGTTGGTGCCGATGCAGCCAGCAAAAAGGAATGCTTGGTATGCAAAGGCCCTATTGTAATCTCGGCTGGTTTGCTAACAGGGTAGTGCTGGACTACTCCTGTTACTCCCATGGCTGGAATTGTCCTACCAGTGGTTCTCATGCCCACTGTCGAATTTATCACTGACTTGGCCGCCCCTGTGTCTACAAGAAAGTTTAAAGTTTTACCAGCTACATTGATTGCTAGTCTTGGAAGCGAACCAGAAATTGCAATCAACTTAACTGGGTGCAGATTACAGGTATGGCCACACCCCTATTGGGTATGCTGACCTCCCTGAATCCCGTTGGCAGCAACTACTTGTGCGGGGGTTTGCTGGGAACTACCAGAGGCATGCCAATCTCTGTTCGGGGGATATCTTTTTGTTTCCCCTGTATGTGGCTCAAAACTCCGCCTCTGTGGACCCTGCTCCCAATGTCGTGTGTCGTGTCGTTGTCTAGGGGGTTGAAAAGATCTTTGTACATTCTTTGTTCTACATTCTCGTGCAAAGTGTCCCGGTCTGTTACAAGAAAAACATGTTATTACACTTGCCTTACCCACAGGATTCGGTGGTACATACGCAGGCTGCCTTGTGGTCAGCGCCTGTATACTTACGGACATCAACTTATCACTTTGCGATTCCCTGTGCCTAGTGATATTTCTGTCGTGATCAATAGCAGCCTCTCTCAATGTGGACACTGACAGACCTCGCCAACATGGCTGCGTGGTCTGTACCCTAGCTTTTAATGTTTCTTTCAAACCATCCATCAGTACAGATACTGCTACTTCTCGATGGTTTGGGTTGGTCTTAATGTCTTCTATACCAGTGTACTTTGCCATTTCTAATAGTGCCCGGTGAAAATATTCTGTTGCCGTTTCGGACTCCTTTTGCTTAATGGAAAATATTTTATTCCATTTAACAACGGCTGGGAAATACTCCTTTAGCTGTAAATTTATCCTTTTTACATTATCCTTGTTGTACACGTCTGTAAGCGGTACATCTTTATCCAATGCACAGTCAGCTAAAAATTGAGTTGCGTCAACATTGGAAGGTAAACAAGCTCTTAGCAGTATCTGCCAATCCTTGTTGTTGGGTTCTACAGTGTTACCTAGATCCCTGATGTATTTTTGGCTAGCAACTAAGTCCTTTCTGGGGTCAGGAAATTCGGACACTATTGTTCTTAATTCCATTCTGGAAAATGGAGTGTACATGGCAATGTTCCTTATGGGAGTGGCTCCAGACACATCTGTTTTTCCATTGGGAACTGCTATTACCCTTACAGGAGCAATTCTAACAGCCTCTTCCTGTGTAGATTCTACTGCTTGTTGTGGTACAATTGTTTCAGTGTAGTGCATGGTGCCGTACTTACCCGTTGACACGACCTCACCTATCCCTCCGCTAGGGGCTTTCACTAATCTCGTGGGTGTCGCTGTGCCTACTGTGGTCTCTGCTATGGTGGCTGCAAGAGAGAGAGCTGAAATTGTTGCTGAATCGTCTTCTTGATCACACTCCTGAGGAAGGTTCAAAACAGGGTACATCTTGCACGGGTTAATACTTGCATGAGTTATTTGGTTAACATCATTAACATTTACAGGGTTACTAAGAGTTTGTGTTTTACAACCCAGTGCGTTTCTCTCCGCAATCAATTTCTCTCCTGCAATGTATGGTGGAGGAGGAGCTGTGGCTATCAGCTTCCTGACTGCCCCAGATCCTGCCGCCAGAGCCAAACCTCTCTGTATCTCACCTTCCTGGTGCCATAACTGTAAATAATCATGATGTTGAATTCGTCTCTTTGCTGATTTTACGAGACATATCCTCCTCCTTAAATTTTGTAACACTTCTGGACTAAAGCTACCTATTCTTGGGAATTTGTCCCTGTCTTGTACAGTCATTCTCTCCCATTCATCACATAAAGATTCGGTGTGACTTCCATATTTTTCACACATTACATATCGTGCCGACCCAACTGGTCGGTTCACAGAATCAACCTGAACCAGGGTTGATCGCCCCCTACCTGAGCAACTGGCCCCCATAGTCTGCAGGTGTTGCTTAGTCCTCCTTGGATCTCTGTATCAAGGTTTTCAGCAAGCCTTTTCAGACAACCAAATTACTCCACAGTAGGCCGGCGGTGGCGGTTTACCGAGTACCCCACTCACTCGCCCACCTCGACCAATACGACCTGATCACACCGACGTGGTGCTGGCGTACTCGATACAGGGCCCCTATGGAACCTTCAGTTTACTGGAACATATGAGGGTTACCCGCAGGACACTTACTCTTTCCAGTAAAGGTGGGGTTGTTAGATAGTTCCTGAGTGACCAGCGAACTTCCCTTTAAAAATAAAAAATTACACAAATCACGTCAGAATGTACAAATAGCGTTTGTGACCACTTTACTCTAATGGTATTAGGTCAGATTACTAACTACTGCACACAATTACGTGTGGTCCAATCGTTCAGTACACAAGCACTACTTGTTATGTACTGAAAGATCAATGGAATCGATGTTTCCGGCCGCGATTCCTTCAGCAAGAGCTTGTATGGCCTATATGGGTTCTGCACCAACACCCCAGGCGTTGTGCCACTGGACTTTTATAGCGGACCTTTTAGTACCTTGTGACCTCCTGGTCTTGTTACCTTATGACCTCCTGGTCTTGTTACCTTATGACCCGCTATACTCTAATGCTCAAATATTATTTAACCAGGGATGCCTCCCTAGCCACCGTATATGTCACTTACACGTATGTCCCTTGACGAGTACCCGGCTTTCCTTTTGGTTCCACCTTAAAGTTGTATAAACTTATGTATACAAAACCACACTCACTCAACACATGTACACTTTGTTTCTATATCTATTTCTGCGCAGAAATTGTCTTCAGTCCAACAGTGTTACCAATTAGGAGCAGGATCTGTTAAACTAAATTTCAGATTTTTTTTTTTTTCCAAAAATAGATTTGCGTTATTTACCGCTTCGCGTTATCTACCGCTGTGCGTTACTTATCGCCTTTGCGCTAATTCTCGCTTTGCGCTAATTCACCTTTTTCGTGACTTGAGCTACGTGAGCGTAACCGGACGCTACGTTGCGTAATGTACGCTGCGTGCGTCTGCCTTTTGGATTGCGTACGCTAGTCTTTGTTAGCGACACGTGTACGCAATGCAAAGATCCACCGTAACACAATATATACTTTTATCAATGTAAATGATCCCTGATCATCTACCGCAATCCACACTGACTGCCTTGTCTCCTAGACAAATCGTGTGTTGTTCTATACTTTAACTATTACCTTTACTATGAAATAACAGCAAATCTCTTTTTAGCACTTTCTATCAACTATAAAAATTGGCAAACAGGAATAGTGATATACGAAATTGAAAAAGAAATGCAGATAAATGTATGCGTGCGTGTATACGCAAGACAGAAGAGAAATAAAACAGTTTTTAAAAGACACAAGCGTTTTGTTCTTACTTCCGGTTCCCGGATTCCTTCAGCACTCTTTATCTAAGCGAAGCAGACGCTTATCCCGTCAGCACTGGGAGACAACCTCCCACCCTTTGCTGGGGGATAATGTCTGCTGATCTACCTAGTGCAGATATGAGAAGGATAGGACGAGTCCCCAATTGACAATTCTAAATTCCGTTGTCGTATAAACAACCCTTTATGAAGTCTAAGAACACTGTACGCTGTTTGCTTAAGAAGTACCGTAATGGTACGCTAGTTGCGTAACGATCGCTCAGCCGTAGGCGAGACGCTCAAGCGTCACGTTCGCTCACGGCCCAGTGATCACAGGACACGTTATTGGTTATGACTAGAGTAATGATTCGCTATGGCGTAGCATACGCTCGAGACCACGAGGAGGTCACCAGCGGCGCTGACGCTCACAACGCTATACCTTTATGTATAAACCTTATACCAATGAAATACACAGAATACCTTAATGTGAATACAGGGTGTAAGTGCAACCTTGTGTAACCTGACTAACTACAAAGCTGCTTGAGCGTCACCGACGCTCAAGTGAACACAACACTATGAGAAAATACACAGATACCTGTTTAGGGTCCGAAGCCTATTAACTGTATTATATCTAATATATTTGAAAAAGGGGATAACAGTACAAATGATACACTACAATATAACAGAGACTTCCTAACCACAGAACTAAACAATAAATACAAAAAGACAATACTACACTGACCTAAATGCAATACAATACAATACTATCTAATACAATACAATACTAGCCTAGTCTAGGGGAGATATGAGAGAACAGAACAGAGAGAGAGAGAGAGAGAGAGATGAGAGAAATTGGCTCACAGAAAGACAATGATTACGGAGAGAAACTTACGCACAAAGGGTATGATCGCCTGCGCCTCGATATCCAGCTCCCGGCTATCAGCAGATAACCGTTGATGAGAGAGTGAGAGCTGGATGTGGTCGGCCTGCCTATTTATGCCCCACACACAATGCAATCTCCTGGTCCTACAATCCCATTGTCCATTGGCCGAAGGAATTCGGCCCTGCATCATAACAAAAGGTCATAGGGTGATTCATACAGGTGGGCTGTGACGATTTCCAACAGCTCAGGTGGGTGGGAAACTGGGTTTCCCGCCGCATACCTGAGTATGTGTAAATAATAGAAATGGACATAAACTTCTTATGTCCATAACTATTCGCACGAGCGATTAATACGCTCCAAACCAACACCGGAATATTACTAATTAAATACTCTTCCGATGGGTACCAAACACTGCTGTATGATTCCTGTTAGACCCTTCGTACAATACAAAGAGGGATTCCTTTAAACAGGGACCTTCTATTTTAACCAGACTTTCAGAATCTATCAAGGTGACCATGATCTACAAACTACATTAATTGTGAACATTTGTAACGAATGAGTCGCACGCTACGACTACATAAACTCTACCGTAAATACGCATACCGCGCCTGCGAGTGCACGCTATCGCGGGTATGCGCCCTCACGGGAGAGCGTACGCATGCGCAGCGCGGACCAGTGTACGGTGCAAATATGGCAACGTGCATAGAGACATTTTTCTGACTTTGACAAGACAAAAAATGGTTTACTGTGAGCATTGATATTGGGACCTTCCACTGACAAAAATCAGGTGGTTTGATTGAAAAATCGCTTATTATGTAGCTAGCTTTTACCCCTTTCACACCACCAATGCCAGTTCCCACCCGGGAATTGGAAACGGGTCCTTCCTGTGTGGGATCTGGCATTGGACGCTGCTGCTGGCTTCCCCGACCCGACAATATGCCGGGCGGGTTGACATAGATGCGGGGGCGGAGCCGGCAGTGGAAGGTGGGGATCATCTCCGCACCGCCTCTCGCTGTTGTAGTGACTGGTCCCGGGTCGGATCGACACGGGAGCCCGTTTACGCAGCCACTGACCCGGTATTCAACCCGGGTATAATACTGCTTTATTCCTGGGTTGAATTGCCGGGTCAGGCGACCTGGGATTTCAGCTATGGTGCTTTCACACCGCACGCTGACCCATGTCGACCCGGCAATATGCCGGGTCGATACCGGGTTATTTGTGCGGTGTGAAAGGGGTATAAATGAGTTGTACTTGCCCTAATGTAGGCTTAGGGGTCACTAATATAGTTCTAAAAATAATCATAGGATCTGCTTAGTTTACAGTTTTAAAATAAGACTAAAACCAAAATGTTTTTAAGAATCTTTTTCACATTTGCCTTGTACAAAATATATATGTAGGCATGTGTACATATAATTTTTTTTCCATTGACATGGCAGCTAGCATCTGAAACCAGAAGTGGACAACTCCTGGTATCAGAAGGGTTACAGGGGCCTACACACGGTGCGATTGTGCCTAAAGGCTGATTTTGACTTTGCTATTTCCCTTGAACTCTACAGAGTCCAGAGCCACCGATATTGACTGTACACATGGTGTGATTTTGGCTATGTACAATTTTGACTATACTAGAAACTAGGTTGTATGCTTTCTAGTCAAAATTGACCTGCCTGCAGAGTCTGTTTTTCCTAGCGATGCGGACCCTGTGGGGCCACGCATCGGCATCGCAAGCTGTATACACATGGTGCGATATGCACTATGTTTTCTACTGATATGGACTATATAGTCCATATCGGTAATTATATTGCACCGTGTGTATGCGGCTTAACTGTTAATTTGTTGCGCAGTAACCTGCTACACTTTCAGTTATGATCTAGAAGTGATTTAGATATACACAGGCACCTTTTAGAGTCTGCATCCCTGGCCACCATCCACTGTATTGTGGATTCATTTGGAGGACAGGGAGCAGTGACCTTTCCCACAGTGCTAGTACATACATTAAAACCTAGAAAACCTTGCATACTGCCTGCTATAGTATAGAGTATATCGCAATATGTACCATACAGGTCAGAAATAACAAAAAAAAGTGCTGACATTTTGGATTTAAACATTCATCTTATGACACTTTGCGAGTTTTCTGCTTTGATTAACCTCTAGATAGTTATTAAATGCTAATGTAATTAGTCAGACATTATTTAGTGCATTCCTTGACGTTCTGCTCAGTTCCCCAACATGTATTGCACAGTACAGTACGGTAAAGGTCATAGAAGGTAGACACAGGCCCATATTCAGCTACAAGAAAGGAGTCTCCTGGGAAAACAGGAATGCCTTTTATTTGCTTCATTTTACCTCTGGGCTCAGTGCTGCAAACAGTAACATTTTGTGCAGGTTTTGGCGACACAGTGATGCCTTTGTGAACTTTCCAAAGGTGGTGTCAAATAGATTGGGAAAATAAGTTAAATAAAAAAAAAAAAATGCCAAGCCAGCACTCCTTATCCGTCTTTAATAAGGTATACTCCCACAGAACAGTGCAGGCCTTGATGAACCTAGCAGGGATGCTTGTATACACAAGTGGGTTACCAATGTATTCAGATGCATGTTTTTTTTTTTTGTAGGGCTTGGCAGGGCTTGATACCCTAGTACAGGAAGCTAGTTGCACCTGCCCAATATAACTTTATTATACTTGGTATGATAACATGCAATTACAAGTATATAAATGCATGAATGGTTAGGAAGCTCACTGTTTGTCTCTGAGGAGCAGAAGACTACGCAGACACACCTATGACCAATTACAAATCATAAACTATGTGACTAACTCAGGAGTTCCATGGTAAAGGCTTAACTTCCCACATTAACCTTTATCTGAAGCAGGAGAAGACCATAACGCCTCTGAACAGGGTCATGCGTCACATTGATGGACTGGCCATGTCACACTGGGTGTGTCTTGCGCTTGAAATGCAAATCTCCCCTGTCTTGCCCTCAAAGCACCCTTGTATTACTGCACATACCTGATGGTGGGACTGTCCTAATGAAATTGGGACAGTTTGGAGCTATGGTGTACTGAAAATGGTCTACCTCAGATATATAAGGGCATATTTATTAAAGACATTTTGCAGGAAATCCCCCCCCCCCCCAAATAAATATTTTCAGGGGATATCCGCAAAATTTATAAATCTCCTACATGTTTCTGAGCGCAATATCAGCACCTGTAGGTTTCTTTGGGACCTGCTATATATGAGATTACCAAGCACCGGAATGGGGATCTTGCTCCATTAGCTAATGTCCTCTTACTGTAAGTTGGTGTTGGCCATTGTAGCCTATAGGCTGCATATCGCAAATATTACCCGGAGAGTAGTTCTCTGGATCCCTCCCCAGTAATAAGGACTAAGGACTGTGCATGCACAGTAGGATGCCCTAGGTTCCACAGCTCAAAGTTAAGTCATCGTTGAAGCTATAGGACCCCTGACCTTGGATGCATCTGATGCTTAATACATCTGGACAGTACAGGATTTCGTATTGCCAAGAATAGCAGCAATAAGAAATTCTCATTACCTGGTCTAAAACCCCAAAATTGATAAATGGACCCTATAGTGTGCAATTTGTAGAAGTTACCTGGATCAATCCCCGCCCAGGGCCGGCGACAGGGGGGGTCAAAGGGGACAACTGTACCGGGCCCCATGTATAAGAGGGGCCCCAAGTATATGCTGATAAGTACTCGGCAGGGATGTGAGCCGTCTTGTCCAAATAGGGCAGCGAGCTGCAGGTGGTGTGGCCACAGCCTTAGAGTAACAGGAGCCTCTCACACAAAGTGACTGTGCGTCCACTCTTCCGGGTTCTGCTGGGTTGCAGGCAGTTACGGGACATGGCAGCAGCTACATTGGCCAGGATTCCCGTGCCCTGCACTGGCCTCTTCTTGTAGGGTCTGCTGTGCGGTGTTCAGGTCTGGGGAGTAGAGCACAGGTGCGTATCTCCCCGGGGTAAGAGTGGATTGGTGTGGGGATACAGGTCTTTGGGATGGGGTGGGGGTGGGGGAGCTGGGAATGCAGCATGGAGTCATTGGGGAGAGAAAGACTGTGGGGTATGTGGGAGAAAGGAGAGAGGGAGACGCGGACTGTGGTGTGTAGGGGAGGAAGGAGAGATATACATATTTATATATTTGTATAAATATATATACTGTATATAAATATATATATATATATATTCTTTTTTTAACAGTTTTTTATATAGAGCAATTTCCGTTGCGTTTAAAAAAAAAAAATTCTCATCTGAGGGGGCCCCAGAGATATCACTGTACGGGGCCCCATGATTTCTGTTGCCGGCCCTGTCCCCGCCACAATGTCCTCTTATAACTGTATTTGTAAATACCATATCTTGTAAGTGAGGCATGCAAACCACTTGTAAAACCCTATGTAATTCCATGGCTTTACTAAAACTACAGTATTCACCGTCCAAACAGACCTAGGACTGATCAGGAATTAAGGGGTCAAAGTACCCCTTATAAGCATAATTTCTAATCCACTATTATCGCTGCAATAAAAGTCATCACTTATGCAGTCACACTATGTCCAATTCTGTACATGTGCACAAAATGTGATCTTGTAGCCTATGGGATACAATGGGAAATGCGATCAAAAGATTTCAGTAGGGAACCTGTTTTCGGAAGATTGACTGCAGAAATAACTTAGGAACAGGCAGCCTCCCTCTCCAGCCCAACAGCTTGTGCTGGTCTGTGGAGGATCCTATCTCCCTGCATGATGTCCCACTGCTGCTGCACTGTTATGCAGTGAACAGGTGAGAAGTGCTCTGGCCAGGGGAGGGCCATGGCACTCTCCCTCTGTGTCCCTATCTTAGGGGGTAATTCCAAGTTGATTGCAGCAGGATTTTTGATAGCAACTGGACAAAATCATGTGCACTGCAGGGGAGGCAGATATAACATGTGCAGAAAGAATTAGATTTAGGTGTGGTGTGTTCAATCTGCAATCTAATTTGCAGTGTAAAAATAAAGCAGCCAGTATTTACCCTGCACAGAAACAATATAACCCACCCAAATCTAACTCTTTCTGCACATGTTATATCTGCCTCCCCTGCAGTGCACATGGTTTTGCCCAGTTGCTATCAAAAATCCTGCTGCGATCAACTTGGAATTACCCCCTTAGTCCAGCTGTGTCCCTATCTTAGTGCAGCTGTGTACAGGTGGATCAATTCTTATAGCTCATGCACCATACAAATACTTTTTCTCATTTAGGGAATAATGATTGAAAACAGTTGTGTTTAAATTAGAGATGAGCGGGTTCGGTTTTACTCGGATTTACTCAGATTTACCTGAATCTCCTTATTGGCTCACGGACATCACATGTTTTGGTTAGCCAATAAGAAAAATCCAGAAAAAAAGAACTTGCGATAATTCTGGCGTTAAGAACAGAGTAAATCCGAACCCGCTCATCTCTAGTTTAAATACACGTGCCAGAACTGGTGTATATAGTGCAGCATCATTGTAGGCCACTCATTACAGATATACAGCACCTATAACGCTACACACACCTGCTCAGCATGACACAGCCCCCGCTCCCAGCAGTAGGATTTCCAGGAACCCAACAGCTCCTGTGTGAGTACTGAACACCCCCCTATCATCCAGCCTTGGTGTCTGTCATTTTGACAGGATTTTAACTAGTATTCATTATATAACTGCAACTTAAATATGTATTGGTAAACAGATAAAATAACAAAAATTGTATCGGTGTCCAAATATATATGGACCTAACTGTATGTGTTTATGTTTACTGTTTACATATAAACTATTTCTGCTATACATACTTAAAAAAATACAGTTAGAATGTAATTAGACAGTTTTTGAGTTTGTGGAATCCCTATGAAAATCCTTCATGGGAGGTAAATTATTTAATACAATTATGGCCTGGGATTAGAGGGTTGTTTGTGTATGGAAAGTACACATGTACATTTTGTTTGAGGCCCAAGACTTGCTTACATCTTTCCTCTTTTCCTGTATCCACTGGCAGCTAAAAATGGTCACTACGTTTCCATAGCAGCAACTGTATAAGTTCCTAAAGCTTAGGCATGAAGTTGAATGTTGAATTTCTAGATGTAGAGTTTTGATTGCATCACTAATGGTATTTATTAAAACAGAACTAAGAACTGGGGATAAATGGATAACTCCTATTGACTAAATCGCAGATGAGTAGCGATTGAACGTTGTTGAAATATCATATAACACCAAACTTCCAGAATATACTTGGTATCTTGTGTAATTTCCATGGGGACAAAGCTCTTGACACAGAGTCTTAACTGCCCACTGTATGAAGTACGCCTTGCTATTGAGAGCTACTGTACACTAACAGGGCAGAAAACAAGAGTAATGATCATAATTGACTCCCCTCTCTGATCGGCCGGGAGGCTCCCGAAAATCGGGTGGCACTCCCGGCAACCATGAAAGCAAACAACTGGGCGAAACCATGTTGCACTGCAGGTGGGGCAGATGTAGCTTGTGCAGATAAATTCAGATGTGGGTGGGATATAGTGTTTCTGTGCAGGGTAAATACTGGCTGCTTTTGCATGTCGCCCACAAATGTTAGCTTTGTTTTTACACTGTAATTTAGATTATAGTTTGAACCCCCCCCCCCCCACCCAAATCTAACTTTCTCTGCACATTTTACATCTGCACATCTGCCCCACCTGCAGTGTAACATTGTTTTGTCCAGTTGCTTGCTTTTTTGCTTTACTTACAGTGCAAACATGAATCAAGCCCTTAGCCCAGTGGTTTCCAAACTTTTTTGAATCACCGCGCCCTAGAATAGCAGAATTTTTTTCACGGCACCCCTAGGCCAAACATTTCTTATTAAGAAATGTTGAAATAAATATTACATTAAGTAAATCGCGTTTATATGTCATCCTTAGGGTCAGGTGTGTGGTGAGGGACACAATTTGCTTCTGTTTGGCCACATATTGTATGACTGGCAGCCACCAGCACTGGTTTTGCCTATTATTGACAATTAATAATTTGAATTGGTCCTGGACCACCAACCCAGGGCACCCCTGCAAGTGTCCCGAGGCACCCCAGGGAGCCACGGCACACAGTTTGGGAACCTCTGCCTTAGCCTGAAGGTAATTTTATACAATATATGTAATAATTCTGTCGTTGAAACAAAGATTGTATACATTGATTCATCAGAAAGCAAAGGTGTCATTATCTTAGTCATGCTCAAAAGCCTGTGGATTTCATAATATTTTGTGTGTGTGTGTGTGTGTGTGTGTATATGTATGTATGTGTGTGTATATATATATATATATATATATATATATATATATATATATATATATATATATATATATATAAAGTTCCAAAGTCCGGCACTCCCCACAGCATAAGAAACTTGAGCCGGTGCCCTCACAGGTAGAGGATAAACAACAAGCGCAGGTGCGGCACTCGAGCCACGATAATCAGCAAAAAATAACAGGCGGAGACTGTATAATTCAATCAATCAACGTTTCAATATTTGAAAATATTGTCATCAGGATTATAATAGTAAGTGCAACACATACCTTTTATAGTGCCCACCAAACAAGAAGAAAGCGGTTCCCGGGCTGGGACTGCACACCCGCCCCGTCGCCGCACACCCACTGACGTCACCCGTAAGGCGCATTCTACTACGTACATCGTTACCATGGTAACCCAAAAACAAGCTGAAAAAATGCAATACAGAATTCATTGTCGACACTGTAACAATACAATACAAAATCAATGCTGACATATACATAAAATACAACACAAAGAAGACTTACCTACACATAGAGACAGCGATAATACATTGCCTCACAATACAGACTAGCAGCAAAGATAATTTCAACGTAAACTTGCAAAGGTGATACTCTCATTTAACCCGTTAGGGGAAATGACATTTAGCCTATAGATCCATCGCGCCTCACACTTCAAAAGGCGCAGGGAGCGATCACCTCCTCGGGCATTTGGCAAAATAGTATCGATCATCCGATATCTTAAACTTGAAAGGGTATGGTGAAATTCCGCAAAATGTCGGGCGACCGGCTGGTCGCTAGAACCGGAACCAATAGCTGCCCGAATGGCACTCCGATGGTTACCCATTCGCTCTTTAAACTTGCTCTCGGTTTTACCGATATAATTTATCAAATTATTTGCCCCTGCGGTTTGAGTTATATCGGTAAAACCGAGATGATCGATACTATTTTGCCAAATGCCCGAGGAGGTGATCGCTCCCTGCGCCTTTTGAAGTGTGAGGCGCGATGGATCTATAGGCTAAATGTCATTTCCCCTAACGGGTTAAATGAGAGTATCACCTTTGCAAGTTTACGTTGAAATTATCTTTGCTGCTAGTCTGTATTGTGAGGCAATGTATTATCGCTGTCTCTATGTGTAGGTAAGTCTTCTTTGTGTTGTATTTTATGTATATGTCAGCATTGATTTTGTATTGTATTGTTACAGTGTCGACAATGAATTCTGTATTGCATTTTTTTAGCTTGTTTTTGGGTTACCATGGTAACGATGTACGTAGTAGAATGCGCCTTACGGGTGACGTCAGTGGGTGTGCGGCGACGGGGCGGGTGTGCAGTCCCAGCCCGGGAACCGCTTTCTTCTTGTTTGGTGGGCACTATAAAGGTATGTGTTGCACTTACTATTATAATCCTGATGACAATATTTTCAAATATTGAAACGTTGATTGATTGAATTATACAGTCTCCGCCTGTTATTTTTTGCTGATTATCGTGGCTCGAGTGCCGCACCTGCGCTTGTTGTTTTATATATATATATATATATATATATATATATATATATATATATATATATACAGGTTGAGTATCCCATATCCAAAATGCTTGGGACCAGAAATATTTTGGATATGGGATTTTTCCGTATTTTGGAATAATTGCATACCATAATGAGATATCAAGGTGATGGGACCTAAGTCTAAGCACAGAATGCATTTATGCTTCATATACACCTTATATACACAGCCTGAAGGGGATTTTAGTCAATATTTTTCATAACTTTTTGCATTAAGCAAAGTTTGTGTACATACACACAATTCATTTATGTTTCATATACACCTTATACACATTACCTGAAGGCCATTTAATACAATATGTTTAATAACTATGTGTATTAAACAGTTTGTGTACATTCAGCCATCAAAAAACAAAGGTTTCACTATCTCAGTCTCACTCAAAAAAGTCCGTATTTCGGAATATTCCGTATTTCGGAATATTTGGATATGGGATACTCAACCAGTATATGTGTGTGTGTGTGTGTGTGTGTGTGTGTGTGTATGTGTGTATATATGTGTGTATATATATATATATATGTGTGTATATGTGTATGTATGTATGTATGTATTATTAGTGTGTGTGTTATATATTATACATATATAGCCCATTTAATTGTTGCCGTATGCATGGTGTGCCCAGGTGTGACTATTCGCACCCAAGATTTGATAATGTATGGTCTGTACACACATGTCCATGTACGTGCATGATGCCCACGGCAAACTATCCGTGGTGCGAATAGCTGCAGAATGGATGAGGCTGGCTACATCTGTATATAGTGTTCATTCTAGCTATCTAATCAGGCAGCGAGCCTGTCTGCAAAAAGGGGATTTTTAGTGCCTAAGGTGCAAGTGCTCAAAAAGGTGCATGGTTGCCTAGAAAGGGTTGTGCCCTTGAGACATTTCCCTTTTCATCACTCACGGAGATGCTGGGCTGCCCCCACTGTAAACATGCATCTATTCACCCTGTGGTAAGTGTTCAACGCTACTGCTCTTCCCCACAGGACCCTATGTCCTGTGGATGGGGACAGTGCCCAGTAGGCTGTTTCAGCAGGGTGTTCTCATTAGAACCGGGTGCTGTGCTGCGCTGAAACAGGCTAGCGGGAACACTATATATACATATAACAGTTGACATGGTCATAATGTCAACCTTGGCTATGTCAACGTTTATCGTGTAGACTGATGAAATGTCTACATATCATCCGTCGTGGCCCAGCGGTGACTTACTTACTCTTGACAACTCCAGCACTGCTTCCAGGTTACTGTGACTTCCAGGCCTGAGCTGTTATCCTACGCCACTCTGGTGAGTATTTCTCCCCTATCTCTAATCCTAATAGCAACCCCTAACCCACTCTCTTGAATGCCTAATGCTAACCTCCCCAATGCAGCCTGGCCCTCTCACCCACAGCCTAGCCCTAATGTATTGTGTGAGGGTTGTCGCAAATTTGCGTTCTTGCACAGTTGCAAATAATCATTAAACTATGTGGCATTGCGTGCGACTCAGAATAAGGCTCTATGGGTGAACCCTCTTTAAAGTATTTTGCAGTTGGGCTAGTTCTGTAAAAGTTCTAGAGTTTATTGTTATTATTTACATCTGAATTCCAGTAGTCAAAATGCTTAAATACATCTTATACAAGACAATTGTATAGTCTCCCGATTTGACTGGACTGGACATCTCTGCCGCTAGCATTCTGTGGTATCCTCTATGTATGCTTCATGTAGATTAATGTTACATATTTAGTAAGCTGAAGTCTTCACTAGTGAAATAAATGAGCTGTGATTTCATCCATTCAGAAAGCTTCTGGTATTCCAGTCTTTTGTTTATGTATGGCATTGAGGAGCGACCTTTTATATTGTAATGCAAGCAACAATAGTGATTCTTTTCTTCAGAGAAGTGTCTGGAATTTGCCAGCAGCAGACATGAGGGCATGCGATGAGACGTATCCTACATTTTCAGATTAAAAACTAAATTAATAAATACAGTATATATTTATGCGGTATAATGCCATCGCCTATAAAAGCATTGAAGCTGCAGATTTTCTTCTTTATATGGTAACAGAACTCTTGTGTTACTTCTGGTCTTCTTTTAATTATATTAAAGCATTCCCTGTACTTTGTAATGCTTGCTATTTCTAATTGGAACCTGTCCTGATAAGAAAGGAGAGACCAGATATGCCAACACTGGCAAGGAATACTAGGTTTTTTAGAAGATGCAAGTTCCCACTCGGTGTGTATGTAGTAAATGGGGCTCGTAACTGAACAGAAGCAGCAGTGAGCTTATTATGGGCCTAATTCAGACCTGATCGTAGATGTGCTAAATTTAGCACATCTACGATCAGTCACACAGACATGCGGGGGGACGCCCTGCGTTGCCCGGCCTGTGTCCCCTAAACGGCGGCCAAACGCTGCTGGCCCGCCCAGCGACCGCCTCTGCCTGTCAATCAGGTAGAGGCAGTCGCAGGACTGAGACAGCTGTTGGCTGTCTGGCATGCGCTGGCGCACTGCGGCGCATGCGCAGTTCAGATCTGATCGGCTGCTGTGCGAAAACAGACAGCACCGATCAGGTCTGAATTAGGCCCTATGTTGACTGTAGATTCAACACGTAGACAAGCATCCTTAAACCAGCAAAGAGACTTTTATTCTAATACTAATAAAAGGACCTGGCATACCCTCAATCTGCCCACTGAACTACTGTATAATGGTCCCCCACGCACTCCTTTACGGCACAGGGAGGTCCTGCTGCTAAGATCTGCAGAGATAGCTGTTTCAGGGGTAGCCTGAGGTGCAGACTCTCACTGAGAATGCATGTACAGTAGGAGATGGGACAGACTTTACCAGATTACTGTATAATTTACAAAGAAAAATGACTAGATATATTAAATAATAATCCCAATATTGTACACCATAACAAAACATCAGAGGTAGCAAAAGAACATTAAGTATATTAAATGTGACTTATTTGACTAAGCTAATTTTAAGCAATATCATGATATTCTCGAGCATTGGCAGTGTCAAGTGATCCAAAGTTACCCACCAACAGGGGTTAAGGTGGGGGGGGGACGAGGTGGAACTGCGTTCCATCACCTATAATTGCAGGTCGAACTAGTTCCACCTCCTCCACGGCCTTGCACAGTAATTCCATAATGTGTATAAGCGGTACCACTTGTAACATAACGTAAATAAAGGGCACTGCTGTGTGTCGCAACGTGAAAAGGGACACTACTATGTGGTGTAATATGAATCAGGAGCACTACATGTGGTGTAATATGAATCAGGGGCACTACATGTGGTGTAATATGAATCAGGGGCACTACATGTGGTGTAATATGAATCAGGGGCACTACATGTGGTGTAATATGAATCAGGGGCACTACATGTGGTGTAATATGAATCAGGGGCACTACATGCGGGGTAATAGGAATAAGATTGTGCTACTGTGTTGTGTAATTTGAATTTGGGGTACTATTGTGTAACTACGCCCTTTCCTAATGAGACCACTGTCCCTTTATAAAGTATGGGAAGTAATGTCCAAATTTATAGTTTGCAGGGGGACGCTGAACGCCCTAGCACTGACCCTGGCTCCGCCTAATGGGAGGTAGGGGTGGGGGGTAGGTGGCAGGGGAAATGAGTTCCACCACTTCTCCAGAACCACTTTAAGCCCTGCCCACCAATTTACCGCAGCCAGAGACATCCATTGTCTCCCATCCCCATAATCATCTAACAATATTCGGCTCTGTTACATGCATTCTAGCAGAAGCGTAATCTGGGCAGTACTGTATAATGTTCATTATGTTTGCAGCATCTTTTTGGGACACAGGGCTCTGTTTAAGTAATAGTGGGTAAGTGCCACCAGCATTCTTCCCTGATAGATTGGCAGATCAAACAACATGCGCCTGGGCCCTTATCACATCTACTGCATTCTACTGCGTATATTCTGGTATTGGTAGAGGTCAGAGACCACAGAAGTTGCCGATGGAAGTGGGTGTCTAATATGATTACAACTGAAACATGAAGCTGTAGGTGTATATTGTTATCTATCAGCACACTTTATTACTAACCTCTGCTGACCGGGAACCGGCTAACAGAAATGAAGCTGCATCTATTGACCAACGTCGGAAAGGTTTTCTGGATGCACAAAGCTGCTCCAGGAGTTGCTGCCTGGAGACGAGCTGTTTGTGATGTTTGGCAGCCAATATGTTAGTTTTGTTGTCATTTGAAATCTTAAACTCAACTTTAGAGAACTTGAGCAAATAAGCACTTTTGAAATACGATCCAATGAAAGCAAGGGGAAAATGCTACAGACATAGGGATTGATAATCCCTAACCTGATATACAGCAAGGATTCACGGCGCAGCAGTGCTCTTATTTTATTTGCTGAGTTGATATAACGGGATGCGTGTAAGATACCGGCTGTCGGAATACCAAAACTGGAATCCCGACACCTGTCAGAATGGCGACACCAGAATCCCGACAGGGTCAGGAGACAGACACTGGAAACCCGACACCATAAGTATAGGGGGCTGGTTAGGGGGGGCGCAGGTTCCGATGCCACCCGGGGGGGAGGGGGTTTAACATAAGGCTGTGGGGGGAGGGTGAATAGGATTATGCTGCGGGGTAGGGAACTAGGGTTATGCTGCAGGGAGGGGGATTAATGTAAGGCACGACTGGGGGTGGGGTTAGGCAATAAGGGGGGGGGGTTAGGGTAAGTCTGCAGGGGGGGGGTTAGGGTTAGGCACTAAAGGGGGACGTTAGGGTTAGGTACTAAAGGGGATGATAGGGTTAGGATGCAGAAGGAAGGGGTGAGGGGATAACCTACTTACCTCTCCCCTGACAGGATTTCAGTGATCGAGATGCTGGCATCAGTATTATGACCTCCGGCATCCTGTTGACCGGTCAAACATACTGAACCAGATATAACTGTGCCCTGTATGTAGAGAATAATGTTACCAATAGATGTAGTGATTTTGTTGCTCTTCGCTTCTGTGTTTAATCAGTAAATGTAAAACCAGAACATCTTAATGTGCGTTTATATGAACAAACCCTGAAGCAGTTTCAAAATATACTGAAATACAGACTGTATGAAATTATTTGGTGAGAAAAGATATTTATTAATTCAGCTTTCAAAGATGAGAACAAATCTATACTATTTTGGAAGCCTTACAGGTCTTTCTAGATGGTTGCCCCTTCTAATATAATTGGGTTACAGAAGGCTGTTTACATGTGGCTTTCCAGACTTTAGTCTATTTTACTGAATATTATTTTTAATGCTGCACTTTGTTTTTGAAGCTTGAATATTTAGCATTGTTGTATACTTGGTAAATATAGCAACATAAACTATGGGAGATATGAAGAAATCACACTGAAATAACAGATATGGAGGACCTAAGCACTGCATTTTCCCGGTTCCGGTAAGAATGGTCGATCATGTTATGGTCGACAGTCATTAGGTCGACCACTATTGGTCGACATTGACATGGTCGACACATGAAAGGTCGACATAAAGGTCGACATGAGTTTTTTAACTTTTTTTTGTGTCGTTTTTTTTCGTAAAGTGACTGGGAACCCCAATTAGTGCACCGCGTCCCCTCGCATGGCTCGCTTCGCTCGCCATGCTTCGGGCATGGTGCCTTCGCTCCGCTGCCGCTTCGCTCGGCACACTTTACCGTTCCAATCGTAGTCCATGTGGATCGTAAAGTATGGAAAAGTTCCCCAAAAGAAAAAAAAAAGTTAAAAAACTCATGTCGACCTTTTCATATGTCGACCTTTCATGTGTCGACCATTTTCATGTGTCGACCATGTCAATGTCGACCAATAGTGTCGACCTAATGACTGTCGACCATAACATGGTCGACCATGTGAACGGATACCCATTTTCCCATCTATAGGCAATGGGGGGGATTTACACAAGCACAGGTTAGACAGAAGAGGGAGGATTGTGTGAATGTAAATGGGAAACTAATATGTATAATTGTCAGCTTCAGTATAAGCTGTTTTTCATTTCTGACATATACAGCACATGGTAGTCCTAATTAAACTTCCCATATTCTGAGACGTCTGTATCTCCATCTAACAACCAGACTGTCACCAAATCTGGTAGAAAGACTAATTAGGAAATGGGAAGTAGGATTCTGCTGGGAAAAATGCAGAGTAATAAGTCACCAGTTGGGGGAATATGTTGCTGTACAATGTGAAAACATTGTGAAAATGGACAGACAAAAAAACTATCAAGACAGCACAGTAATGAATAGTTACCGCTGTTGTGTTCCACTAATGGTACTACTACCAACAACATGTCCATCTGATCTGTAGAAAGTAGATCTTGCACTGGTTTCCGTACTCTGCCAGGTTAAATTTCCAGGTATCCTGTTTCTTCAGCTGAAATAGGATCTGTATGCAAGCTATGGTGGGTTCTAAGCTCAGAGAATGGCCATTGTATAGCAGTTGTTCATATAAAATATCTTTGCAAGTAACGCACAATGAGGTAAAGCAGGGGTGGGGAACCTTTTTCTACCAAGGGCCATTTAGATATTTATAAAATCCTTCGGGGGCCATACAAAAATGATCAACTTAAAAATGAACCTGCCCCCAGTCAGTAGTTATGCCCCGAGGAGATATACCCCTGGTCAGTTGTTATGCCCCCAGTAAGTATGCCCCCAGTCACTTGTTATGCCCCCTAGTAGCGACGCTTACACACACACACACACATTAAAAGAAAATAAAACCACAATACTCACCAGCCCCGCTCCTGCTTCCGGACTGTTGCCCTCCGCCTGGCCGCTCGCCCCTCAGAACTATGAGAGAGACGTCATGACATCTCTCCCATAGCACCGCACAGGCACTCACGCACACTGCCAGAGCCGGAAGCCGGTGCTCAGGAGTGAGCTCCTGCCTCCGACTGCTGCTGAGAGTAAGAAGCCGGGCACCTGCTAGTAACAAAATCTCAGCGGGTGCCCGGCTAGGTGAGCCTGGCCGGATCAAGTGGCTCTGCGGGCCTTATACGGCCCTCGGGCCTGAGGTTCCCCACCCCTGAGGTAAAGCAAGGTGCATGATGGTAATGATTATCAATAGGAATGTGTTTCTGATGATTCCCCATTACTTTATACCTCTATGATGCAAATGATTGGCTTTCTGGTATACAACAGAGCCATACTAAGCGCCTTGAGTCCTATTGGAGAAAGAGCGCTATATAAATAAAATTATTATTATTAATTATTATTATTACTCCCCCTATAGGCAATTTATTGCACTTAACGTTTGTCACGTGGAATCCTGCTTTCCATTCCTCTTCCTAACAAATTTGGTGACATTTTGGTTACAAGATCGAGCTACAGGCGGATCTGAATATGGACCTATTTATTTTGCCCACTCTGTATTTACCATTTTAAATGCACCAATATGTTGGTGTAAGCGATACTTGTCTACTTTATACTTAGGGGGATGGATATTCAATTGTTTGAAAAGTCAGTTGACTGTCTGTTTTTCCCCCCTATCTTATAGACAAGAAAAAAACAGACACCCAACCGACTTTTCAAACATTTGAATTCCACCCTTCATGCTTATTGAATTAACTTGAAAGATGTTTCTCACTGCATGCATACATACAGTATATCTGGCAAAGCCTGCATAATATGCCAAAATATTCCACTTTACCCAATCTTTTTTATGCTACATATGCCTGTTTTATATGTTATAATGTTTGTGATCACGGACTTGTCTTTGATCTTGATAGATGGAGCCACAGGGGCGTTTTTATTAAGTTATTGATTCTTGCAGCCAATCCTCTGAAAACAGATTTTTTTTATTTTTTTTGTTGCTTTTTTTTAAGACGGTGGCAGCATTTAAATATCAGGGTCATTTATCAGAAAGGTACCATCTTCTATATTCCATCGCTTAAGCAGTCCCTATGGCTTTCTAAGGGCACTGCGGAAATTGCCAATTTACCCAGCTTAGCTTTTCAGAGCTGGCAAGCGGTAGCTTCAGAATCTTTGCCAGCCTCTACTTGTGCATTTGCAGCCCTGTGAATGTTGTGATATTCTAAATCAATGACTACACATGTATAAAGCACAGTGATATATTCTCACATGGCATATACAGTATTGTCATATTTTTTTTTTTTGTGTGCTTTCACATATTGTAGGTTAAACATCTGTGCTTGAGACCCGTTAATCAGGATTGCTCTGAATTTGGTAGTGCTACAAATGTGGTTCGCTGATTACCAAAACCCTATGTGGTGGATGGATTATTTACCCCCATTTATCAGCCTGATACCCAATAATCTGTACAATTTGTACCGCCACATGCATTGCTAAGTTTCTCAAAGGTGATCTCTTTCAGCGTTCAGAAAATGTCCAGATTTTCTGGAATGTGAGAAACATGAGAGACACCATCATGTCTTGCAGTGAGGAGGGGCAGAACTACTCTATATATACATATATATATGTTAGTCCTATATTGTCTGCATCTCCTATTAATCCTTACATTTACCATCAGAACAATCACCAATGATTACCTAGAAGTAACTTCAGAGGCAAAACTTCAGCCTGTCTCGGTTTCAACACCTCACCTGTTGCCTGGAAGACAATGTTTCTGGTACCTCCGATGGTTTCGCCACCAACTTGCTTTCTACTCATATTTTTGGCAGTAGACCAGAGTATATTCTTGTACATGGACCTTCTCCAATATAAATGTTGTATTAGTTAATGTAACCAACAAAGCATATGTGCCAAACTGTATTGTGTGAGTTGACAATAGATGCTAATACGGCGTACAGTATACTGTATATGTACCTTTTGGCATTAAGTGCACATTTGCAGCCAGTATGATTACTTTGCTGACTCGGCACAGTTAATTAGTGGGAGAAGCCTGAATCTGGCCGGCTTCTCCACGTCCAGTTTACTCTGAGTCTGAGATATCTCAAAAAGGCTGATCAGCTTTTATTATCCAAAATAAATTGGATTCCATCTTTTTCTGAAATGTTCCTTGTTCCTGTCTGTTGCTGTTTGAAGTATTGCAGTTTACTAAGGCTTTCTGGCATGTTAATCTCAACTAATCGCAATTAAACAGCATCTGGTTAATGACTTGTTATTCCTAGCACACAAATGCTGACATTGTAAGGTAACAATTACCAATGGTTCTCTTATTCCACTAAACCTCTTTATCGTGCTTCCCTATGCAAGTTGCTGTTTTCGGGAGAAGATAATCTTTCAATAAAGAGAAAGATCGGAAGTGGTATTTCATAGAGCATTAAGATTTATTGAGCTTTAGGTTCGGTTTAACATGTTCCCTCTGACAAACGAGGGATAAGCTTTTCATGTCATTTATATCACTTTACAAAGGTTTTCAGTGGGGTCTTATAAGGTGGAAACTGCTTCTGGTTGTAGCCATAACAGCCAATATGGTATTTGCCCAGCAAAGTGTGATTCTGAGACGTATGCTATGTCTATGTCGGACGCAGTGCTACTGCACATGGGTCAAGTCATGCTGCGCATGGATCCATGGTCTGTGCACACAGAGTCGCTGTTGAGACGCTCAGTTTCAAAAATGTCTTAAAAATGTATTTGTCATTGACAGAAGGGGGCTGTGTGCTCATACAGAGATGGTCCATCTTATGTATGTGTGATGGAGTGTCGCAGAAGCATTTCCGCACACGCTTAAATGTACACAAAGGCTTACTCGCTCACATTGGAGCACATACTCAAGCAGAGTACAGTATCTGCACCTACCATGGGGCAGGGGCGAGTTTTGATGGTGTGACTGATGGTTACATTTAAAGAAGCACCAAGTGGTATTACAGCATGCTCACAGTGGACCTCTCAATCCTTGCACAGTCGGACGCACACTTGTACATCATGGGAAGGGCTGATACTAGCAGTAACATATAGTTGTAGTCTCGACTATTGCAAAGTAGCTAAAGCCATCTCAATAGCGTACAACTCAGGCCAGCTCCATAGGGGGGGATTCAGTTGTTTTTCGACACTAATGCGCCCAATGGAGCAATTCAATTGTTGCTCTGTTCGGAAGCGAACAGCTGCCTGCACTGGAATTTCTACTTGCAGCTACCCGTGTTGGTAAGCGGGAATGTGCTAAAAAAGTGACCTGTTTGGGTGCCCAAATGGCACTTGTCACATCACACCCAACACTTTAGTTGGGTTTAGCCATTTTATGCAGCTAAACCTGTCTCTGCAAAGCGCGATCAACTTGGAAAAAAAACAACAACAATTGAATAGCACCTCCCTGATCTCCTGCGATATCAGGCGCACATAAACATTTGAATTGTCCCCACAATGTCCAGCAGTTCTGTACCAGAAAAGTGGGACAATTACAAGTTCCTGATGTCGCAAGGCAACACTACCACTTTATTTAGGCCGTGTTCCAATTTCATTATGTTGAGTCTCTTGCTTGTTGGATGTCAGGACCTGCAAAAAAAAAAGTACTCTTAAGTGATTCAATAAAAGTAAATATGTGACTTGTTACAGTATATTTATGTGCTTTGCCTTTAAATATGCCATATTATTATTTGCTGTTGTTGCCATTAATATATTTGAATTGACAATTGTATATATTATAGCAATGTAACACGTGTACTTATGAATATTAGTACAGCAAAATAATGATCTGAATTTTCATATATGGTTATCATGTAACAAATGTTTTGCAGCATTAAGTTGTCTGGTGGCTCTTGCATAAGCTACAGTATGCCCAAGCATCAGTAACTGAGTAATTGTGTAAAGCAGCTGGGCCTTTGCTGCTCAGCATTTGTTTCCCATGAATCATAATCATTAAGAGGAATAACTGTGCAGTCAACAGTGCAAATGCCTTCCCTGTCTCATTCCTTGTCAGTATTCCAGATTAATTCTCCTTCGTTACACCACTGCAATTTTGGCTGCGTATTCACTGTAACAATAGTACAAGTTGGTCAAGGGAGAAAGTAACGCTGTAAACGTCTCATTATGTGCATGAAAGCATTGTGTACAGCCGTACTTCGTGCAGGATACTGATATTACATGTATGCCAGAGACGATGCTATTCAACATCACTTGCATGCAAAGGTGTTGACCTTCCCTAACCTTAGGACAAAGATGCCTATTCTGCTTACGAACGTTGTACTGTCATTAGTTTAGCAAGAACAGCAGTGAAGTGTTTGATATTATAAGCTACAGCTACTGCAGGAGCTAATTCTAGTTTTCTGTACATGCATATTTGTACACTGGTACCATTAGCATACTTTTTTTTTTCTTTTTTAAATAGTCTTAGCGTTCATATACAGGGAATACACTACTGTATGATCTTATCACGGGTGAGAGTTGCCATTGTGGGTGACAAACCTAAAATGAGGTTAGAACTTTACTGCTTTTCCACCGAAATCCCAGGTCTGACCTGGCATTTCACAGGGTCTCACTCTCCAATGTCCCCGTTTTCCACTGCACTGTTTTCCTGGGTTTTTCCTGGGTTGACAGCATTTCCACTGAATAAGGGAAAACCCGGAAAAGCACAATAAAACCTGTGTTACCATAAAAAAACGGCCTTTCTGGCCTTCTCTGTGCTCTGTCACCTGTGCCCAGCACCCAGTCTGTAGACTGTGTGTGACCAGCATGTGAAACCAGCCTCTACAGCGCCCTCTCTGTGCTCTGTCACCTGTGCCCAGCGCCAACTTGTGGCCTGTTTGCCCAGCTCTGTGCCCACCACTACCAATAGCGACCAGCATGGAATCAGCCTCTCCCAGCGTCTTCCCTGGGCGATGACATCAGCTGCCAGTGCCCAGGAGGGACCAATCAGCAGCTTTTTGGAAATTCTCAGGTCGTAAATCCTGGGTAAGAGCTGTTTCCACTGCAGCTCACGCGGGAAAGACCCATTAAAAACCCTGCTTTTTACCAGAGTAAGAGTCCCAGGTCGCGTTACCTGGAATTTTGGACTTGTAGCTGTTTTCACTGACAAAAATCCCGGTTAGGTGCATGTTCATGTGAAAAACTCCAGGATTTCAATGCTAGTTGAAAAGAAGCATTTATTATTTATCTATATATTATCACCAGTTATTTATATAGTGCACTCCTATTCTGCAGCACTTCCACAGAGGTCATTCACGTCAACCTTTACCCCAGTTGAGCTTGCAAGCTATATTCCCTAGAATGGAGCACCCATAGGAAACCCACACACTAAAATTAGGAGAACATATAAACTCCACACAAATAGGGCCTTGGTGGGAGTTGAACCCAAGACCTCAGAGTTGTGAGGCAGTAATGTTAACCACTATGCCAACCGTACCACCCTATAAATGAATATATATGGCTTTAACTTTTTTTTTTAAGAAAGTCATTTCTAACAACTTTACTCTCCTCGTTGATTTTGCACATCATTTTAAAATGGCTATTGTGTACCTATAATACAAAATGTATTTTCTTAATTACCTTAATTATAGAGACACCATATTTAGGTGCTTTTAGCCAGGATATAACAAGATATGTATGGTCAGTGGTCTGCAGTACATCTGCTTTCATTGTACAGGTTGAGTATCCAATACCAAATATTCGAAATACAGAATTTTTTGAGTGAGATAATGAAATCTTTGTTTTCTGATTGCACAATGTAAACAAACTTTGTTTAATACACAAAGTTATTAAAAATATTGTATTAAATGACCTTCAGGCTTGGTGTATATGAAACATAAATTAATTGTGTGAATGTACGCACACTTTGTTTAATGCACAAAGTTATTAAAAACATTGGCTAAAATTACCATCAGGCTGTGTGTATAAGGTGTATATGAAACATAAATGTATTCTGTGCTTAGACTTGGGTCCCATCGCCATGATATCTCATTATGGTATGCAATTATTCCAAAATACGGAAAAATCCGATATCCAAAATAATTCTGGTCCTAAGCCTTTTATATAAGGGATACTCAACCTGTATAATGATTTTTCACACACTATGTAAAATTATGTAGGCCCTAGATTAACAGAACACAATAATGGGTGAGATTCAAATGATATATCACGCCCAATTTCCTTTCTAAAATGATCTCTGTTATCGCGCATATTGCGCCCATAGTAATCAGGTTTAGCTGTGTAAAGGGTTTGGTGCCTCGCTACTCCGGGGGTAGCGAGCTGAAATAATGATACCACGCCCCTGAGGGCAGAAACAGAAAGGGTGTGGAAAGGGGTGAAAAGAATTGAATCCCGCCCAAGGAATATTCCTAAATGTCTCAATCTAAAATACTAGACACTCCAAGCTATTACCCGATGAGTAGTCTAGCAGCATGCACCAAGCAGCATTAGTTTATCCCTTTGTGTCATCTCGGGTCAGCACTTCCACTCAGGCAATGTAGCAAGGCAGTGGGCAGCCATTGATAAAATCCATTCAGTGGTTCCCAAACGCTGTTCTCAAGGCACCCCAACAGTCCAGGTTTTGGGGATATCCCTACTTGTGCACAGGTAGTATAATCAAATTGAGTGAGATACTAATTATGTCACCTGTGCCTAAGCATTGATATCCTTAAAACCTGGACTGTTGGGGTGCCTTAAGGACCGTGTTTGGGAACCACTAAGTTAATTATTATTTTATTTTGTTAGCAGTTTCTTATATAGCGCAGCATATTCCGTTGCGCTTTACAATTAGAACAACAGTTATAAAACAAAACTGGGCAAAGACACAGACAGACAGACGTAGGAAGGCCCTGCTCGCAAGCTGACAATCTATAGGGAAATAGGCATTGATACACAAGGATAGATGCTACCTGTGGCATAATGGTCCACCAGATTGCTAGGTTCTTAATGGGTTGTATGATATGATCGTCCAGCAATGTTGCAAGACAAAATATGTGAGGTTATGTGTACTGTACAGAGAGGATGTAATTGGATAGGGAAGCATTGAAGGTTATGTGGGTGGGTCTGGAATTTGATAGGCTTGTCTGAAAAGGTGAGTTTTCAGGGAACGTTTAAAGGTTTGGAGATTAGAGGAGAGTCTTATTGTGCGTGGGAGGGCACTCCACAGAGTGGGTGAAGCCCGGGTAAAGTGCTGTAATTTTGAGTGGGAACAGGTAATACATGTGGATGAGAGACTCAGATCTTGTGCAGAGCGGAGAGGTCTGGTAGGGAGATATTTTCTTCTCATTTACCGGCCTCCTGAAGATGGAAAGATATTTCTACAAGAAATTGCAGACACTGTTGCTGGCCTGGTTCTGGAACATCAAAGATGGCTCATCCTCGGGGATTTCAATGCATGGGTGGATGATGAGCTCTCACGCCTTGGCCAAGACCTCCTGTGCACAATGAATGGTCTGGGCTTCACACAGGTCATTCCCTCTGCCACACATAAAAGTGGTCACACTCTCGATCTTATCTTTCAGATTGGATTAGAAGTCACAGACCTAAAAATAAACCCAGTCATCTGGTCAGACCACTACTCCCTTTGGTTCTCAGTTGCAACCCCTCAAATAAGATCTCTGCCCGTGGAGTTGGCCAGGTATCGTCCAAGGAGGGGTATAACTCAGCAAATCTGGATCTCTCTGCTATACTGGGTGCCTGTGAAGATCCCTGTTCCCTAGTCCGTTATTATAATAGGGATGTTATGGCTGCAATTGATATTATCGCCCCTGTGCGTATAAGACCTCGTAAACCACAACGTCAAGCTCCATGGTTCGACAACAGTGTTAGTGAGCTCAAGAAAAGGGGACATAGACTGGAAAGACGATGGAGGAAGACTAACCTAGTGGATGACAATATAAAACTAATAAAGCATAACGAAGAATATCAATCGACAATCACTCGTAAGAAATCACAGTTCCTGTCAAATGAGATCACAGCAGCAAATAGGCCAGCTCAACTTTTCCGCACAGTGGAGATGCTTTGCAAGCCAGCATGCCTGCAGACTGATGAGACCCTCTCCCAGGCAAGATGCAACCAGTTAGCAGATAAAATATCCACCATCCGGGCTGGAATCTCCACAGTGCCATCAAAGGAGTGCCAAACTGCAAAGCCTGCCAATATAAGCTACCTACCTTCATGGACCAGCTTTGACCCAGTGGATGTAAAGGACACTGGTGAAATTGCTCGGATTTTGCGTCCCACCACCTGTGATCTGGACCCAGCCTCAACCAAGCTTCTAATAGGTTGTATGGATATAATTGGTCCTGTCTTTGCAAAAATTGTTCAATGCTCTTTGCAGACAGGCATTTTTCCTGGACCCCTAAAGGAAGCAATTGTTAGACCGCTTCTCAAAAAACCTAATTTAGATCCCGACTGCATGACCAACTACAGAACGGTATCAAACCTTCCTTTCCTAGGAAAGGTTATTGAGAAAGTGGTTGCAAATCAACTGGAAACCCGCCTGACAACCCATGATATTTATGATCCATTTCAATCAGGATTCAGGAGAAGACATAGCACTGAAACAGCCCTGGTGTGTGTGTTAAATGATCTTCTGATGGTAAGAGACAGAGGTGACTGATCAATATTAATCCTTCTGGATCTCTCTGCAGCATTTGATACCGTGGACCATGGGCTTCTGATTGAGCGAATGATACATTCCTGTAGTCTGGATGGCACAGTCCTAAGCTGGTTCAAATCATTTCTCACAGGCAGGTCACAGAGAGTATCGTCTGGATTATACTCATCACCACCAGTGCCATTGTCATGTGGTGTCCCACAAGGTTCTGTACTATCCCCATGCTTTTTGCAGTATACATGCTCCCATTGTCCGAAATAATCAGGCGCCATGGCCTGGTCTACCACTGCTATGCAGATGATACACAACTGTACTTGTCCTTTGCTCCGGGCACTGATAACCCAATAGCAACCCTAAAATGGCTGTCTAGCTGAGCTACAGGAGTGGATGAGCGCCAGTTGGCTGCGACTGAACCCGGATAAAACAGAGGTCCTTATGATACGACCGCAACATCAAAGGACAAGACTGCAGCATAACCAACCAACTGGAATTACACTCGGGGATTCAGATTCAGAATTACAGACCAGTGATCGTGTGCGGAATCTTGGCGTCGTCCTGGATGGTGGCTTGACACTTAAACATCAGATATCAGCCACAATCAAATCCTCATTCTTTCACCTGAGGAACATAGCCAGAATCAAGCACTTAATTCCCTCAGATGATATGCCAAAAGTCATACATGCATTTGTATCATCTCGATTAGACTACTGTAATGCCCACTACCTTTGTCTCCCAGCAAAAGAATTGCAACGCTTACAGGTGGTGCAAAACACAGCTGTCAGGCTGTTAACCAACCAGCCCCGTTCTAGCCACGTAACACCCATCCTCTACTCCCTTCACTGGCTGCCTGTAAGATGGTGAATCATCTTCAAGATTGGCTTACTGAGTTTCAAAGCATTACATGACCAGGGCCCAAGGTACCTGAAACAGCTCCTGGCCCCATACTGCCCCACTCGATTACTGCGATCTGTAGATGAAGGACTTTTAGCAGTACCTAGAATCTACCGTAATTCATCTGGGGGTCGAGCTTTTAGTCATGTGGCTCCGACTCTATGGAACTCGCTTCCCCGCACACTGCGAGAGGCCCCAACTATAGAATCCTTCAAAAGTAGACTCAAGACTTTCCTAATTACTCAATCATTTCCAGTGTCCCTTTTAGTATCTTCATGCTTCTGTATTTTATGAAAATGTACTTCATTATTTTCTATACTATATTATGCTATGTATCTGTTACGCGCCTTGAGTCCTATTGGAGAAAGAGCGCTATATAAATAAAATGATTATTATTATTATTTTGAGATGAGTGCAGAGGCAAACGCAGAATTTAGTAAGGGGCGTTTCTGTGGGAGGGTGGGTGCTTGTGTGTGTGTATATATACACACACACACTCACTCTCCCTGCAGTAGAAACCAGGAGGCACTCAGCGGTCTTTGTGAGTAAATGAATGTATAAAAGTACAAAAAGCATATTGTACCGTGTTAACCCCGAGCAGGGCGTTTTTGTCAAGCCTACAGCATAGCACTTTGAAAAAAAATGCCCTGCGCAGCGTTGAAACGTCAGTACACTATGCCTTTTGTACTTTAATACATTAATCTACTCACAAAGACCGCTATACACACACACACACACACACACACACACACACACACACACACACACACGCACACATTCATACATAGATACATACATACACAAGCAGATAGACACAAACATACATACATACATAGCTACAAATAAGTACATACGGTACATACATACATACATACATACATACATACATAGGGTTCCATCAGGGGCTGGGAGCAGGCAGGCAGCAATGTGAGGTTGGAGGGAACTGCTGTGGCTGAGCATGCGCACCCAGCAGCTCCCCCTTCAACCCCTCCGGACATTCTACAAGCAGAGAGCTACTGTAGCTCTCTGATGGTGCATCAGTGCAGCAGCTCCGCGGTCGCGATCGCGGCTTTTAACTGAGAAGGAGACCGCTGTGTCTCAAAAATAAAAGATTCAGCTCATCGGGGGGGGGGGTTCCAGATACTTGGAAACCCCCCCTGCGTGCCGCAACTGGAGTGAGGAGAGTGGTGAGGGAGCCTATGTTTGGGAAGACCGGTAAGGAGACTATTACAATAATCAATGTGGGCGATGGTTAACTGGGTCACTACATGTGAGCTACAGGTTTATCCAATATGAAAACGTATCTTTTCAGAGTCTAGATCATCAGGTCATGCCACAATGTGACTTGTCACTATTTTATTAAATGATGAAAATTCGGATTTTCCTTGGCAATAAGGCTTCGCCCTGTAAACAAAGGTAGTACCGATATCACAATGCAGCTGATTATCTTTTTAGCTCAGTGGTTCCCAAACTTTCTTGAATGACGGCATGCCCTAGATTATAAGCATTTTTGTTACGGCACCCCTAGGCCAAAAGTTTGTTGTTGAAAAAATCTGCAATAATTAATAAATGAACTGTACATGTCTGTCATCCCTAGATTCAGTTATATGATGGTGCTTCTGTTTGTCCATATATTTTATGATTGGCAGCCCCCCAACACTGATTTTGCCTATCACATTACTTAGTCCATTACAAAATCAAATTTATTTTCTATCAAGCCATGGCACCCCTGCCAGTGCCAGTGCCCTGTGAAAACCAGTTTTTAGAACCACTGCTGTAGCTTTTTTCTATCTATGGATTGTGGCAAATTGAGGTGTATGCCCTATGTCAAATGCTGTGTATTACTGAGCTTTATGATGTGCCATATAGCTTCTGGCTACTGGGGAAAATTATATAGATTTATGCGATAAAGAGCCACAGTGCACCATGTATAGCATGGGCGTAATTCAGTTTACTGTGGTCAATTACTGCAGCTAATTGATCCCCCAGGTGTTATTCAATTATCCCTGATAGCCGGCAGTATCCGGATTTTTTTTCCACCTGCCTGGAGGCAGGAGATGAAATATCCCTGATAACTAACCCATTTTTGTAGCCACGATTGCGAAAACACATGAATCCAATTAACTTATTCTCGATCATGTGTGTTTTCACATGAAAACTGTGCTTTTTGCGCTGTAAAAATGGGTGGTACAGTAATTGAATTACCCCGGTAAAAAAATCACAGTAAAGTCCTGTTTTCACTGCGTGAACATGTATTGTGTACAATTGAATTCCCTGTATGAAATAAGTAAAGGTTAGCTCTCTATGGGGGTCATTCCGACCCGATCGCTCGCTGCAGTTTCGCATGCGCCTCTGAGGCAGAGGCGGTCGCTGGACGGGAGAGGGCTGGACGGCCGCCGTTTAGGGGGGCGCGGCCTGGCCAACGCAGGCGGGGCCGGACCGTTGGAGGGGGCGGGCAGCGGCAGCTGCGTGACGCCACACACAGCCTCTGCGGGCCGGGGAGCGACGAGTAGCTCCCGGCCAGCATGCTAAAGCTGCGATGCCTTTTCACTTCTGCAGGGGGGGGGGTGCTGGCACTGACATGCGGGGCGGCCGCATGTCAGTGTGAATGATCGTAGCTGTGCTAAATTTAGCACAGCTACGATCAACTCGGAATGACCCTCCTATATGCAGTCTCATTTGCCATCCTATACAGTAACATGGCTGTCCTTATACAGCTTTCTAATTACACCACATAGGGGTATATGCAATTGCGGTCTAATTCCCGAAATTGTCGAATTTCGGGACTTTTTCGCCAAAAAAAAAAATCGACAATGCAATTCAGTACTTTCCGTCAAAAAAACGGACTTTCAAAATTCGACTTTTTGAAATTCGACTTTTGTCAAATTCGACTTTTCTGCAATGATACAAGTGCTGCAATTCGACCAAAGTATATTCAATTGAAGTTTGCAAATTCGACAACAGTGCTTTTAGACAGTAAATTCGTCATTTTCAATCCGCTACACTTTGGTGGGTGAAACTAATAAAAAAAAAATAAAACATGTTTTTTTTGGTGTTTTTTTTATTGGTAATAGCATATCTATTTATATTAGAAGGGATTAGGTACTTGGTTTGTCTTTTTTGGAGGCACAAGTATTTTTTATATATTTTTAAAAATATATATATATATTTTTTTTTAGATGGAATGGTAAAATCCCGGAAAAAAATGGCGTGGGGTCCCCCCTCCAAAGCATAACCAGCCTCGGGCTCTTCGAGCCGGTCCTGGTTCTAAAAATCCGGGGGGAAAAATGACAGGGGATCCCCCGTTTCTCTAACGTCCTAAGTGGATGCTGGGGACTCCGTAAGGACCATGGAGAATAGCGGCTCCGCAGGAGACTGGGCACAAAAGTAAAGCTTTAGAACTACCTGGTGTGCACTGGCTCCTCCCCCTATGACCCTCCTCCAAGCCTCAGTTAAGATTTTGTGCCCGAACGAGAAGGGTGCACACACTAGGTGGCTCTCCTGAGCTGCTTAGTGAAAAGTTTAGTTTTAGGTTTTTTATTTTCAGTGAGACCTGCTGGCAACAGGCTCACTGCATCGAGGGACTAAGGGGAGAAGAAGCGAACTCACCTGCGTGCAGAGTGGATTGGGCTTCTTAGGCTACTGGACATTAGCTCCAGAGGGACGATCACAGGCCCAGCCATGGATGGGTCCCAGAGCCGCGCCGCCGGCCCCCTTACAGAGCCAGAAGACAGAAGAGGTCCGGAAAATCGGCGGCAGAAGACGTCCTGTCTTCAACAAGGTAGCGCACAGCACTGCAGCTGTGCGCCATTGCTCTCAGCACACTTCACACTCCGGTCACTGAGGGTGCAGGGCGCTGGGGGGGGGCGTCCTGAGACGCAATAAAAACACCTTGGATGGCAAAAAATGCATCACATATAGCTCCTGGGCTATATGGATGCATTTAACCCCTGCCAGAATACATAGAAAAACGGGAGATAAGGCCGCCGATAAGGGGGCGGAGCCTATCTCCTCAGCACACTGGCGCCATTTTCCCTCACAGCTCCGTTGGAGGGAAGCTCCCTGGCTCTCCCCTGCAGTCACTACACTACAGAAAGGGTTAAAAAAGAGAGGGAAGGCACTAATTACGTGCAGTATTAAAGATACAGCAGCTATAAGGGGAAAAACACTTATATAAGGTTATCCCTGTATATATATAGCGCTCTGGTGTGTGCTGGCAAACTCTCCCTCTGTCTCCCCAAAGGGCTAGTGGGGTCCTGTCCTCTATCAGAGCATTCCCTGTGTGTGTGCTGTATGTCGGTACGTTTGTGTCGACATGTATGAGGAGAAAAATGATGTGGAGACGGAGCAGATTGCCTGTAATAGTGATGTCACCCCCTAGGGGGTCGACACCTGAGTGGATGAACTGTTGGAAGGAATTACGTGACAGTGTCAGCTCTGTATAAAAGACAGTGGTTGACATGAGACAGCCGGCTACTCAGCTTGTGCCTGTCCAGACGTCTCATAGGCCGTCAGGGGCTCTAAAGCGCCCGTTACCTCAGATGGCAGATATAGACGCCGACACGGATACTGACTCCAGTGTCGACGGTGAAGAGACAAATGTGACTTCCAGTAGGGCCACAGGTTACATGATGGAGGCAATGAAAAATGTTTTACACATTTCTGATAATACGAGTACCACCAAAAAGGGGTATTATGTTCGGTGAGGAAAAACTACCTGTAGTTTTCCTGAATCTGAGAAATTAAATGAGGTGTGTGATGATGCGTGGGTTTCCCCCGATAACAACTGATAATTTCTAAAATGTTATTGGCATTATATCCTTTCCCGCCAGAGGTTAGGGTGCGTTGGGAAACACCCCCTAGGGTGGATAAAGCGCTCACACGCTTGTAAGGGCTCTACCCTCTCCTGAGATGGCCGCCCTTAAGGATCCTGCTGATAGAAAGCAGGAGGGTATCCTAAAATGTATTTACACACATACTGGTGTTATACTGCGACCAGCAATCGCCTCAGCCTGGATGTGCAGTGCTGGGTTGGCGTGGTCGGATTCCCTGACTGAAAATATTGATACCCTAGATAGGGACAGTATATTTTTGCCTATAGAGCATTTAAAAGATGCATTTCTATATATGCGTGATGCACAGCGGAATATTTGCCGACTGGCATCAAGTCTAAGTGCGTTGTCCATTTCTACCAGTAGAGGGTTATGGACACGACAGTGGTCAGGTGATGCGGATTTCAAACGGCATTTGGAAGCAACATGAGAAGACGCCGTATTATCAGGCGCAGTCTTTTCGTGGACAAGCGGGCAAAAGGTTCCTCATTTCTGCCCCGTGACAGAGGGAGAGGAAAAAGGCTGCAGAAATCAGCCAGTTCCCAGGAACAGAAACCCTCTCCCGCCTCTGCCAAGCCCTCAGTATGACGCTGGGGCTTTACAAGCAGAATCAGGCACGGTGGGGGGCCCGTCTCAATGAATTTCAGCGCACAGTGGGCTCACTCGCAAGTAGACCCCTGGATCCTTCAGGTGATATCTCAGGGGTACAAATTAGAATTCGAGACGTCTCCCCCTCGCCGTTTCCTAAAGTCGGCTTTACCGATGTCTCCTTCTGACAGGGAGACAGTTTTGGAAGCCATTCACAAGCTGTATTCCCAGCAGGTGATAATCAAGGTACCCCTCCTGCAACAGGGAACGGGGTATTATTCCACACTGTTGTGGTACCGAAGCCAGACGGCTCGGTGAGACCGATTCTAAATCTAAAATCTTTGAACACTTACATACAGAGGTTCAAATTCAAGATTGAGTCACTCAGAGCAGTGATTGCGAACCTGGAAGAAGGGGACTACATGATGTCTCGGGACATCGAGGATGCTTACCTTCATGTCCAAATTTACCCTTCTCACCAAGGGTACCTCAGGTTTATGGTACAGAACTGTCACTATCAGTTCAGACGCTGCCGTATGGATGGTCCACGGCACCCCGGGTCTTTACCAAGGTAATGGCCGAAATGATGATATTCCTTCGAAGGAAGGGAATTGTAGTTATCCCTTACTTGGACGATTCCCTGATAAGGGTAAGATCCAGGGAACAGTTGGAGGTCGGTGTAGCACTATCTCAGGTAGTGTTGCGGCAGCACGATTGGATTCTCAATATTCCAAAATCGCAGCTGGTTCCGACGACTCGTCTTCTGTTCCTAGGGATGATCCTGGACACAGTCCAGAAAAAGGTGTTTCTCCCGGAGGAGAAAGCCAGGGAGTTATCCGAGCTAGTCAGGAACCTCCTAAAACCGAGCCAAGTCTCAGTGCATCAATGCACAAGGGTTCTGGGTAAAATGGTGGCTTCCTACGAAGCAATCCCATTCGGCAGATTCCACGCAAGAACTTTCCAGTGGGACCTGCTGGACAAATGGTCCGGGTCGCATCTTCAGATGCATCAGCGGATAACCCTGTCACCAAGAACAAGGGTGTCCCTCCTGTGTTGGTTGCAGAGTGCTCATCTTCTAGAGGGCCGCAGATTCGGCATTCAGGACTGGGTCCTGGTGACCACGGATGCCAGCCTGCGAGGCTGGGGAGCAGTCACACAGGGAAGGAATTTCCAGGGCTTATGGTCAAGCCTGGAGACATCACTTCACATAAATATCCTGAAGCTAAGGGCCGTTTACAATGCTCTAAGCTTAGCAAGACCTCTGCTTCAAGGTCAGCCGGTGTTGATCCAGTCGGACAACATCACGGCAGTCACCCACGTAAACAGACAGGGTGGCACAAGAAGCAGGAGGGCAATGGCAGAAGCTGCAAGGATTCTTCGCTGGGCGGAAAATCATGTGATAGCACTGTCAGCAATTCCGGGAGTGGACAACTGGGAAGCAGACTTCCTCAGCAGACACGACCTCCACCCGGGAGAGTGGGGACTTCACCCAGAAGTCTTCCACATGATTATAAACCGTTGGGAAAAACTCGACAGGTATTGCGCCAGGTCAAGGGACCCTCAGGCAATAGCTGTAGACGCTCTGGTAACACCGTGGGTGTACCAGTCAGTGTATGTGTTCCCTCATCTGCCTCTCATACCCAAGGTACTGAGATTGATAAGATGGAGAGGAGTAAGCACTATATTCGTGGCTCCGGATTGGCCAAGAAGGACTTGGTAACCGGAACTTCAAGAGATGCTCACGGAGGATCCGTGGCCTCTACCTCTAAGAAGGGACCTGCTCCAGCAAGGACCCTGTCTGTTCCAAGACTTACCGCGGCTGCGTTTGACGGCATGGCGGTTGAACGCCGGATCCTGAAGGAAAAAAGGCATTCCGGATGAAGTCATCCCTATCCTGATCAAAGCCAGGAAGGATGTAACCGCAAAACATTATCACCGCATTTGGCGAAAATATGTTGCGTGGTGCGAGGCCAGTAAGGTCCGACGGAGGAAATTCAACTGGGTCGATTCCTACATTTCCTGCAAACAGGAGTGTCTATGGGCCTGAAATTGGGGTCCATTAAGGTTCAAATTTCGGCCCTGTCAATTTTCTTCCAAAAAGAACTAGCTTCAGTCCCTGAAGTTCAGACGTTGTAAAAGGGGTACTGCATATACAGCCTCCTTTTGTGCCTCCAGTAGCACCTTGAGATCTCAATGTAGTTTTTGGGTTCCAAAAGTCACATTGGTTTGAACCACTTAAATCTGTGGAGTTAAAATATCTCACATGGAAAGTGGTCATGCTGTTGGCCCTGGCCTGGGCCAGGCGTGTGTCAGAATTGGCGGCTTTATCCTGTAAAAGCCCTTATCTGATTTTCCATTCGGACAGGGCGGAATTGAGGACTCGTCCTCACTTTCTCCCTAAGGTGGTTTTCAGCGTTTCACCTGAACCAATCTATTGTGGTGCCTGTGGCTACTAGGGACTTGGAGGACTCCAAGTTGCTAGACGTTATCAGGGCCCTGAAAATATATGTTTCCAGGACGGCTGGAGTCAGAAAATCTGACTCGCTGTTTATCCTGTATGCACCCAACAAGCTGGGTGCTCCTGCTTCTAAGCAGACTATTGCTCGTTGGATTTGTAGTACAATTCAGCTTGCACATTCTGTGGCAGGCCTGCCACAGCCAAAAATCTGTAAATGCCCACTCCACAAGGAAGATGGGCTCATCTTGGGCGGCTGCCGGAGGGGTCTCGGCTTTACAACTTTGCCGAGCAGCTACTTGGTCAGGAGCAAATACGTTTGTAAAATTCTACAAAATTGATACCCTGGCTGAGGAGGACCTGGAGTTCTCTCATTTGGTGCTGCAGAGTCATCCGCACTCTCCCGCCCATTTGGGAGCTTTGGTATAATCCCCATGGTCCTTACGGAGTCCCCAGCATCCACTTAGGACGTTAGAGAAAATAAGAATTTACTTACCGATAATTCTATTTCTCGTAGTCCGTAGTGGATGCTGGGCGCCCATCCCAAGTGCGGATTGTCTGCAATACTGGTACATAGTTATTGTTACCAAAAAATCGGGTTATTGCTGTAGTGAGCCATCTTTTCTAGAGGCTCCTCTGTTATCATGCTGTTAACTGGGTTTAGATCACGAGTTGTACGGTGTGATTGGTGTGGCTGGTATGAGTCTTACCCGGGATTCAAAATCCTTCCTTATTGTGTACGCTTGTCCGGGCACAGTATCCTTACTGAGGCTTGGAGGAGGGTCATAGGGGGAGGAGCCAGTGCACACCAGGTAGTTCTAAAGCTTTACTTTTGTGCCCAGTCTCCTGCGGAGCCGCTATTCCCCATGGTCCTTACGGAGTCCCCAGCATCCACTACGGACTACAAGAAATAGAATTATCGGTAAGTAAATTCTTATTATTTTTAAAACCAGCACCGGGCTCTGCGCCTGGTGCTGGTGCAAAAAATACGGGGGCCAAAAAGAGTAGGGGTCCCCCGTATTTTATACACCAGCATCGGGCTCCACTAGATGGACAGATAATGCCACAGCCGGGGGTCACTTTTATACAGTGCCCTGCGGCCGTGGCATTAAATATCCAACTAGTCACCCCTGGCCGGGGTACCCTGGGGGAGTGGGGACCCCTTCAATCAAGGGGTCCCCCCCAGCCACCCAAGGGCCAGGGGTGAAGCCCGAGGCTGTCCACCCCCATCCAAGGGCTGCGGATGGGGGGCTGATAGCCTTGAGAAAATGACATGAATATTGTTTTTCCCAGTAGTACTACAAGTCCCAGCAAGCCTCCCCCGCAAGCTGGTACTTGGAGAACCACAAGTACCAGCATGCGGGAGAAAAACGGGCCCGCTGGTACCTGTAGTACTACTGGGGGAAAAATACCCAAATAAAAACAGGAGACACACACCTTGATAGTAAAACTTTATTGCACACCTGCCGACACACACATACTTACCTATGTTGACACGAAGCAGTCGGTCCTCTTCTCCAAGTAGAATCCACGGGTACCTGAAAATAAAAGATAATTATACTCACCTGATCCAGGGTCCAGAGATAAATCCTCGTACTTGTCAAAACAACAAAACGAACACCCGACCAGCGGACTGAAAGGGGTCCCATGTTGACACATGAGACCCCTTTCCACGAATGCAGACACCCCCGTGATAGCTGTCACAGAAGTGTCTCTTCAGCCAATCAGCGAGTGCAACGTCCTTGCACTCTGCTGATTGGCTCTGTGCGCGTCTGAGCTGTCAGACAGCGCATCGCAAAGCCTCTCCATTATATTCAATGGTGGGAACTTTGCGGTTATTGGTGGGGTCACCCGCGGTCAGCGGCTGACCGCGGGTAACCCCACCGCTGACGGCAAAGTTCCCACCATTGAAAGTAATGGAGGAAGCTGTGCGATGCGCTGTCTGAGCTCAGACGCACACAGCCAATCAGGTGAGCGCTACGACGTGGCACTTCCTGATTGGCTGAAGGGACCTCAGTGACAGCAGTCACGTGGGGTCCCGGCATTCGGGGAAAGGGGTCTCATGTGTCAACATGGGACCCCTTTCAGTCCGGTGGTCGGGTGTTCGTGTTTTTTTTTTTTGCCAAGTACGAGGATTTTATCTCTGGACGTGGATTTATCTCTGGACACTGGATCAGGTGAGTGGTTTTTTTTTTCACAGGTACCCCGGATCGTCGGAGTCGAGACGTGGCAGTCGGCGTGTCAACATAGGTAAGTATGTGTGTGTCGGCAGTGTGTAATAAAGTTGTACTTTTTATTTGGATATTTTTTTCCCTGTAGTACTACAGGTACCAGCGGGCCCGTTTTTCTACCACATGCTGGTACTTGTGGTTCTCCAAGTACCAGCTTGCGGGGGAGGCTTGCTGGGATTTGTAGTACTACTGGAAAAAACGATATTCTTTCAATTTTGACAAGGCTATCAGCCCCCCATCCGCAGCCCTTGGATGGGGGGGACAGCCTCGGGCTTCACCCCTGGCCCTTGGGTGGCTGGGGGGGGACTCCTTGATTGAAGGGGTCCCCACTCCCCCAGGGTAACCCGGCCAGGGGTGACTAGTTGGATATTTAATGCCACGGCCGCAAGGCACTGTATAAAAGTGACCCCTGGCTGTGGCATTATCTGTCCAGCTAGTGGAGCCCGATGCTGGTGTAAAAAATACGGGGGACTCCTACTCTTTTTGTCCCCCGTTTTTTTTGCACCAGCACCAGGCGCAGAGCCCGGTGCTGGTTTTAAAAATACGGGGGATCCCCTGTCCAATTTCCCCCCGGATTTTTAGAACCAGGACCAGCTCGAAGAGCCCGAGGCTGGTTATGCTTTGGAGGGGGGACCCCACACCATTTTTTTTTCGGGGTTTTCCCGTTTTTTCCCGTTTTTTTAAAATCGCGGCAAAATCCGTCAAATCGGCCGTTTTTCGCCCGCGGGACTGTCGAATCCGTTTTCCATTGAATATGGCGAATTTCGGCAACCACTTGCCGAAATTGGACGGTCGAATTGTGTCGAATTTAAAAACGGCGATAATTTGCCGCGATTCGCCGCTAATTGCATATACCAGCCTGTCTCCTAATTACTCCCAAATTACCTTCTTATGCTCCGCATGGAGTCTTTGCATACACCCCCCAATAAAGGACTGTGCCATCAGCAGCTTTCCATGCTGAACAGTATAATGCTGTTTTCATAGTGTTTTTCTTTGTTTTGATCCAGTTTGCCCTGACAAATATAAGTTAAATGTTGACTACAAGGAATAAAGCTTGATCTCCCCGATGTGAAATATGTACATATAAAGAATGAACTAGCTGTCTCGCACAGCAACACAATGCTGTCTGATTCTTCTTTGTGTGGTTATACCCGTGGAGGTGGGATGTGTTCCCTTCTCAGCTGCTCAGCACACAACAAAGGGATGATAATAAAGGCTGCTTCTCCCTCTCTCCTGTCTGCTTTGCTTCCTGCTCGTGTCTCTTATCATTATCGCTTCTTACACATGCTTTGGGGGGGTTTTGTATCCCTCCTTGTACAGTTGACATCTCTTTTATATCTGATCTCCATACAGCCCCAACACCCATCTGTCTGTCCTAAATAGACAAAGTTCTTTTACACATTTGTGACCCTTCTCTGTTTAAAGGTAACTGAAACCTGTCTACACAGATAGTATTATTCCAGCATCCCCACTGTCTCCCTTCTGTCTGCATGCGCTGCCCATTCATCTTCTGCTTCATTGGAATTTACTATTCATGCTCTTATATACCACCCTTTATAAAGCAAATTTCGGATGCATCTTTTGCATACTGCTATATAGTACAGCATAATATAAAGTACATGCAGATCATACTTGGATATCATGAACTTATGTTGTTGTTACGTTAATATTAATTTATGTAGCACCATTATAGTCTGTTGGACTTGACTTTTGCTTTGTCAGTACAGTATATTGCCCAGGTCACAAGGAGAAATATGTTCAGGGACCAGATTGCCATTAGAGACTTCACCGCCCTGCAAGATGCACTAAATACAACTTATTAAAAGCTATATTTTTATTAAATAAACATAACAAGTGTGCCCCAGCATATAGTCTATTCTTTTTCTCCTTTTGTAGCATATACGTTATTTACCAAAAATGTAACAACACTAATTTATAAAGTGATATAATCTCCAGCACATTATAATATTGTAGCCATTGTGTGGCATCATCAAGTAAAAAAATGGACTATTTGACATATATTTGATGGGGTGCCTTGTTCCTTATGCGGAATACAAGATTCATGTTAAGCCACCAGTAAAGAAGCAATGAATATTCTCTTCCCGGCACTTTACTGTGCCCTGTATTGGTGCCATGCCACTCATAACCGTTATCAAGAATCATCTGCAGTGCAGTGAGATGAAGTTATACAGGGCCAATGAAATGTTCCAGGGTCCGTCTACAGTATGTGTAATATCAGTGCAGCCATGGACAACTGTTGTCATTATTACAGAGGATTACACCTGTAGTGCATCTGTACCAGCCATGCATATAAAATTGGATTTATTCTGTGTATGACTTTTTTCCTGAGCATTTCTTAGGGACTTTATTCATGCAACTAATTCCTTACATGGTCCTATCAACCGTTGTAAGTAGCGGATGAGACTATAATCTCAGACAACATGTAAATATACTGTATACATGCTACTGTTTTACTTGTGCCCTGTTATGCAAACGATATGCAGATATTCGCTAAATATACTGATATTACAGATTTATTATCTATAATACTTATGTTTCTCTAACGTCCTAAGTGGATGCTGGGAACTCCGTAAGGACCATGGGGAATAGCGGCTCCGCAGGAGACTGGGCACAACTAAAGAAAGCTTTAGGACTACCTGGTGTGCACTGGCTCCTCCCTCTATGACCCTCCTCCAGACCTCAGTTAGAATTTTGTGCCCGGCCGAGCTGGATGCACACTAGGGGCTCTCCTGAGCTCCTACAAAAGAAAGTATATTTTAGGTTTTTTATTTTCAGTGAGATCTGCTGGCAACAGACTCACTGCTACGAGGGACTTAGGGGAGAGAAGCGGACCTACCTGCTTGCAGCTAGCTTGGGCTTCTTAGGCTACTGGACACCATTAGCTCCAGAGGGATCGAACACAGGCCCAGCCTCGGTCGTCCGGTCCCGGAGCCGCCGTCCCCCTTGCAGAGCCAGAAGCAAGAAGAACGTCCAGGAAATCGGCGGCAGAAGACTCCGGTCTTCATTAAGGTAGCGCACAGCACTGCAGCTGTGCGCCATTGCTCCCTGTGCACACCACATACTCCGGTCACTGATGGGTGCTGGGGGGGGGGGCGCCCTTGGCAGCAATTAGAGTACCTTAAGAGTGGCAAATCACACAGAGCGGGAGAAGTCCGCCGAAAAAGGGGCGGGGCTATCTCCCTCAGCACACTGGCGCATTTTCTCTTCACAGTGCAGCTGGAAGACAGCTCCCCATGCTCTCCCCTGTAGTTTTCAGGCTCAAAGGGTTAAAAAGAGAGGGGGGGCACTAAATTTAGGCGCAAATCTGTGTATTATAGCAGCTATAAGGGAAAAATCACTGTGGGTAGTGTGAATCCCTGCATTATATAGCGCTCTGGTGTGTGCTGGCATACTCTCTCTCTCTGTCTCCCCAAAGGACTTTGTGGGGTCCTGTCCTCAGTCAGAGCATTCCCTGTGTGTGTGCGGTGTGCCGGTACGGCTGTGTCGACATGTTTGATGAGGAGGCTTATGTGGAGGCGGAGCAGATGCCGATAAATGTGATGTCACCCCCTGCGGGGTCGACACCTGAGTGGATGGACATGTGGAAGGAATTACGTGACAGTGTCAACTCCTTACATAAAAGGTTTGACGACATAGCAGATGTGGGACAGCCGGCTTCTCAGCCCGTGCCTGCCCAGGCGTCTCAAAAGCCATCTGGGGCCCTAAAACGCCCACTACCTCAGATGGCAGACACAGATGTCGACACGGATACTGACTCCAGTGTCGACGTCGATGAGACTACTGTACATTCCAATAGAGCCACCCGTTACATGATTACGGCAATGAAAAATGTGTTGCACATTTCTGATATTACCCCAGGTACCACAAAAAAGGGTATTATGTTTGGGGAGAAAAAAGCTTCCAGTGGTTTTTCCCCCATCTGATGAACTAAATGTGTGAAGAAGCGTGAGTTTCCCCCGATAAGAAACTGGTAATTTCTAAAAGGTTACTAATGGCGTACCCTTTCCCGCCAGAGGATAGGTCACGTTGGGAGACATCCCCTAGGGTGGATAAAGCGCTCACACGTCTGTCAAAGAAGGTGGCACTACCGTCTCAGGACACGGCCGCCCTAAAGGAGCCTGCAGATTGAATGCAGGAGGCTATCCTGAAGTCTGTATATACACACTCAGGCAATATACTGAGACCAGCTATTGCTTCAGCATGAATGTGCAGTGCTGCAGCTGCGTGGTCAGATTATCTGTACCTTAGACAGGGACACTTTATTGCTAACCATAGAGCATATTAAAGACGCAGTCTTATACATGAGAGATGCACAGAGGGATAATTGCCGACTGGCATCTAAAATAAACGCAATGTCCATTTCTGCCAGGAACTCGGCAGTGGACAGGTGATGCTGATTCTAAAAGGCACATGGAAGTTTTGCCTTACAAGGGTGAGGAGTTGTTTGGGGATGGTCTCTCGGACCTCGTATCCACAGCTACAGCTGGGAAATCAACATTTTGCCCCATGTTCCCTCACAGCCAAAGAAAGCACCGTATTATCAGGTACAGTCCTTTCGGCCCCAGAAAGACAAGCGGGTTAAAGGCGCGTCCTTTCTGCCCAGAGGCAGAGGTAGAGGGAAAAAGCTGCAGATACAGCCAGTTCCCAGGAACAAAAGTCCTCCCCCGCTTCCTCTAAGTCCACCGCATGACGCTGGGGCTCCACAGGTGGAGCCAGGTACGGTGGGGGCCCGTCTCAAGAATTTCAGCGACCAGTGGGCTCGCTCACGGGTGGATCCCTGGATTCTACAGGTAGTATCTCAGGGGTACAAGCTGGAATTCGAGACGTCTCCCCCTCGCCGTTTCCTCAAATCTGCCTTGCCGACAGCTCCCTCAGACAGGGAGGCAGTGCTGGAGGCAATTCACAAGCTGTATTCGCAGCAGGTGATAGTCAAGGTACCCCTTCTTCAACAGGGACGGGGTTACTATTCCACAATGTTTGTGGTACCGAAACCGGACGGTTCGGTGAGACCCATTTTAAATTTGAAATCCTTAAACACTTATATACGAAGGTTCAAGTTCAAAATGGAATCGCTCAGGGCGGTTATTGCAAGCCTGGACGAAGGGGATTACATGGTATCACTGGACATCAAGGATGCTTACCTGCATGTCCCCATTTACCCCCCTCACCAGGAGTACCTCAGATTTGTGGTACAGGACTGTCATTACCAATTCCAGACGTTGCCGTTTGGTCTGTCCACGGCACCGAGGGTATTTACCAAGGTAATGGCAGAGATGATGATACTCCTTCGAAGGAAGGGAGTTATAATTATACCGTACTTGGACGTTCTCCTTATAAAGGCGAGGTCCAGGGAACAGTTGTTGATCGGAGTAGCACTAGCTGGGGCAGTGCTACAACAGCACGGCTGGATCCTGAACATTCCGAAGTCGCAGCTGGTTCCTACAACGCGTCTACTGTTCCTGGGGATGGTTCTCGACACAGAACAGAAAAAAGTGTTTCTCCCGGAGGAGAAGGCCAAGGAGTTGTCATCTCTAGTCAGAGACCTCCTAAAACCAAAACAGGTGTCGGTGCACCATTGCACCCGAGTCCTGGGAAAGATGGTGGCTTCTTACGAAGCAATTCCATTCGGAGGGTTCCATGCAAGGATCTTTCAGTGGGATCTGTTGGACAAGTGGTCCGGATCGCATCTTCAGATGCATCGGCTGATAACCCTGTCTCCAAGGGCCAGGGTGTCGCTGTTGTGATGGCTGCAGAGTGCTCATCTTCCAGAGGGCCGCAGATTCGGCATACAGGACTGGGTCCTGGTGACCACGGATGCCAGCCTTCGAGGTTGGGGGGCAGTCACACAGGGAAGAAACTTCCAAGGACAATGGTCAAGTCAGGAGACTTCCCTACACATAAATATTTTGGAACTAAGGGCCATTTGCAATGCCCTAAGTCAGGCAAGACCCCTGCTTCAAAACCAGCCGGTGCTGATCTAGTCAGACAACATCACGGCGGTCGCCCATGTAAACCGACAGGGCGGCACAAGAAGCAGGATGGCAATGGCAGAAGCCACAAGGATTCTCCGATGGGCGGAAAATCATGTGTTAGCACTGTCAGCAGTGTTCATTCCCGGAGTGGACAACTGGGAAGCAGACTTTCTCAGCAGACACGACCTCCACCCGGGAGAGTGGGGACTTCATCCAGAAGTCTTCCAAATGATTGTACACCATTGGGAAGGGCCACAGGTGGACATGATGGCGTCCCGCCTCAACAAAAAGCTAGGATGTTATTGCGCCAGGTCAAGGGACCCTCAGGCGATAGCTGTGGACGCTCTGGTAACACCGTGGGTGTACCAGTCGGTGTATGTGTTCCTTCCTCTGCCTCTCATACCCAAGGTACTGAGAATAATAAGAAGGAGAAGAGTAAGAACTATACTCGTGGTTCCGGATTGGCCAAGAAGATCTTGGTACCCAGAACTTCAAGAAATGATCTCAGAGGACCCATGGCCTCTGCCGCTCAGACAGGACCTGCTGCAGCAGGGGCCCTGTCTGTTCCAAGACTTACCGCCGCTGCGTTTGACGGCATGGCGGTTGAACACCGGATCCTAAAGGAAAAGGGCATTCCGGATAAAGTCATTCCTACGCTGATTAAGGCTAGGAAAGATGTGACCGCAAAATATTATCACCGCATATGGCGAAAATATGTTGCTTAGTGTGAGGCCAGGAAGGCCCCAACGGAGGAATTTCAACTGGGTCGATTTCTGCACTTCCTACAGTCAGGAGTGACTATGGGCCTAAAATGGGTTCCAGTAAGGTCCAGTTTTCGGCTGTCCATTTTCTTCCAAAAAGAACTGGCTTCATTGCCTGAAGTTCAGACTTTTGTTAAGGGAGGGCTGCATATTCAGCCCCCGTTTGTGCCTTCAGTGGCACCGTGGGATCTCAACGTGGTGTTGGATTTCCTGAAGTCGCATTGGTTTGAACCACTTAAATCCGTGGAGCTAAAATACCTCACGTGGACAGTGGTCATGCTGTTGGCCTTGGCGTCGGCCAGGCGTGTATCAGAATTGGCGGCTTTGTCATGCAAATGCCCTTATCTGATTTTTCATAAGGATAGGGCGGAATTGAGGACTCGTTCCCAATTTCTCCCAAAGGTGGTTTCAGCTTTTCATTTGAACCAGCCTATTGTGGTGCCTGCGGCTACTCGTGACTTGGAGGATTCCAAGTTGCTGGACGTAGTCCGGGCCCTAAAAATCTATGTTTCCAGGACAGCTGGAGTCAGAAAGACTGACTCGCTATTTATCATGCATGCACCCAACAAGTTGGGTGCGCCTGCTTCAAAGCAGACTATTGCTCGCTGGATCTGTAGCACGATTCAACTTGCACATTCTGCGGCTGGACTGCCGCATCCTAAATCTGTAAAAGCCCATTCCACGAGGAAGGTGGGCTCTTCTTGGGCGGCTGCCCGAGGGGTCTCGGCTTTACAACTTTGCCGAGCAGCTACTTGGTCGGGGTCAAGCACATTTGCTAAATTCTACAAGTTTGATACCCTGGCTGAGGAGGACCTAGAGTTCGCTCATTCGGTGCTGCAGAGTCATCCGCACTCTCCCGCCCGTTTGGGAGCTTTGGTATAATCCCCATGGTCCTTACGGAGTTCCCAGCATCCACTTAGGACGTTAGAGAAAATAAGATTTTACTCACCGGTAAATCTATTTCTCGTAGTCCGTAGTGGATGCTGGGCGCCCGTCCCAAGTGCGGATTGTCTGCAATACTTGTATATAGTTATTGTTTAACTAAAGGGTTATTGTTGAGCCATCTGTTGAGAGGCTCAGTTATATTTCATACTGTTCACTGGGTATACTATCACGAGTTATACGGTGTGATTGGTGTGGCTGGTATGAGTCTTACCCGGGATTCCAAATCCTTTCCTTATTGTGTCAGCTCTTCCGGGCACAGTATCCTAACTGAGGTCTGGAGGAGGGTCATAGAGGGAGGAGCCAGTGCACACCAGGTAGTCCTAAAGCTTTCTTTAGTTGTGCCCAGTCTCCTGCGGAGCCGCTATTCCTCATGGTCCTTACGGAGTTCCCAGCATCCACTACGGAATACGAGAAATAGATTTACCGGTGAGTAAAATCTTATTTTTACCTGTGAAGGGTTTATTTGCCATAGAGTACCATGCCTAATATATTCTAAATTACAGTGAGAAAAGGCGCGTTTTTTCCTCACGTTGTCCTCATTAAAGTGATTGTGTGAGTAGACATGAGGTCAGGTCAGAGTTCATGCCCTCCTGTTACAATTACACTTGCAGTCCCTGCCCAGATCTATATGCAGATATTTGCTGCCCCTATCTATGTAGCTGTCATCATTATTATCAGAGCACATGTGCACCAGCCCTGTCCATGGTGCAAGAGATCCTCCTGAAATTAATCCATCTACATGCCCTCACTAAACTTTTCTATGTGTCTACGCCCCATTACCGCCCTACTCAGCCGCAACCAGAGTTGCCTATGACTTTGTGTCTTCCCATACATATACTTGTATGCTCTCCTATGAAGCATAGGCTGTGCAAGATCGGTCTGCCAACCAGACTCAACCCCTTGGTGACCAAATCGGTGTGTACTATATGATTCTTTCTCAGAGCAGCAATAATTATATTAATATCTGATACTAAAGCTCAGTGGAGCTTCAGCTACTCTTTAGACATATTTGATAAGGAATTGTGACAACAGCCTTAAAACATCATGTTGCAGTTTCCAAATAAATCTCTGCTTACTAATAATAATCCACATTTTTCAGGGCTGTGCACTTCAATGGAAATTGTAGATTGAGCGGAGGATTCTCACAAGACATCTGAGACACACAGAGCAGCAACACGTTTTCAGTAGCTGTGTTTAAACATTCTTTTACATGAAGCTTGAACTCACTGATATTTCACTTCACAGGCAAATAGCTTTCCATCTGTGGAATGTCTTTTATCCAGGAGGATCCTCCTTTATCTCTGTGGTAGGCTGTCTGATTCCCACCACTCTCACATTAATGCATTGATTTGACAGGGAGGCCCACTGGAAGTACCTGTAATTCAATCGTATACGTATAGGATCTTCCTTTCAGTGCAGGTCTCATTTAGCTCTGTAATAAATGATATACAGAAAACAAGGCATAGTAGTGCAGATATGTGGCCTAGTTAATTCTTTTGATTCAGTGGCATCTTTTTTTAATATCTAAAATGATAAGTGGTGTTGTATATACATATACTATGTATTGCCTGTAATCATCATGAATAAAGCCCCACAACACCTGCATGGTGCTGTTTAATGACATCTTGTAGGTGCCATGGGGCAATGATAATACCGCCAACAGGGCCCTGTTCCACAGCGCCACTTGCACACCTGAAAATAGTGGTTCGCTAGCCCGGACTTACATGCAAAGTTATGTTATTGTGTGCACAAGCCATCCTTTCTGGAAGCACGGTGGGAATCTGTGGAGGTTACCCTGCTTAACGATATGTCTGGAGTTCCCCCAGCAATTATTATTGACTGACAAATCTATATTTAATAGTTTGCTTGTATAGGACATATTTTTATGACACATTACTTTGTGTGCACTTTAGAGTGGCAGCTTTTTTCCTGGAGCTCACCTCTTTCTGTGTGCTGGAGAACTGCTCCGATTTTCTTGTAGCTCAGAGGCCATCCGGGAGCTTAGCCCAGCTTCCTGGGAGTCCAGGTCTTCTCTTGACATTCTAGCAAGCTCCCGGACATTCTGGGAGATTAGGCAACCATGGGGTCAATCCAATACATGGCAAGTGTGAGTTAGCACAGCAACAGCTGCACTTGATGGCAGCCTGAACTCGCACAAAACTACTTGCAGCTCCATGCGGTAATTGCATTGACCCCTAAGTATGATCATCTGTCAGTAGTTGTCTATTAATTAAACCTGTGATGCGGTCAGGATCCCGATAGTCAGAATATCCACAGCGGAGTCCCAACAGTCAGGATCTCCACAGTGAGTATGGGGGGGAGGGGTGTTAGGGTTCGTCACTAGTAGGAGGGTTAGGTTTAGGAAATGGGGGTCAAAGCCGTATCTACATATGTGCAAAGTGTGCATTGTACTTGGAGCGCATTGTACTTGGAGCGCATTGTGCGCCTTGTCCCTAATTGGCTACCCTTGAGATGATAGCAGGCAGCGGCAGTGCTGGCTTCTAGTACTACGCATCCTGCCAGGGGAGAGGCTCACAGTCCTGTGTCCCGAGCAGTGCAGGGTATGAAAGCGGCGGTGGCCGTGTCCTTCCGCTGTGTGAGGACGGCGGGGGGGGGGGGGGGTCGCATCCTCCCTAGTGATAGCCTGCTGTAATGTGTAAAATGAGGGACTCTACTCCGGTAATGTGTAAAATGAGGGACTCTGCTCCTGTAATGTGTTAAAAAAAAAAAAAGGACTTTGCTGCTGTAATGTGTAAAAAGGGGACTCTGCCTGTCGTAATGTGTAAAAAGAAGGACTCTGCTGCCATAATGTGTGAAAAGAGGGACTCTGCTGCTGTAATGTGTAAAAAGGCACTCTACCTGCCGTACTTTGTAAATTGGGACTCTACCTGCCGTACTGTGTAAATGGGGACTCTACCTGCCGTACTGTGTAAATGGGGACTCTACCTGCCGTACTGTGTAAAATGGGACTCTACCTGCCGTACTGTGTAAAATGGGACTCTACCTGCCATACTGTGTAAATGGGGACTCTACCTGCCGTACTGTGTAAAATGGGACTCTACCTGCCGTACTGTGTAAAATGGGACTCTACCTGCCATACTGTGTAAATGGGGGCTCTACCTGCCGTACTGTGTAAATGGGGGCTCTACCTGCCGTACTGTGTAAATGGGGGCTCTACTTGCCGTACTGTGTAAATGGGGACTCTACCTGGCGTAATGTGAAAAAAAGAGGACTCTACCTTGCATAATGTGTGTAAGTGGCGCTACTGTGCTGCGTCATTTGAATAATTAATTATTTTGTGGCCACCACCCTTCCGCATGAAGCCATGCCTCTATATTTTTGTCAAGCGCACTGGCCCTATTTTAAATTGTGGGGAGACGCCGATGCTGTTTCTTGCACACAGCGCTAAAATGACTAGTTACGGCACTGCATATTACCTCTTTGTGCAGAGGATTTAAGTTTGGACAATAGTAATCGGGGGAATATCAGGTTGGTCAAGGGGGGTGAGACATGACTCTTTAGCCAATGTCTCAATCATAGCACTTTCAATAATCACCCACGGTTTTAGGGAGTCGGATTGAAACCAGTCTTTAATTTGGCTCAACATACAAGCAGACTGGTATGCCTCAAAATCAGGAAAGGCAGCACCTCCTCTATGTTTCGGAAGGAAAATAGTATTTAATTTTAGGCCTAGACTCTTTCCATACATATTTAATAAGAATTTGGTTAAACCTGGTACAGGTTGAGTATCCCTTATCCAAAATGCTTGGGACCAGAGGTATTTTGGATATGGGATTTTTCCGTATTTTGGAATAATTGCATACCGTAATGAGATATCATGGTGATGGGACCTAAATCTAAGCACAGAATGCATTTATGTTTCATATACACCTTATACACACAGCCTGAGGGTAATTTTAGCCAATATTTTTTATAACTTTGTGCATTAAACAAAGTGTGTCTACATTCGCACAATTCATTTATGTTTCATATACACCTTATACACACAGCCTGAAGGTCATTTAATACAATATTTTTAATCACTTTGTGTATTAAACAAAGTTTGTGTACATTGCGCCATCAGAAAACAAAGGTTTCACTATCTCACTCTCACTCAAAGTCTGTATTTCGGAATATTCCGTGTTCCGGAATATTTGGATATGGGATACTCAACCTGTATAGAATTGTCTGGGAAGAGGTCTCGGTATAGTGTGGTAGAGGTACATTAATTTAGGTAATAGTACCATTTTAGCAGCCGCTATGCGGCCTAACCAAGAGACTTCTTGCATCATCCGTCAATAAAGGTTTATAATTGTAATCTATTAAGTCACAGTCCCTAGCCAGGTGAACACCTAAATACTTGAGAGACTAACTGCCAAGCATACCTAAAGTTTTTTTTAAATTCCTTTAATAATTCCTCAGGAATAGGAAGAGGGAGGGCCTCATTCTTAGAAGTATTCAGTCTATAGTACGATAGCTCTGAATTCTGCTTCAGAACTTGGTGCAGGCGAGGGAATGAAATCTCAGGTTGCAATAGACATAAGAGAATGTCATCCGCAAACAGACTAATTTTATGTGAAATATCACCAATGATAGGACCATGGATATCCGCTGATGATCTGAATTTCTCAGCCAGGGGCTCAATCGCTAATGCAAAGATGAGAGGCGATAAAGCACAGCCCTGTCTCATACCATTGGTGATATCAAACCTCGCAGAGAGGCAACCATTGACAGACACTAACAGATGGCAAAGAGCAGAGTGCAAGAATAGAGTCGAGTATGCGTCCCTGAAAGCCAAAACATCGCAATGTGGCCTGTAAGAACCCCCAATGAAGTCTATCAAATGCCTTCTCGGCATCTAAAGATAAAACTAGAAGAAGGGACTTGTAGGAGTCACAATAGTCTATAACATTAAGAAACCGACGTGTATTGTCTGGAGCCTGTCTGCCCGGTACAAACCCCACCTGATCCGGATTGATAAGAGTAGATAAAAAAGAGCAGATGCGATTAGCAATCAGTTTGGCATATATTTTGACATCCGCGTTCAACAAAGCTATGGACCTATAATTTGAACAGAGGAAGGAGATTTCCCTGGCTTACGAATAGTCACAATTTGTGAAGCCAACATTTCCTTCGGGAAACATTTAACAGCTGAAGCTTTGTTAAATACAGATGCCAAAATCGGCGCCAGATCTGCTTTGAACACTTTATAGAAGTGTGAGGGGAAGCCATCCGGGCTCGGGGCTTGGTTAGATGGTAATAAATCAATAGGCGCTACTATTTCATCAATTGACCAGGGGGAGCTTAGGGACAGGCAGGCCTCAGAGTCTAACGATGGAAGTGATAAAGAGTGCAAAAAGAGATCAATGTCCACCTTCGTTGGCTGAGGGGTGTTTAAATCATCCCGTAAATTATAGAGGGTTGAATAATATTCTGCAAACGAGTTATCGATTTGGTACGGGTCAGATATCTTAGAACCCCTAGTGGTGTATACATGTTGCACCCAGTCTCTTACCTTACGCCCCCTCAACTTACTCGCTAACAATATGCTGGCCCTGTTGCCAAAAACTTAGAACTTTTATTTCAGGCGCGCTATATTACGCTGTACTTCTTTTAATGAAAAGGAATTAACCTTCTCTCGAGCAAGGAGGAGTCGCTTAAAAAGAGTTTTGTCAGCCGAATTTACCTTATGCGCTTTCTGTATATCAATGGCCTCTTGTTCAGCTTGTTCATAAGTACGTTTGTAGTCCCTTTTTAATTTTATCAGCTACATGTATGTGTATAGCTGAGCCTCGAACGACAGCCTTAAGAGAACACCAAGTATATTAGATAAATAAACAAACAATAGAGCACATCAGCACAGCAGCAAGAATTCTCCAAAGCAAGGGATAGGGTAACACAGCCACCTCAGAGCAGCAGGCACTCACCAACTTGAAATGGAGTCTGGAGCGGAAAATCAGGTATAGCAGGGAGCACTGAGAACATCTGCAGACGCCTTATATGCCTTCTGTCTTCTTGAACAATAGCCAGAGCAGCTTCAGCAGTCCCAGTGCCAGAGATGAGTGGGAATACACTTTACAGCCAGGGACAGAAGCTGTTAAAGTTGCCACTGCTCCGCTGACACAGGTTCCCAAAAGCAGATGCACCCCCTCCAGTCAAGATGGCGCCGTCGGCCCTTTAAGTGAGCCCGCAGCGTCACACAGACCTAAAAGCCGCTCAGACAGGCTAGTCTCGGCGCGCTGTTGGGTGCTATGAAGGGGATCCGGTCAGCAGTGGAGAGCACCAGAGGCCTCCAGTCCCAGATGTCCGGCAGCGGGACCCGCAGTCTGCGGCGGGCACCTCTCAGAGAGACTGGACCGGAAGCCACACTCACCTCCGCTCAACGCAGCAGGGCAGAAGGCACATAGATTGATGTCTGTGGGGAAGGGGGAGAGATACCCCCGAGAACGGGCTGCAGCTGCAAGCGACGTCCGCACCGGGTCCAGCAGGAAATCGAGGCCCCGGTTTCACCTGGGCTGCGAGGCTGCAACCCGCACAGATGCAAGAAGCAGCTGCCGACTCCGCGGACCTCACTACCCAACACTGATAGACCTCAGCAGGTAGGGATGGGTCCCCAAAACCACCTAGGGGATGGCGGAGGAGGGAGATAGATAGACCCAAGGCAGGAGCTCCAGCTCAGCACGTCTGCTTGGGTTTTTTTGCGAAGCCACGCACCCAACGTTTTTTTTGCGGCCGCCATTAGATGGATCCCGATGGCAGCAAGTCTATTTTTCTGCCGTATGAGCACCCAGCAGCTGCGGAGGCCCCTTTTTGTCCCGCAGCCTCGTGAGGTGTGAGAAAAAATGTGTGCAAACTCAGAAGTTTGGACGCTCAAATAAGTAGTTTAGACGGGTTTAGCCGTATTAAGCAGCTAAACACGGTTTGTTTGCGATGTGCATGTGAGCAAAAAAAAAAAAACTGAATAGTGACAATTGTTTGGACGTCTAAACAGTTTCGTTTAGACAGGATTTTTAGACGCTCAAAACAACTGAATCAGCCCCATTAATATCTGAGAAAAAATGGTCACAGAAAGGGAAGCCTTTTTTTAATAGCATGTCCAGGAAATAGATTTAATCGGCTATTATTATAACTGCCTGTCATATGACCCACGTTGCTGTTATTTATGAATCTAAATTTCTTTCTCAAACTAAAAACACGTTCAAAAGTAGCTGCCAAAACCATCAGCCCTCTCCATTAGTAATTATCACATGTCAAGGTTATCTGAGTGGGGAGCAAATGTTACAGAAAGGAACTGGCTTGTGAAGCTTGGCTCTAGTCATTACCAAGTTACTGTAACATGCCTTATGCTATTTCTGATAAATGGTCTGCTTGTTAGAAAACACTGCAGTTCCTGAGTTGTACTCAGCTTAGAAGTTATATACGTATTATTCAGTGCGGTCAGGTGAGGCAGTGCCTCAGAGGAATTGTAAGGAAAAATTACTTCACAGAAAGGATATTGGATAAGTGGAATAGCCTCCCATCAGTGAGGGTCGAGGCTGAGACAGTAAAGCAATTTAAACATGCACAATATAGGCATATGGATATTCTTACAAATAACTAAGGATAGAAATAGGGTTGAGGTCACCTAAAGGTTAAGAAAAAGGGGCAGACTAGATGGGCCAAGTGGTACTTGCTGTATATGCCATCAAATTCTATGTTTCCATGTAACTAGTGACTAACAAACCTATATATCTCATATGCTGTGCATGTGCAGTGCCAGTCTTTTGAAAAGATGAAAGAGTCCTTGTTTCTTTGTCGGGATGTCTTGCACAGGGAGAGTGGTTCTCGCTACTGTTGACACTGCAGAATTGAATGCATACTGTAGTTGTGAAAACACAATAATACCAGCCACAACGTAGATTGTTAGTGTTGCTACACAGGCCCTTCAGTGAGTAAGTAAGGGGCTCCACTGAAAATGCTGTGACACCAGCAGGGTGCTGGAAGAGGGCGAGAGAGTAGTCTACTAGAGTAGTCTAAGCAGGGAGTATCATCTCTAGAAATGTATTCAGGCTCCTTGTTTTCTACTGACTAATGTAGCACACAGAGTGTTCATGTTAGCTATACAAAGTGAGACAGCCAAACTGCTAGTCACGAGAAAGCATCCTAGCAATTTTCTAACAATTAGTCATTTATACTAGTGCCTAGTGTAATGAAACTTCAAACAGTGTGTTAGATGTGTTCTATAACATTATCACAATGAAAGTCAGGACAATTATAGCAGTAAAGGGGGATGGTAATGAAACACTGGTAGGAATAGGTATGCTTGGAACAGATAAAACATAATGGGAGAGAGAGAAATACTGGCCGAGATCCCTGCAAGGCCATCAGAACCATGCATGTTCTATTCTACACAGAGCACCAGAGAGAGGCAGCCATGTTGGGGACACTACATTGGTTACAATGTGCGAATAAGCACTACATTGAGAGAAAACATACAAGAATATAATGAACAGTGAACAGGATACCCCCCTGCACAGATAATTCAGAGGGCGCACACACTACATACTGTAGGTTACAGTGGGGCAAGATGAGCAATTCACACAAGTGTAACATGCAGTGGGAAACTAGAGAAAAGATAAAGAACAGTTGAGGTAAAGATATTAACATACAATATATGATATGACATCGATTAACACAAACATGCACGAAAATGACTTTCTAGAAAGAAAAACAAAAATATAGCCATGTGTTTTACTGAACATTTACAGAAAGATAAAGGCTGTTCATAAAAGGGTAATTTGTGCTCTGCATTCAGAGCCTCCAGTGTTAGATATACCCCTGTGGGCTTTCTGCTTAATCTGCAACAAAGATTGAAATTTAGTTTCCCTAACTATTATAAAAGCCCTTAGAAAAACTGATTTAATTGCATTAGGTGTCTCCATAGACTTAAGTGCCTGGCTGCAGTTCACAGCAACGTGAATTTTACTTAAACAGGATTGACTATGCATCTCTAGACAGAGAAAGTGCCACTCTTGGCTGTAAATTGTTATTTTGGCAACAGGACAATCGTTTGCATTATTTAAGCCCCAAGTATAATTTGGGATTAAACCTTCATAACAGATATTAAATATTAAATAGCCAAAACATAATCTGTTATCTCAGGCTTTCTTAACTTGCAAAGTGCTGCTGGTGAAATATATATTAGGCTTATATACAGAATTTACTATAATCCTACTGCTATAAAGGTCAGTTCAGAACCAGGCTCAAGGCAGCAGCATGTAAAGATGTAAGAGAGTTTATTCATGTCTTCTGGCGACTGCTTTATCATTACAGTTTCCATATTGAAGTTCTATTACTAGGCAGAGTTGTTTGCTTTTACTGCCTGTGGATATGGCCACAATACTCACTTATACCCCTTTCACATCGCACAAATAACCCGGTATCGACACGGCATATTGCCGTGTCGAAACGGGTCAGTGTGCGATGTGAAAGCACTTTGGCCGAATTAGCGTGTCGCCTGACCCGGTAATTTAACCCGGTAAAAAAATGAAGGGTTATTACCGGGTTGAATACCAGGTCAGGCGCAGTGTGAATGGGAGCCGTTTCGATGCGACACGGCTCCCATTCACAGCTTAGGGAGAGTCGGCGCAGGAGATGACCTTATCTCCCAGCCCCGCCCCTGCTGCTGCGCCCCCCCCCCCCCCCCCCCCCTGCTGCTATGGCAACCGACCCGGTATATTGGCGGGTCAGAAATACACCAAAACAGAGCAAATGCCGGATCCCACCCGATAAGGACATGTTTTTCTTACCTGGTGGGATCCGGCATTTGCGATCTGAAAGCGGTATTATGGATAGCTAACCTGTGTTGTACCCAAGAGTAAAAGTTACAGGCAGGGCCGGCTCCAGGCATGTTCCAATAGAGCGACCGCGCAGGGCGCCACCCCCAAAGGGTGCTGCACGCTAGTGCTGCCAAATTGGAGCCTGCTTGGAGCCAGGACAGGTCCTTCATCACTGCAGTGGCTGTCTGCGCCAACAAGGGGGAGTGCTGTAGGCGGGACAAAATACTCTGTGGGTACTGTGCGGCGCCTGCGTCTGACATCAGACACCGATGCCGCACAGCGCGCACAGAGTAGCTTTGCTTTAGTCTGCCCACAGTACTCTCCCTCATCAGCACACACAGCCACTGATGGGAGCGGGCTGCGGGACGGACGCTGCTGCAGACTCAGTGCAGCTGTCCCGCGGCCAAACACACGCGGGGGCATGTGTATCTGGCACTCTGGGGGCACGTGTATCTGGCACCCTGGGGGCACGTGTATCTGGCACCCTGGGGGCACGTGTATCTGGCACCCTGGGGGCACGTGTATCTGGCACCCCGGGGGCACATGTATCTGGCACCCCGGGGGCACATGTATCTGGCACCCCGGGGGCACATGTATCTGGCACTCTGGGGAGCACGTGTATCTGGCACTGGGGGGGGGCATGTGCATCTGGCACTGTTGGGGGCATATAATGTGTATCTGGCACTGCTAGGGGCTTGTATGTGTATCTGGCACTGTAGAATCATATAATATGTATCTGGCACTGTAGAAGCACATAATGTGTATCTGGCACTGTGGTGGCATATAATGTGTATCTGGCACTGCTGGGGGAATATAATGTGTATCTGGCACTGCTGGGGGCATATAATGTGTATCTGGCACTGCACTACTGGGGGCATATGTGTATCTGGCACTGCTGGGGGCATATAATGTGTATCTGGCACTGCACTACTGGGGCAAATGTGTATCTAGCACTGCTGGGGGCATATAATGTGTATCTGGCACTGCTGGGGGCACATAATGTGTATCTGGCACTGCTGGGGCACATAATGTGTATCTGGCACTGCTGGGGGCATATAATGTGTATCTGGCACTGTTGGGGGTATATAATGTGTATCTGGCACTGCACTACTGAGGGCATATTATGTGTATCTAGCATAGCTGGGGGCATATAATGTGTATCTGGCACTGCTGGGGGGCATATAATGTGTATCTGGCACTGCTGGGGGCATATGTGTATCTGGCACTGCTGGGGGCATATAATGTGTATCTGGCACTATGTGGGCATATAATGTGTATCTGGCACTGCACTACTGGGGGCATATGTGTATCTGGCACTGCTAGGGGGGCATATAATGTGTATCTGGCACTGCTGGGGGCATATAATGTTTATCTGGCACCGCGGGGGGCATATGTGTATCTGGCACTACACTACTGGGGGCACATGTGTATCTGGCACAGCTGGGGGGCATATAATGTGTATCTAGCACTACTGGGGGCATATTATGGGTATCTAGCACTGCTGGGGCATATAATGTGTATCTGGCACTGTTGGGGGCATATAATGTGTATCTGGCACTGCTGCGGGCATATGTGTATCTGGCACTGCACTACTGGGGGCATATTATGTGTATCTAGCACTGCTGGGGGCATATAATGTGTATCTGGCACTGTGGGACATATATTGTGTATCTGGCACTGTGGGGGCATATAATGTGTATCTGGCACTGTGGGGACACATAATGTGTATCTGGCACTGTGGGGACACATAATGTGTATCTGGCACTGTAATAAAGTTGCAAGGACATGCCCACTATTCCAGGAGCATGCACATGGGGGGGCTTTCAAATTTTCTAGCTCAGGGTGCTAGTAGGCCTGGGGCCAGCCCTGGTTACAGGACTGCATGTTCAAACCAATAAAGGTTGTCTACCACTGCCAGTGGTGGATTTAGTTGACAACACAGTAGGTGTTGTTATCACTGTGACTTACCGTCTACATAGGTGTCATGAATACCGACTTATTCTGAAAATATACAGTCCATCAGCACCACTCACACTTAATAAAATCCAGTCTACAGAGCATTTGGGCAGTGCTCAAGATCCCCCTCCCTCTCCCTCTCCCTCTCCCCCTCTCTCTCTCTCTCTCTCTCTCTCTATTATCCTGTGTTACAGTATGTTCCTACTGTATTTTATAACATAGAAAATACAAAAATTACATTGGAGTCAAAATTTGAAAAAGCTGTAACCAAATAGGCATCGCCTTTGTATAATCTTACACAGCAGATATTACAGTTGATCTTGAAAAAGCAATGCTTGCAAGCAGTAACATACTGTATTACTTTGTAATATATGATGATGCTTTATAGTTTTTTATAATAACACTGACTCTGGGCTTTCACAACTTTGTCCTATTCAGAAAAGCTGCTAAACTTGGTACACACCTATACAATTGTCGGCCCGTTCCTCCAATATCGCTGTCCCGATACAGGACTCATGTACTGTTTTGAGACGACTTTACAAGGCCATATCGGACCAAAAGTGTATGGTTAAATGCATACACTTTGTACACCTTCCTTCCTATATGTAGTATTTAAATGGCATAATACATGGACAAAGCCATAGTGACTACTCACACGTTTCTACCACAGTACATGTATGCTCCTGTTCTCTTCCTGCGTTTTTGTTTTGTGATTATGCCAATGTCCAGCCCATTATGGTAATTCTGTTTACATCTACCATGACTGTAGCCTGAATCGGGAGAGTGTGTATGGTGGTATAATAATTTACTTTCAATATTCTGGATAAAGGGGGATCGGAAGTAAACATTGTAAAGGTGTGTCTGCACCATTTTCGGGTCACCCGATTGGGTGTGAAGTCGATCAAACCACTGATTCGATAGGTGTGTACCCAGCTTTACCATAGGGGGATTATAAACAAGTGTGCTACCCATTAACAATGCAATAAGTGCCCAAAATAAAAAATAAAAACCTGCATGTTTTCTGGCATCTTCCCCTGCTCCCCATGGGACTGGAACACTCCAATTTTGTCAGCATGGCTCAAGCAGAGAGAGGTTCCCAGGGACACCTGTCTGAGGCACATAGATGGACCAGAGTCATATCCCAGCACAAGCACTATAGCTAAGAGGGAGACCTACTGTGAAAAGAAGCCCAGCTCCAAGGTTCTTCTCCACCTATACTGCACATACGTGGCTCCAGACAGCACATGTACTTTGCCATTTAATTAATTATCGTGGCAAACAGCATTTCATTTCATTCTTTAGATGGGCATTTCTCTGGAGACCCATTAACCACTTCATATGGTAGAAGGGATGAGTAACAATGTCCCAGAATTACACGGGAACAATAACTGATTTTCACAATGAAGCCATGCATACGAAATCTCTGTGAATATATAGCCACACTGTTCTTTGCACCCCCTATTCATCACTACGTCTCATTCACACTGTCCCAGTGACTCTCCTATCAATATCAATTTATTATTCACACTCTGCACTGACTCTCCCTATATTTTTTAGTACTCACACTGTTCATTGCATCTCTCTCTCTCTCTCTCTCTCTCTCTCTCTATATATATATATATATATATATATATATATATATATATATATATATATATTTTTTTTTTTTTTTTTTTTTCACACTGCATCCCCGTCTACAGGATGTCCATTTATCATCCACTCCGCCCACTCCCTATCTCGCCCACTCTCTCAGCACTTTGTACTGCTGATTCTTCTGTTTTATATGTATAATGCAATAACAGATAACATGCATTGAGGGATGATAAAACGTAGCTGAACGGATTTATTTTACCCTAACAAAACTTGTACAATATTTCAACTGGAAGTTGCTGGCCAGCTAACTACAGATAAGTGCACATCCTCCTAATTAACATGGGCATTACGGAAATCTATTACACATTATTATTTCCTGTCAGAGAATCTTCAAATAAAAACCTTGACAAAAAACTAATGGAAAAATGATATTATACTTACTATTATGAAATCAGACATTTTAATAATGTCATACTGTAGATGAATTACGCTAGTCATATTTGAGGCGATTGACCCATTCGGACTCTATATCTCTTGGTGGTATCAGTACATACTTTCGGAAAGGACATCTGGGAAATTACCCAATCAAGTTAAATGGTAGAAAGATTTCTCTCAAGTTTTGTCTGAAGAAGAATGGGATGTCATCTTTAAAACTTGTTTTAGGATACCTTAATGTGTTCACCACTCAGAGATGTACTATAAACTTCGTCCCTCAGTCTCCTAGTTTTGTTGGAGGAAATGTGCTTTGATAGGGGATATTTTCCACGTCTTCTGGTCATGCCCAGTTGCACAACTGCTCTGGAGGGAAGTATTTCTTATGATTGGCGAAGTATTGCGATTTGCTGTCTCTGCAGATCCATTAACCGCTTTGTTTCTTTTTTTCCGGGAAGTATGTCCCAGGAGGACAGGTACCTTATGGGACATATTTTGGTGGCAGTCAGGGCTTCCATTGTCCAGATGTGGAAAACCCCTCTTATACCTACTATCGCTGTTATTACAAGTAAAGTTCATAAGCACTACGTATTTGAAACGGCGGAGACTTCTTATTCAACTTCTGTCTTCTCTTGTCATATGAAATGGTTTAAATGGGGAGAGTTCAGGAAACGAATGGGGCATTCCACTATTTACAGCGCGCCAATAGATTTTGACGTCTTGAATTCCCCTAACTCGGATTCTTAAGCCAATATGTTTTAACTGCATTGATATATGTTATTTATTTTGCTCTTCACATGTGAATATAAGCAGGTTCTGTTTGTTTGATGTGAGAGTGGTCTGGTACTCCCCCCTCCCCCCTTAACTTTCTCCCTTCTGTATCATCACTGTACATAATTTTTTGTTTTCTTATTTGCTTATAGCTTGTCTGTTTGTTTGTATTTCTTTTTCTGTGTAAAATCTAAAACCCAATAAAGATTATTAAAAAAAAAAAACACTGTTGAATCTGCCCCTATGTGCTAGTTATAAAACAAACTATTATTATTATTGATATTTTTTTTTATTTGATGTCATTTATAGTTCATATATAAATGAAATCTATGTATGGAATATGCTACATTCGTTAAAAATTCATACCGACTGTTTTGAGTCATTATCAGCAATAGCATAATGATGCATACCTCCCAACTGTCCCAATTTTGCGGGACAGTCCATTTTTTTGGGCTCTGTCCTGTGGTCCCACCCGCGGGTGGCAGTGTCCCGTGGTGGGCGGGGGCAGTTTAGAGGCTCCTGTCACTTGCTGCTCCTGCCTAGCATGCGCACAGCATCTTTCATGGGAGACAGAGTGACTAGGGGCATGCCAGCAGCTCACAGAGCGCTTGGCGTACCACCTCACTGACAAAAACGGGAGGTGTGGCTTGAGATATTGTCATTGTAGTGCGACCATGCCCCTTTTCACAAGACCACGCCCCCTTTTGGGCACGGGCAGGGCATTTCCCAGGTCTCGGGTATAGTGCGAAAGGGGTCTCAAGTGAAAAACCTGTGATTTTTCAGAGGTGGAAAACCCGGGTCTGAGCAGGGAAATTCCTGGGTCATATGTCTGAAAGTGGTATAAGTGTATGCCATAGCTGCAACAAAGTTAGAATCAACAGAACAACTGGTTATGGATAGAAAAGTCTTTATGCAAGATTAATATATTACTTATCTTCCTCACTTTCATACAGTACTTTGCAAGAATTTTTTTTTACTAAATTGCTCATGATGGGTTGCGGTCAGGATCCCAGCAGTCCGCATCACAACTGTCCGGATACCGACAGTGGGATGCCGATGGTCAGAATGGTTCCCGGTACAGGGGTTCGGCTGCGGGGATTGGAGAGGTTAGGATTAGGCTATGAGGGGACAGTTAGGGTTAGGCTGCAGGGGGAGGTTTAGAGTTAGGCTGTGGGGGGACGGTTAGGGAGGACATTGTTAGGGTTAAGCTGGGTACACACATAGGGATGTCGGCCCAATTTGCCATTTCGTAAGGACATATTGCCTACGTCGCTCGGTGTGTACGGGTGATTGCCTGCTCCTGCTAATGAAGGACGGAACAGGATTGTTCCATCCTTCATTAAACTTGTTCTAATGTGTATGGGCAAGCCCCACTCAAGGATATTCGTTCCTATGTCAGAACAAATGCCCATCATCCCAGTGTGTACCCGGCTGTAGGAGGGGATGGTTAGGGGTTAGGTTGCAGAAGTGGTGGGGTAGGGTTAAAATTCTTAACAAAATTCATTGGGATTTTGACCGCCAGGATGCCTCTGTCAGCATCCCGACGATCAGAATAGTAACTACCGGGATTCCGTATCCAACCCAATCATGACTTTGCCTCGTATCCAATTGCCTCATGCTCCCAGTCTCTGAGACAGTGTTCACAGCAGATTTGGACTGTCGCACTGAACTGGGACAGTTTACTGTAGGTATGTTGGAGGCATATACTGTACATTCTATCATATTTTGATCATACCTGTCCCTGGGAATCCATATTCTGCTCATTTCACTACTCTCATTATTGATATAGAAGATGGGTACAATTACATTTCTGTATTGGTTCTAGGTGGCTACTGCTAAACACATCTTTCTTCCCCCCCCCCATCCCCCCCCCCTAATTCCCTCGGATTTTTGAGTAAGGCACTTTGGGCCTCATTCAGAGATGTACCCACCCCCTGATGGTTTGTGTACATCTCCAGTTGTTAAGAGATGGGTGCATGTGCTGGATCTGAACTGCGTATTCGCTGGTCCCCTGCGTTCCTGCCTTAGCAGCAGCATGATTGCCATGCTGCAGTGTTTGAGGGGCGGAGCGGCGACGGGGAACGTTCTACAGAGACGCAACAGCGAGGCTCACTGCATTTTTTTCAGAATCAGGCCCTCTGTTGCTAAATTCAAGAAACGTCTGAATAGTGGGTAAGGTGGCAGATTCCCCTCTCCGCCCCTTGGATCTTACAGAGATGTAAAACAAACCTTCACATTCAGCACAGGATATGTGTTTGATAATATTTATTTACTGAAATAAGAGTAGATGGTCTCACATAAACATCCAGCAGATGTTAGTAATGCAGATAAAGAACTCTTTATACAAAAATAACATTCTATACAAGTTCTAATTGCAGTGTAGTTGGGTTAGTTCATCATCCTTATCTGCTGTCTGTTAGTCAGTAACCTATGGTCAGGTTTGGTGTGGAGTCAATGATTGTGTAGCAGCTTACGTGTTAGGACTGTAAACTATATCTGATATTTGAATTTTGTTTTTATTATTCCTGTAGAAATTAAGCTATATTATAGTTGATCACTAAAATGTTGATAAAACAGATGTCATAATTGCTATTGACTTTAACAACAAGATTAATTAACCTAATGCGAAACGGTGTCTTTAGGACCATTAACGTCCACACAACACTTATGTATACCTGCCAATACTATCCCATTAGCGGTCCTGAAGCACACGGACCTAGAGTAATATAGAGCGTGGGTGGTTATCGTGAAATAGACATGAATATTCAGCCTGGTACAAAGTAGCCGCACAGATTTTTCTGCAGCTCCTGGATGGATGTTAATAATAATAACGTGAATATGAAATGAAGTTTTCCCTTTAGTCCCTGGTGACTCAGAAACATCTGCTTGTCGCTATCTAGAATGCTTATCTCCAGGACGATTAAACACTGAAATGATGTATTCTAGCTAAGGTGTTTATAGCTAATTATTTCTTGCACGCGTTCTGTAGGCTTCCTTATGCCGGACTCCATGTTAGCAACAGCTGACCTCGGCAGGGAGCTGCAATGCATGCAGTTATGTCATATTCAGCTGTTTACAGAGATCTGGAGGCTAATCTCATTACAGCTGATTAATAATTATTGGTGATCTTCTAAACCAAGTCGGCTCGCTTGTAAGTACTCATGAATGTGAATGTCTTGTTGTGTATATTTCAGCGGTATCGCTAATTTTTCATGGCTAATATCACCATTACACAGTAATTCTAAGGCGCAAAAACAGAGCGATGATCTCATGCAGCGTGTAATGTCAAATTGCATCTAACCTGTAAACTGGTACAATCAAATCGGGTATGAAACATTCTGCAGCTATATTTTATAGAACAATCTACATGTTACAATACTGTAACAGTAATCTCACACGGAGCTAGAAATGGTATCTTCTCTATGGGCATCGTCTGGTTATTTTAAATGCATGACGATAGGTTGATACAGTAGTCTACCCAGAAGGTTTTTCTTTTCTGTTCAGGGTGTTATTTCATAACCATACAAGATCCTGCACAGCCCCACCCCTCCCCTCCCCCATAAAGCTCTTGTGTGATTTCTGGGAATATACTGTAACGTAGCATTTCGTATCCAGATACAGCCACAGTCGCACACAGAATATAGGCATGCTAATTATTATTTTAATCAGCAGAAGCTGCTTGTGCGTCCTAGTCACACAGCAACGAAAATAAGATGAATTTTCTGGAAAAAAAATACACCCAACATTAGCAGAGCTGGATGGCATATTAAGGCAAGATATATGAGGACACACCTGTATCCAAGCAGAGGTCACAGTGTTAGCGGCCGTGTGAGTGCTGTGTGTGGGTAGGTTTGTTGTGCAATAGTGTTCGGTATATGTGTAAGGGGCATTATGTGTGTCAGGTGTACAAGGCCATTAATAAAGGTTGGTATAATGTGTAAGGTGCATTATGTTTATAAGTACATTTATAATAATGTGTCATATGTGTAAGGGGCATCACTGTGTGGTATTATGTGTATAAAGGCATTACTAATGTGTGGCATTATGTGTATAATGTTCTCTACTGTGTGGCGTAATGTATAGAAATGCCACTACTGTGTGGTCTAATGTGAATAAAGAGCAATATGGTGTGATGTAATGTGTATAAGGAGCACTACTGTGATTAGTAATGTATATAAGTTAAAGTGTACAAGTTAAAGTATACTGTATGATGTAACGTGAAGAGGAGACACTATTGCATGATATAATGTGAATAGCACTATTGTGTTGCGTAAATTGAACTGGGGTTACTACTGTGTGGCCATGCCCGTTCCAAAAAGAATACGCCCCTTTTTGGGCTGTATGTCAAATGTGCACACTGTTCCTATAGAAAATATAGGAGATAGGAGCACCAAAATGAGGACTGCTATGACTGAGGGGTGATGGTGATGGAAAAGGGGTGCAGGGCCAGAGGCAGAACTAGCAGCAGTGCTAGGGGGCAACAGCCAAAATCTTGCCTAGGGCATCATATTGATTAGGGCCGGCTCTGACCATGAGGGAGGTTTCTCCCCCAAATTACAGTTACTGTAGGAGCTGATTGGTTGCTTGGAGCTACTTCTTTTTATCTCTCTCCAGCATTTGATAAAAATCCCTCAAGGTTCTTTTTGTTGCCTTCCACGTCCCTATCTATGTGAGAGAATAGTTTTGTATGTTCACAAGTACTTTTTGCTTGTCCTCTTTATGAAATAGCACAGTATGCTACAATTATATTATTCGGTCGTAAGGCTGTGAATATCATCCTGGAACCCCCACAGGGATTGGTGAAGTAGCACTGGCTCAGAAGTAGCAGTGGGCCAACTGCTTTTAAATCACACTAACAGTTCCCCATAACTGTTGGATGTTTTCCGACTCTCAGACGGAAGCTGGATGACCTCCGTCTCTCTGACGGAAGATGGGTGTTCTCCGTCTCTCAGCCAGAAGCTGGATGATCTCCATCTCTCTGTCAGAAGATGGGTGTTCTCCGTCTCTCTGACGGAAGATGGGTGTTCTCCGTCATTCAGCTTTAAATTGTGTGTTCGCCATCTCTCAGATGGAAGATGGGTGTTCTCTGACTCTCAGTTGTAGTCTGCATGCTGGAAACCTAATAATGTTCTACTCCTAGCTGTAAAATGGAATTCTCATCCTCTTTGATAGAAAGTGTGTTCTCGTGCTCTAAGCTAAATAGGGTGATTTGCACCTCCTTTTTGTTGTGTCTAAAATACAACTTGCAGGAGAAAAACAGTAAAATCCCTATGGGAAGATTTGCTGCAAATTTTAAATGATTTATATTAGTGGTTGTGTTAGTATAAATTAGCTTTTAAGTTTGTGCAGTGCCGATTTCAGGGTCATTAAGTTAGACTTTATAGAAATTTCCTGAAGAGAAACAAAATACTACATTAGAGAAGACAGATCATTGCTGAACTACTGTAGTGTATATATATATATATATATATATATATATATATACCGTATTTGCCGGCGTATAAGACGACTGGGCGTATAAGACGACCCCCCAACATTTCCACTCAAAATATAGAGTTTGATTTATACTCGCCGTATAAGACTACCCCCCTTCCACACACCAAATAAAACATAAAAGAACATCAGATTTGTGACATACTGTATATTATGACCTGATAAGAGATTTGGATAGGGAGTATTTATCAAGGTATGCATAAGAAGGGGGGAGGGGGCGAGGAGAAAGTTGTAAAATGTATAAAAGTATACCCCTGTGTGCATTTAGTGTTACCGGTTTCACATGAGTGCCATTAGTATTAGTGCCATTACAGTACCTGTCATTGTTACCATTGTACGGCCACAACGCGACTGCAGCGCCTCCGGCCAGGCCCTGCATCTCCCTGTAATTGGCACTAGTGACCCGCCGCGGCCGCACTGGATATCGCGCGATACTGGATGGTGAGTAGAATGAGGTGGGCGGGCATCGGGAGGCCACTATGGGCACCGGGCGAGTATCGGAAGGCCACTATGGCAGCTATGTCTATCCCAACTGAAGTGCACCCGGCGTATAAGACGACCCCCCCACTTGGAGGCATGTTTTTCAGGGCAAAAAAGTAGTCTTATACGCCAGCAAATACTGTATATATATATATATTAGTATGTTCCCTTAGTGCGCTCTTATTATACACTACTGAAATGTCTAATTACTTTATGTCAGTTAGTGTCTGAGTTTACTAACATAAATACTATTATATTTCCAAACGGGAAAGCAAGCTTCAACACAGAGAGAATCCTTTGTCGGTAAGGATCAAAAATAGATAAAAGAAGAAATATCTCTATGGAGCGCTCTTATTCTATAATCTGATATAATTAGATGACTGTTGGTGGATGTTATATAAAGAGAGGATGACCTTACACATTTATACACCCATATTAGAATCACATATATCTCTTTATTAAAAGATTTTGATTTAAAACTTATCATAAAACTTTTCCTTTTCTTTTACATTGGAGATACAATTGTATATTTCAACATTATTTGTATAAGGAAAAAAACAACAATATAATGAGCTTTCACCCAACGCGTTTCGTCTATATCGACTTCCTCAGGGGTGTTTTCTAAATAACAGCTCTCTGTTTATATTGGAATAACTGTAGTATTCAAAAGGTATGAAGTTCTAATTGAACCAAAGTTGTACTGAAAAATATTTATTACCAAGTTGAAAAAACTTGAAGAAAATTATTCCCAGAATATGATAGCATTTATTGGGATTCCTTATTATAGGCCACCTAATGGATTATATTCTTCTCCAGCATGTAGATATATATTTCATTCATTTTTCTTGGCTCATTGGGTTGGCATTTCCTCAGTTTTTCAAAGTATCAGTGAAGTCCAACAGAAGGGATCCACTTGTAAACTTAGGATAAAAATATCCCTTTCATTTTCCAGCAGTTGTCCTATAGGTCTGCCTGCATAGGTATCCAATATTGGATACCTATGCAGGCAGACCTATAGGACAACTGCTGGAAAATGAAAGGGATATTTTTATCCTAAGTTTACAAGTGGATCCCTTCTGTTGGACTTCACTGATACTTTGAAAAACTGAGGAAATGCCAACCCAATGAGCCAAGAAAAATGAATGAAATATATATCTACATGCTGGAGAAGAATATAATCCATTAGGTGGCCTATAATAAGGAATCCCAATAAATGCTATCATATTCTGGGAATAATTTTCTTCAAGTTTTTTCAACTTGGTAATAAATATTTTTCAGTACAACTTTGGTCCAATTAGAACTTCATACCTTTTGAATACTACAGTTATTCCAATATAAACAGAGAGCTGTTATTTAGAAAACACCCCTGAGGTAGTCGATATAGACGAAACGCGTTGGGTGAAAGCTCATTATATTGTTGTTTTTTTTCCTTATACAAATAATGTTGAAATATACAATTGTATCTCCAATGTAAAAGAAAAGGAAAAGTTTTATGATAAGTTTTAAATCAAAATCTTTTAATAAAGAGATATATGTGATTCTAATATGGGTGTATAAATGTGTAAGGTCATCCTCTCTTTATATAACATCCACCAACAGTCATCTAATTATATCAGATTATAGAATAAGAGCGCTCCATAGAGATATTTCTATATATATATATATATATATATATATATAATATAAATCAGACTTGAAAACGTTTAAAACAACTTTTCCATTATTAGGTCCCGATAAAGAAAAAGTTGTTTTAAACGTTTTCAAGTCTGTGGAGTGCCGCCATCATTGTTGGTATCCAGTTCACTTGGGACTTGTGGAAGGCACCGCAGCCCTTAACTGGAATTCCCCACAGTGAGTGCCGGGTCCTTTTGGTATGTATGTATGTATGTATGTATGTATGTGTATATGTATGTGTGTGTGTGTGTATATATATATATATATATATATATATATATATATATATATATATATATATATATATATATATATATATAGTATACAGTGTGAATTTCCTTTACATGGTCTCGCCTTGCGCACTGAAAATTTGGTGACATTTCTTATAAGAAGTTTTTGCTGTAGATTGCTTGGAATAGGTGAACTGCAATGGTAGACACTAACGTATATGTATGGAATACATACTATTTACTGGCGGGTGAGATGCTGGCTGTCAAGATCCCAACAGCGGCATCCCGCTCGCCAGAATGACTGCATCTGGGCGAGCGATAAGAGTCCCCTTGCGGTCTCAATGCACTTGCCATGCTGCGGGCTTGGCGGCTCGTTGCACTCACCATAGGTTCTATTCTCACTCTGTGGGTGTCGTGTGCACCCACGATGGGCAATAGTCCCTGTGCACCAGGATTCTGGCTGTCAGCATTGTCTGCTGTCAGTATTCCGGCGTCTGTATCCTGACCGCTGGGATCCCAACAGCCGGCGAATTGATTGCAACCCATATGTATATGTGTGTATATGTGTGTATATATAAATATTAAATGTATATATAAATAACTATGTTGTGAGTCCCATACTAAATTATGGCCTGATTCCTGATTTAGCAATGGCTGCAGTATAAATGCCCACGCAAGCGTCCAATGATAGTTTGCTTATGTGTCTGAGTCGCACTGCGCATGCACCCCTATTGTTACCTCTCAGAGGCGTAGTGCATATTCGGATGCAGGGTCTGTGGATAACTAAGCAGGCACAGGTATGTTGCTGAAAGCGCATGTCTCCAAAAAACGCTGAAACTCTCACACAGGTGACCAAACTCGGACGGAGAAACTGCACCTGCCCTAGAGCTGGTGCAAGTGTTGATGGTGCATCTCTAGGATGGAAATACACCAATCCCAGGACATTGCAAGTGGGCATCTCAGTTTGTAGAAAGTCACCACGGCATTGGCGAAGACGCATATGCGACTGCAGCAAAAGACACAGCCACATCTGAGTCTGACTTAAGGGGGGTACTCACGGAGCGATATTCTAAGCAATCTGACTAGATTGCTTAGAATTTGAGCATTATCGCTCCGTGTGTACCCCCTACAGCGATAGCGATGCGCAGCCCCGCGCATCGCTATCGCTGGTGCTAGATTGGCCTGCATGTAGGCCAATCTAGCGGGTCGCTCACTTCACCCACCGGGTGAAATGAGCGGCCCCCTTCTTCCCCCGCACGCTCAGCACACATCGCACTGTGCTGAGCGGAGGGAGAGATGTGTGCTGAGCGGTTAGTTCAGCACACATCTCTCCCGCATCGGCCAGTCTATATGGGCCTTTAGAGTCAACCCCTATAAAATGGAATTACCCTGTGTTTGTATGGTTCATCAACACCAACAAAGTACAAAATAAATAAGTAATTTCAGACTATGCTTATATTCAAAACCTTTTTGAATAGTTTTGAAAACCTTTCAGATATTACAATAGAGCCTTTTTCTTCTTGTGCCTTCTCATTACAATAGAGACTATCGTATATTCTCGGTCTGTCCAGCTGATAGTTCCCCAAAGCAGCAGCAGCAGAACCATGCCATCCGTGTCTTGAGCCAAGCTTCAATATAAATGTAACCTCCGCCACTGTTGCATCTCATTAAAACATAGGTAATGATTGTATCGATCCTTGGACTGCTGTATTTTAGCAGATTTTTGCTTACAGTGCATTTTATTTAGAACACAACCCCCCCCCCCCCCCCGCCCCCCTCTCAAAGAAAGAAAAAAAATATATATTTTTCATATGTGTCATAGAGACAAGGAGTTTTCTTTTCTAATTTGATTCATGAAAATACCTGGGAGAAAGGCATCTTTTCCCATTCCACCCCTGAGTCTCTGTGCTGTTCCTCTCCCAGCAACATGGTGGTGACTGCATCTTGGTGGCACCAGAAGATCTAACTGATTTTCTCCACTTGCCAAATTGTCTGATATTCTAAAAATCCCTAGCTACAGTATACACCCATCTACTCTGTCTAGCTAGACTTAACATTGTCCTCACTAATTGCTTCACTACGCATTTTAACCTGATCACTTAATAGCTTTAATTTATTGTTTGCCATATCCAGAGGCATCAATAAAATTAATTCATTATACAAATGAGTGGTCCACAAGTGCTGTTTGATTCAATCATGATGGTATTCTATCGTCCTAGACATATCCACAGAGATGTCCTAGCGTTCTCAAAAAGTTAGAGCGATAACAAGAGAGTACTCTGTTATATCACACACTCCTCCTTATTTCAGATTAAAACTCTGGATTCCCCAAGACTTAAGGTGGGTACACCCTTGCCGATAAAGTAAATGACGTCGCTCATTTTGCCCTTCCTGAGCGACGTTGTTTACCATAAAGACTAGTGTGTACGCTGCCCATCTACGAGCGATGCGTGGCCCCGCAGATTGTTAACGACCCTCGCTAACAGCCGTGCATGCAGCTCAATTTGGACTGTCATCCAAAAACTGCATGCACGGCCCAGCCGCGGCATGACGTCACTGAGCGATATCGTTTGCATATCTCTGTGTATATGCACTGCCGCCGACCACCCCGGCAGTGAAGGGAACACACTAGGCGTCGTCACTCATAGATCGCCTAGTGTGTCCTCACCTTTAGTGAGATGCATTCACATAAAGGTATGTTTTACATTTCCCCAATTAGGACGTCTGCACTCTTATGGGAGCAGCACTCACCTATTGTTCAGCAGCTCCATACCCCAAAACTTGAATCATCCAGTTTGATGGATTACCAGAATCACCCGAACATCGGGGGTAATTCAGAGTTGATCGCAGCAGCAAATTTGTTAGCAGTTGGGCAAAACCATGTGCACTGCAGGTGGGGCAGATATAACATTTGCAGAGAGAGTTAGATTTGGGTGGGTTATTTTGTTTCTGTGCAGGGTAAATACTGGCTGCTTTATTTTTACACTGCAATTTAGATTTCAGTTTGAACACACCCCGCCCAAATCTAACTCTCTCTCTACACGTTATATCTGCCCCCCTGCAGTACACATAGGGAGTCATTCTGACCCGTTCACATGCTGCTGTTTTTCGCAATGGTGCAAATGGGTCAGTTCTGCGCATGTGCGGTGGGCGCGTCGTTGCCCAGTGACGGCCATCGCTGTGCAACGACTCGCTGTGCAACGACTTGACTCTATACCCTCACAAATTAGTAAAGCTCTGTCTACTGTGTCTACTGTGCTCATCCCAACCTTAACGAAAATCTGTAATCTCTCCCTGTCTACTGGTATCTTTCCTTCTCTATACAAGCATGCAGTGATTACTCCCATTCTGAAAAAACAAAACTCTGACCCGAACTCTCTCTCTAACTACCGTCCCATCTCTCAGCTCCCATGCCCCTCCAAGCAGGGCCGTAACTACGTGTGTGCCAAGGGGGCTTGGCACACAGCGCAGTTGCCCTGGGGGCGCAACGGCCAGCGGCATGTAATGAGTCAAATTGACTCATTACATGCCGCCTCTGTGTGCGCCGTGCGCCGCGCTGGAGGAGAGAGACCAGCGCCGGGTTCAAGGAGGAGGAGGGAGGGGGAGCAGGGAGCCGCAGCAGCGCTATTTGATTGGTAGTAAGCGCCGCTGCAGCATCCCCCTCTCCTTCTGTATTGGCTGCCCGGCGCTGCTATGGATGCTGGTATGCGGTTCCTTCATCCCAGCATCCACAGCAGCGCCAGGCAACCAATACAGAAGGAGAGGGGGATGCTGCAGCGGCGCTTACTACCAATCAAATAGCGCTGCTGCGGCTCCCTGCTCCCCCTCCCTCCTCCTCCTTCTCACCTCACACAGCCTGCACCGAGAGGGAGCTGCACGAGGAGCCTGTCAGCGGGGAGAAGGTAAGTATGTCTCTCTCTCTCTCTCTCTCTCTCTCTCTCTCTCTCTCAGGGGGACACCGTCTGCCGCAATGTGTAAAAAGGGGTCCTGGCTGCCGCAATGTATAAAAAGGGGGTCTGGCTGCCGCAATGTGTAAAAAGGGGGCCTGGCTGCCGCAATGTGTAAAATGGGGTCCTGGCTGCCGCAATGTGTAAAAAGGGGGACTGGCTGCCGCAATGTGTAAAATGGGGTCCTGGCTGCCGCAATGTGTAAAAAGAGGGACTGGCTGCCACAATGTATAAAAAGGGGGTCTGGCTGCCGCAATGTGTAAAAAGGGTGCCTGGCTGCCGCAATGTGTAAAGAGGGGGCCTGGCTGCCGTAGTGTGTAAAAAGGGGGACGCTGTCTGCTGTAATGTATAAAAGGGGCTCTACCTGGTGTAGTGGCGCTACTGTGCAGCGTAATTTGAATAATGTAGACTACTGTGCACCGTAGTATGAATTGCTGTTATTTTGTGGCCACGCCCCTTCCCCGTGAAGCCACGCCCCTATACATTTTACGCGCGTCTGCGGCGCGCACTGCCCCTGTCTTACATGGGGGGGGGGCGCCACTGTCCTTTCTTGCACACAGCGCTAAAATGGCTAGTTACGGCACTGCCTCCAAGCTACTGGAGAGACTTGCCTACACTCGCCTCACACACTTTCTTAACTCACACAGCCTACTGGACCCACTTCAGTCAGGATTTCGTGCCCAACACTCCACAGAGACAGCACTGACTAAGGTAGTGAATGATTTGGTCACTGCTAAATCTAAAGGACATTTCTCTCTCCTTATTCTCCTTGATCTCTCTGCTGCTTTTGACACTGTTGACCACTCTCTTCTCATACAAACACTACAATCCCTAGGTATTCAGGACACAGCCCTTTCTTGGTTCTCATCCTACCTATCCAATCGCTCCTTCAGTGTTCGTTTCTCTGATTCCACCTCTACTTCGCTACCTCTCTCAGTTGGAGTACCGCAAGGCTCAGTCCTAGGTCCTCTGCTTTTCTCTATCTATACCACATCTCTTGGCAAACTAATCAACTCTTTCGGATTTCAGTACCATCTGTATGCGGATGATACTCAAATCTACCTATCCTCCCCTGATTTGTCACCATCTGTATTGGGCCGTGTCACTGAATGCCTTTCTGCCATTTCATCTTGGATGACATCTCGCCACCTCAAACTTAATATTTCCAAAACAGAATTAATTATATTTCCACCGGCCAATAGTAGTTTCCAACCTGATATCTCTATCACTGTTGAGAACTCTGCAATCACCCCTACCCCACAAGCTCGCTGCCTAGGTGTCATTCTTGACTCTGAACTGTCCTTTGTTACCCACATTCAATCTGTCTCAAGATCATGTTACATACATCTAAGAAACATATCCAAAATACGCCCTTATCTTACACAAGACACAGCAAAAACTCTAATCCATGCTCTCATTATCTCCCGCATTGATTATTGTAATAGTCTCCTGACCGGTCTTCCCAAACATAGGCTCTCACCACTACAATCCATTTTGAATGCAGCTGCGAGGCTAATCTTCCTTGCCAGACGTTCATCGTCTGCAGATCCGCTCTGTCAGTCCCTCCATTGGTTACCGGTATTCTACCGTATTAAATATAAAATACTTTTACTCACATACAAGGCTATTAACCAAACTGCACCAACATACATCTCTTCACTCATCTCAAAATATCTCCCTACCCGACCTCTCCGCTCTGCACAAGATCTACGTCTCTCATCCACACGCATTACTTGTTCACACTCAAAATTACAGGACTTTATCCGGGCTTCACCCACTCTGTGGAATGCCCTCCCACGCACAGTAAGACTCGCCTCTAGGAGGTCATTCCGAGTCGTTCGCTCGGAAAATTTCTTCGCATCACAGCGTTTTTCCGCTTAGTGCGCATGCGCAATGTCCGCACTGCGACTGCGCCAAGTAAATTTGCTATGAAGTTTGGATTTTTACTCACGGCTTTTTCTTCGCTCAGGCGATCGTAGTGTGATTGACAGGAAATGGGTGTTACTGGGCGGAAACAGGCCGTTTTATGGGCGTGTGGGAAAAAACGCTACCGTTTCCGGAAAAAACGCGGGAGTGGCTGGAGAAACGGAGGAGTGTCTGGGCGAACGCTGGGTGTGTTTGTGACGTCAAACCAGGAACGATAAGCACTGAACTGATCGCATATGCCGAGTAAGTCTGAAGCTACTCTGAAACTGCTACGAGATGTGTAATCGCAATATTGCGAATCTTTCGTTCGCAATTTTAAGATGCTAAGATTCACTTCCAGTAGGCGGCGGCTTAGCGTGTGCAATACTGCTAAAATCGCCTTGCGAGCGAACAACTCGGAATGAGGGCCCTAGTCTCCAAACCTTTAAATGTTCCCTGAAAACTCACCTCTTCAGACAAGCCTATCAAATTCCAGACCCACCCACATAACCTTCAGTGCTTCCCTATCTAATTACATCCTCTGTAGAGTATTCATAACATCACATATCTTGTCTTTCTTTAGTCTCACACCCTCCTGACACTTGGATAACTTTGTGGGGTATCATCATACAACCCATTAAGAACCTAGCAATCTGGTGGACCATTATGCAATAGTTAGCATCAATCCTTGTGTATCTATGCCTATTTCCCTATAGATTGTAAGCTTGCGAGCAGGGCCTTCCTACCTCTGTCTGTCTGTTTTTACCCAGTTTTGTTCTATTACTGTTGTTCTAATTGTAAAGCGCAACGGAATATGCTGCGCTATATAAGAAACTGTTAATAAATAAATAAATAAATAAACTACAAGAAGAACGAAGAAAGCGATTGCTGCCGTGATCGCAAGAAGATTGACAGGAGGAAGGCGTTCCTGGGCATCAACTGACCGTTTTCTGGGAGTGGTTCGGCGAACGCAGACGTATCCAGGCGTTTGCAGGGCGGGTGTCTGACGTCATTTCCGGGACCTGACAGGCTGAAGACATTGCAGCGGGTAAATAACTCCAGAGCTACTCAGAAACTGCACAAAATGTTTTTGCATAGCTCGGCTGCACAAGCGTTCGCAGCCTTGCTTTGCAAAAAAACCCCTCCCTCTTAGGCGGCGTCTAGTTGATTGCACGAGCAGCAAAAAGTTGCTACGTGCGATCAACTCGGAATAAACCCCATAGTTTTGCCAAACTGCTAACAAATTTGCTGCGATCAACTCTGAATTACCCGCACACAATCCACTTCTCAAATCAACCCTTTTAGTAGTAGCGGTAGGAAATAGAGTTTGAGGTCTACACTGGATATCTCAATAAACAATATTTACTCATGCATAATAACAATGATTCCAGTCAGAAACAAAAACAAAATATAAAAAAAAAGTTTTAAAAATATTTAAGAAAATATACCCCACAAATGGAGTATGGTTTGTTCCTCTCTATGCCATGAGGCATGGAGACATGGTCACCCCACCACTCTGATCCCAGGAAAAACAGGTGGGGAAAATCAAGGTCCGAAAGATAAGATAGTAATAAAGGATTGGAACCAAACCTGGATGTTTCTAAATAACCAATTCCTTTTGGAATGTGCTTCCTTTCTCAGGGAGGGGAGCCCAGGTCAAGTGAGATTGAGTGTACACACTGCAATCTTGCTAATTACCGACCGATATATTGCATCGTTTGGTTGCATTTTATCTTGCTCCTGTACACACTAGATCAACCTTCATGCCACTCCGTTCTAGGGACACACTGAGCAATGTAGGCGATATGTTGATACGAAATGGCATATTAGCCCGACATCTCTCCAGTGTGTACTCAACTTAACTTGGCCATCTAGGGGCTTTATGGGGGTTTACTGGTGGCTCACTGGTTGCTCCTCCTGGAAGCACTTGGTAAAACATGCCAGGCTTGATTGTCAGCTGTACTACAACTCCATGTTTTCTCTAGTTGTAGGAGGGTTGTCGCTATCACCACCAGGTTTCCTTACCAGGATCTGGAACATCCCATGCTTTTTGGGAAATGTGTAGCTATTGCTGCATCTCTTTACTGGTTTATCTGCAATCTTCCTGACCACTTCCTGGGGAGCAGTACTGTTGGGTATATGAGAGAGTGCCAGCTCAAAACACTGCATGATTTGTTTCTGGGTGGATTAAACCGTGCATTAATCTGTTGGCCACCAGAACACAGTAGGGACAGTCATCTTACAAAAATATGCAAGATCTTAATAGTAATGGTGCTTATTGGCTCATGTAGCTATTATAGTAATTGTTCATTTAAGTGCATACACTGACTACAAGAGTGTACAGCTTAGACAGTTTACATTTCTCTTTTTTTACAGTTTTACACACAGGCCTGGCAAAGGGTAATCCAAACACATGCATGTACATGATTGTCAACTGCTTAGTCTGGGCCAGCAGATTTTATCTTTAGATTTCCTTCCTAGACTTACTGTATGTCAAGACTTTGTCCCCAGGGTTTAGTGCTACCTCTGAGCCACATTTGTCCCCAGAAGGTTTGGAGCCATATGTTGGGGCCATGGCTTGGAATTGGCAGCAGTTGGTGCTCTCTGCTTCACTGCTGCATTTGGCCTCCTTGAGCTGTTGTGGGGTCATCCAGCACTGTCGTTTTCTGGTTCTCAGGCGGAAAATGGGAAAGGCAGTCCACCGGCCCTCTGGAACCCCACTAGGTATGTGTATTGTATTTTATACATAGTGATGCCAAGCACACTAATCCCCTTGGGTTGTATTTACAAAAGTCAGGTTGTAAAACTTGACACTTCTGATCGTGTTAATGCCCGATATTTAAAATGGCAATGCTTTTATTATCTGTGTCTTGCTAGTAAAAGAATTGCCCTTTTAAAAATCGTCATAAACATGCTCAGTAGTGTCGGGTTTTACAACCTGACTTTTCATAAATAAACCCTCTAGTGCGCAAAGTTCACTTCATTATGCATAGGGTGGGGGACCTAACCGCAGCGCTATTAGAAAATATTGACATAGTCTGAAAGTAAAACAAGATGTCACTGTATGACAGGATGACAAGTAACACATTAGTGAAGACGTTTCCCAATGACCTATTCTGCTGCGGTTACAGCTAATTTAGTTATACTTTTTCTGACAGGTAAATAGAGACAAACAGTTAAAAGTGCTTTTTCCTTTCTAGCATGATATGTAGCCAAGAAACATGTCCGCTCCAGTCTGCCAAGCCTAACAAACTGCGTCTCCATATCCCATCCAATCCCTGATGTCCTTTACCGACAAACATCACACTTGTGAGCCTTGTCTAAGTGTCTCTTCAGCCCTTTACTGACCCACATTTGTAGCCCTGGGCTTCTCCATTTCAATCCAATCATAAACACCTTCTGTTCCAAACATCTGAAACATGCAGCTTTCCCTAGGTGGACTGCTGCACTTTTATTGTGAATTGTTCATTATCACTGCTGTGCAGGGAGAAGAGAGAAGATGTTTTGTCAGTGACGAGTGAATCATTCCTACAGAAAATGTGAGACCTCAGCTCAGATATAAAACCTCAGCTCGTATTGCTATATAGCAAATAGCATTATAGTAGTCTGGGGTAAAGGGACCCTCAAGATTTGTATTGAAGGAACACCTAAAGCGTACAGGCTTATAGTACAGATCACTAAAAGTAAATGCTATGTTAAAATTGTCTGTAAATTAAAAACGATAGTTTTTTTTCACACAAAGTTCTGTTGTGCTTCGTATACAGCGACACATCCATTTCCATTCCACTGTGCATGTGTATACTCCCTGAGTGTGACCTGGTGACAGTGTAGTGGTAGATTGACTTACTGCTCTGTGACATCATTTTTAGTTTTTGGTGGAAAGTGCACATCTGGCTCCTTGCATACAATACCCTGATATGGCCGCTCCCCAGATGCCTATAATGGAGAAGCACAGAAAATATCTCTGTCATCATATTACAGCAGGCCTGGGTTAATAAAGCCCCTCTCCTGTGAAAGTCACATATTTTATTTTTGTTTTTACAATTTGTTTTCTTAGCAAATACGTAATTGCTTCAATAAAACATCAGGATGCATTCACAGTCAGCACATTAGAATCCGTTCACTAGTGCCGGAGACCATCCTCCTGAAATGCCCTTGAACTTCCGCGAATGATACAGCTTTCACAGGCGGATATACTTCTCTGTGCCGGGTGGCATGTGTTCGCAATTGCGCTGTAATCTCCAACAGCAACTCGCCCCTTCCCCATCCTCTACAGCTCAAGTGGGCAAGGTGGCAAACTTGCGCATTTCTGCATAAGCGCATATTCGTAGGGTGCATTTCTGAATGTTATGTAGTACATTACTGGCGTAGGTCTCACTCCATCGGCAACATTGGATTTTAACTTCTCTTTCTAAACTTCATCCTAAACTGAAACTTTTCCATTAAAAGCACCAATTCCCAGCATAATCACAGATACATTAAAATAGTTGAAATGGTCAAATACATATTTAAATGACTCCACCCAAAGTGTGGCCTCTTCACAGATCAGGATTTAGCTGACTGCAGCTTGAATTGATACCGTGCTTCCCCTTTAACCTGAAACCAATTGCATTTTGTTGTTACTCTCTCTTGAAACGCAAACAATAAAGGTTTATTTCTACACCTACGCCTTCTTCCTGCTTCCAGCTTAAGGAAACTTGTCTTCCAATCTGACAGCAGTGATTTTGGACCTCGGCCAATCTGAGAACAATGTGTGTGGCATTTGAGTTGCATTCGGCCACATCAGATCATACAGACATTCAGTACGCAGTACTAGTTCCTCTGGGTTAGTACGGATTGCCAGGCAGTGCTAACAGTAACATTCTCACCTTACATGCTGAAAACGTTAATTCTAACAACTGAAACTTGTGTAAACCCACTTAACTGACGATTTTTCCCTTCAAAAACGGTTAATAACATTGTTTTTTTTAAATGTATTTTATTTAATAAAGTTTTAAAAAGTATTTTTCTAAATATTTAAACATTATATTATGCACATCTACAGAATGGATCTCCTTATCAAAAACGGGGGGACAGGGTGGGACGGCGCAGTCGCTTGAAATCTGACCATGCCAGTTAAGTGGATAGAGGGAATAGCAGTATATTATGTGTGCTTGTGCTCAACTAAGATCTCTTTGGTGTCTGCTCCTTTCAGTTCTTAGCTCTTCTGTGGCATTATCTGAGGAAATCTTATGTACCTTTTTATGTTTATTTTGGCAATATCCATTCTACTGCCATTCGGTACATCCTCACTATTGGCATATTACTTAGAGCCCTACACAACGACAGTACACACTGTTTTGTACTGCAAAGGACAGCTACTTATATACATAAAAATATGTAATTTAGTTGTGTGACTATACAGTATATCAATGTAAATCTTTTTTACAAAGCTGAAGTATTCTATTTAGTTTTGTACATTAATAATAATAACATTGCTCTTTTTAAACGTTTTGTTTCTTTTTGTACCACACATAGGGGTATATGCAGCTGGAATTCGACCGTTTTTTAATTCAACACAATACGACAGTCAGACACCCTCCCGCCGGGACCCGAATTAGACATATTCAATAAAAAACGGATTCGACAGTCCCGCTGTCGAAAAACGGACCAATTGACGATAGTGTGCGTCCTGGATTCGACTTCATGGACGGCACAAAAGTGTTTAAAAAACCCTGAAAAAAAATGCGTGGGGTCCCCCCTCCTAAGCATAACCAGCCTCGGGCTCTTTGAGCCGGTCCTGGTTGTAACAATACGGGGGGGGGGGGGGGGGGGGGAAATGACAGGGGATCCCCCGTATTTTAACAACCAGCACCGGGCTCTGCGTCCGGTCCTGGTGCAAAAAATACGGGGGACAAAACACGTAGGGGTCCCCCGTATTTTTAACACCAGCACCGGGCTCCACTAGCTAGAGAGATAATGCCACAGCCGGGGGACACTTTTATACCGGTCCCTGCGGCCGTGGCATTAAATTCCCAACTAGTCACCCATGGCCGGGGTACCCTGGAGGAGTGGGGACCCCTTAAATCAAGGGGTCCCCCCCTCCAGCCACCCAAGGGCCAGGGGTGAAGCCCGAGGCTGTCCCCCTCTTCCAAGGGCGGCGGACGGGAGGCTGATAGCCAAGCCTCAAAAAAAGAATATATTTTTTGTAGCAGAACTACAAGTCCCAGCAAGCCTCCCCCGCAGCTGGTACTTGGAGAACCACAAGTACCAGCATGCGGGGGGAAACGGGCCCGCTGGTACCTGTAGTTCTACTGCAAAAAAAAATACCCAAATAAAAATGGAACACACACACCATGATAGTATAACTTTATTACATACATGCACACCGACACACACATACTTACCTATGTTGACACGAGGCTCGGTCCTCTTCACCAGTAGAATCCACGGGTTACCTGTAAATAAAATTATACTCACAAAAATCCTGTGTAGATCTGTCCTCTTCTGCTTGTAATCCACGTATTTGGCAAAATAAAACGCAAAACCCGATCCACGCACTGAAAGGGGGCATGTGTTTACACATGGGACCCTTTTCCCCGACTGGCGGGACCCCCTGTGACTGCTGTCAAAGAGGGTCCCTTCAGCCAATCAGGGAGCGCCACGTCGTGTCACTCTCCTGATTGGCTGTGCGCGTCTGAGCTGTCAGGCGGCGCACTCGAGATACATGTAGCACATAGACGCTCCATTGTATCCAATGGTGGGAACTTTGCATCAGCGGTTGAGGTTACTCGCGGTCAACCGCTGACCGCAAAGTTCCCACCATTGAATATAATGGAGCGCCTATGTGCTATGCGCCGCCTGACAGCTCAGACGCGCACAGCCAATCAGGAGAGTGCCACGACGTGGCGCTCCCTGATTGGCTGAAGGGACCCTCTTTGACAGCAGTCACGGGGGGGTCCCGCCAGTCTGGGAAAGGGGTCCCATGTGTAAACATGGGACCCCTTTCAGTGCGTGGATCGGGTTTTGCGTTTTATTTTTTGGCAAGTACGTGGATTACAAGCAGAAGAGGACAGATCTACACAGGATTTTTGTGAGTATAATTTTATTTACAGGTAACCCGTGGATTCTACTGGTGAAGAGGACCGACTGCTTTGTGTCAACATAGGTAAGTATGTGTGTGTCGGTGTGCATGTATGTAATAAAGTTTTACTATCACGGTGTGTCTGTACCGTTTTTATTTGGGTATTTTTTTTGCAGTAGAACTACAGGTACCAGCGGGCCCGTTTCCCCCGCATGCTGGTACTTGTGGTTCTCCAAGTACTAGCTTGCGGGGGAGGCTTGCTGGGACTTGTAGTTCTGCTACAAAAAAAACAATATTCTTTTTTTTGAGACTTGGCTATCAGCCTCCCATCCGCCACCCTTGGATAGGGGGGACAGCCTCGGGCTTCACCCTTGGGTAGCTGGAGGGGGGACCCCTTGATTTAAGGGGTCCCCACTCCAGGGTACCCCGGCCAGGGGTGACTAGTTGGGGATTTAATGCCACGGCCGCAGGGACCGGTATAAAAGTGTCCCCCGGATGTGGCATTATCTCTCTAGCTAGTGGAGCCCGGTGCTGGTGTGAAAAATACGGGGGACCCCTACATTTTTTGTCCCCGTGTTTTTGGCACCAAGACCAGGCGCAGAGCCCGGTGCTGGTTGTTCAAATACGGGGGATCCCCTGTCATTTTCCCCCCCGGATTTTTACAACCAGGACCGGCTCAAAGAGCCCGAGGCTGGTTATGCTTAGGAGGGGGGACCCCACACATTTTTTTTTTCAGGGTTTTTAACCCATTCCCACCCCTTCCCAATGAAAAACATGCTCTGATCTCTCCATATTATTTTAGTCAGTAAAAAAAATATATATATTCTTTTAAAAAATATATTAAATAATACTTGTGGCTCTTAAATAGACAAACCAAGTAGATTATACCTTCTAATATAAATAGATATGCTATTAGCAATTAAAAAAAAACCACAAAAAAAATGTTTTAAATTTTTTTTATTAGATCACGCCAGCAAAATGAGGCGGACTGAAATTGATGAACTGACTGTCGAAAAGCACTGTTGTCGAATCGACGTTCTTCAATTGAATATACTTTTGTCGAAAAGCCGCATTTTTACCATTGCAGACATGTCGAATTTGACAAATGTCAAATTACAAAAAGTCGAATCTGAAACGGCCGTTTTTTTGTCAAAAAGTACTGTATTGCATTGTCGAATCAGTTTTTACTGTTGAAAATGCCCCGTTTTTCGACATTTGCGGCAATTCGACCACAATTGCATATGGCCCATACTGTATATAGTAAAAGTATGTAAGCTCAAATTGCTTATCAGTTCTTGTGATCTGTGCATGTATTTACAGTATTTTGTATACGCTAATAAAAAGCACAATTAAAGGAATATGCAGCAATTGTTCATTATACACGCACAACTTAAAACATTGATTGCGCCAATTTGCCTTTTCTCTATCGTCCTAGTGGATGCTGGGGTTCCTGAAAGGACCATGGGGAATAGCGGCTCCGCAGGAGACAGGGCACAAAAAGTAAAGCTTTAGGATAAGGTGGTGTGCACTGGCTCCTCCCCCTATGACCCTCCTCCAAGCCTCAGTTAGATTTTTGTGCCCGGCCGAGAAGGGTGCAATCTAGGTGGCTCTCCTAAAGAGCTGCTTAGAAAAGTTTAGCTTAGGTTTTTTATTTTACAGTGAGTCCTGCTGGCAACAGGATCACTGCAACGAGGGACTTAGGGGAGAAGAAGTGAACTCACCTGCGTGCAGGATGGATTGGCTTCTTGGCTACTGGACATTAGCTCCAGAGGGACGATCACAGGTACAGCCTGGATGGTCACCGGAGCCTCGCCGCCGGCCCCCTTGCAGATGCTGAAACGAGAAGAGGTCCAGAATCGGCGGCAGAAGACTCCTCAGTCTTCTTAAGGTAGCGCACAGCACTGCAGCTGTGCGCCATTTTCCTCTCAGCACACTTCACACGGCAGTCACTGAGGGTGCAGGGCGCTGGGAGGGGGGCGCCCTGGGAGGCAAATGAAAACCTTTTTTGGCTAAAAATACCTCACATATAGCCTCCGGGGGCTATATGGAGATATTTAACCCCTGCCAGAATCCGTTAAGAGCGGGAGACGAGGCCGCCGAAAAAGGGGCGGGGCCTATCTCCTCAGCACACAGCGCCATTTTCCCTCACAGAAAGGCTGGAGGGAAGGCTCCCAGGCTCTCCCCTGCACTGCACTACAGAAACAGGGTTAAAACAGAGAGGGGGGGCACTAATTTGGCGTTAGAAATATATAAAAAAGATGCTATAAGGGAAAACACTTATATAAGGTTGTCCCTATATAATTATAGCGTTTTTGGTGTGTGCTGGCAAACTCTCCCTCTGTGTCTCCAAAGGGCTAGTAGGTCCTGTCCTCTATCAGAGCATTCCCTGTGTGTGTGCTGTGTGTCGGTACGTGTGTGTCGACATGTATGAGGACGATGTTGGTGAGGAGGCGGAGCAATTGCCTGTAATGGTGATGTCACTCTCTAGGGAGTCGACACCGGAATGGATGGCTTATTTAGGGAATTACGTGATAATGTCAACACGCGCCAAGGTCGGTTGACGACATGAGACGGCCGACAAACAATTAGTACCGGTCCAGACGTCTCAAAAACACCGTCAGGGGTTTTAAAACGCCCGTTTACTTTAGTCGGTCGACACAGACACAGACAGGGACACTGAATCCAGTGTCGACGGTGAATAAACAAACGTATTCCTTATTAGGGCCACACGTTAAGGGCAATGAAGGAGGTGTTACATATTTCTGATACTACAAGTACCACAAAAGAGGGTATTATGTGGGATGTGAAAAAACTACCGTAGTTTTTCCTGAATCAGATAAATTAAATGAAGTGTGTGATGATGCGTGGGTTCCCCCCGATAGAAAATATGGGCGGTATACCCTTTCCCGCCAGAAGTTAGGGCGCGTTGGGAAACACCCCTTAGGGTGGATAAGGCGCTCACACGCTTATCAGAACAAGTGGCGGTACCGTCTATAGATAGGGCCGTCCTCAAGGAGCCAGCTGACAGGAGGCTGGAAAAATATCATAAAAAGTATATACACACATACTGGTGTTATACTGCGACCAGCGATCGCCTCAGCCTGGATGTGCAGAGCTGGGGTGGCTTGGTCGGATTCCCTGACTAAAAATATTGATACCCTTGACAGGGACAGTATTTTATTGACTATAGAGCATTTAAAGGATGTATTTCTATATATGCGAGATGCACAGAGGGATATTTGCACTCTGGCATCAAGAGTAAGTGCGATGTCCATATCTGCCAGAAGATGTTTATGGACACGACAGTGGTCAGGTGATGCAGATTCCAAACGGCACAAAGGTGTATTGCCGTATAAAGGAAGAGGAGTTATTTGGGGTCGGTCCATCGGACCTGGTGGCCAGGGCAACTGCTGGAAAATCCACCGTTTTTACCCTAAGTCACATCTCTGCAGAAAAAGACACCGTCTTTTCAGCTTCAGTCCTTTCGTCCCTATAAGAGTCATATCTGCCCAGGGATAGAGGAAAGGGAAGAAGACTGCAGCAGGCAGCCCATTCCCAGGAACAGAAGCGTTCCACCGCTTCTGACAAGCTCTCAGCATGACGCTGAGACCGTACAGGACCCCTGGATCCTACAAGTAGTATCCCAGGGGTACAGTTTGGAATGTCGAGACGTTTCCCCTGCGCAGGCTCCTGAAGTCTGCTTTACCAAGGTCTCCCTCCGACAAGGAGGCAGTATGGGAAAAAATTCACGAGCTGTATTTCCAGCAGGTGATAATTAAATTACCCCTCCTACAACAAGAAAAGGGGTATTATTCCACACTATATTGTGGTACTGAAGCCAGAAGGCTAGGTGAGACCTATTCTAAATCTAAAAAAATTTTGAACACTTACAAAGGTTCAAATCAAGATGGAGTCACTCAGAGCAGTGAGAACGAACCGGGAAGAAGGGGACTATCTGGTGTCCCGAGACGTCAGGGATGCTTACCTCCATGTCCCAAATTTGCCCTTATCACTAAGGGTACCTCAGGTTCGTGGTACAGAACTGTCACTATCAGTTTCTGACGCTGCCGTTTGGATTGTCTACGGCACCCCGGGTCTTTACCAAGGTAATGGCCGAAATGATGGTTCTTCTTCGAAGAAAAGGCGTCTTAATTATCCCTTACTTGGACGATCTCCTGATAAGGGCAAAGTCCAGGAAACAGTTGGAGGTCGGAGTAGCAATATCTCGGATACTGTTACAACAGCAGGGGTGGATTCTAAATATTCCAAAATCGCAGCTGATCCCGACAACAAGTCTCCTGTGCTTAGGGATGATTCTGGACACAGTCCAGAAAAAGGTGTTTCTCCCGGAAGAGAAAGCCAGGGAGTTATCCGAGCTAGTCAGGAACCTCCTAAAATCAGTGCATCATTGCACAAGGGCCATGGTAAAAAAATGGTGACTTCCTTCGAAGCAATTCCAGTCGGCAGATTTCATGCAAGAACTTTTCAGTGGGATCTGCTGGACAAATGGTCCGGATCGCATCTTCAGATGCATCAGCGGATAACCCTATATCCAAGGACAAGGGTGTCTCTCCTGTGGTGGTTACAGAGTGCTCATCTTCTAGAGGGCCGCAGATTCGGCATTCAGTTTTGGATGTTGGTGACCACGGAGGCCAGCCCGAGAGGCTGGGGAGCAGTCACACAAGGAAAAAATTTCCAGGGAGTGTGATCAAGTCTGGAGATTTTTCTCCACATAAATATAGCTAAGGGTAAATTTATAATGCTCTAAGCTTAGCAAGACCTCTGCTTCAAGGTCAGCCGGTATTGATCCAGTGGGATAAAACATCACGGCAGTCGCCCACGTAAATAGACAGGGCGGCACAAGAAGCAGGAGGGCAGTGGCAAAAACTGCAAGGACTTTTCGCTGGGCGGAAAATCATGTGATAGCACTGTCAGCAGTGTTTCATTCCGGGAATGGAAACTGGGAAGCAGACTTCCTCAGTAGGCACGACCTCCACCCGGCAGAGTGGGAACTTCATGGGGAAGTTTTCCACATAATTGTAAACCGTTGGGAATTACCAAAGGTGGACATGATGGCGTCCCGTCTGAACAAAAAACGGGACAGGTATTGCGCCAGGTTAAGAGACCCTCAGGCAATAGCTGTGGACGTTCTGGTAACACTGTGGGTGTACCAGTCGGTGTATGTGTTCCATCCTCTGCTTTTCATACCTAAGGTACTGAGAATTATAAGACGTAGAGGAGTAAGAACTATACTCATGGCTCCGGATTGGCCAAGAAGGACTTGGTACCCGGAACTTCAAGAGATGCTCACAGAGGACTTATGGTCTCTGCCGCTAAGAAGGGACTTGTTTCAGCAAGTACCATGTCTGTTCCAAGACTTACCGCAGCTGCGTTTGACGGCATGGCGGTGGAACGCCGGATCCTAAGGGAAAAGGCATTCAGGAAGAGGTCATTCCTACCCTGGTCAAAGCCAGAAAGGAGGTGACCGCACAACATTATCACCACATGTGGCGAAAATATGTTGCGTGGTGTGAGGCCAGGAAGGCCCCACGAAGAAATTTCAACTCGGTCGATTCCTGCATTTCTTGCAAACAGGAGTGTCTATGGGCCTCAAATTGGGGTCCATTAAGGTTCAAATTTCGGCCCTGTCGATTTTTCTTCCAGAAAGAATTGGCTTCAGTTCCTGAAGTCCAGAAGTTTGTCAAGGGAGTATTGCATATACAACCCCCTTTTGTGCCTCCAGTGGCACTGTGGGATCTCAACGTAGTTCTGGGATTCCTCAAAACACATTGGTTTAAAACCAGTCAAATCTGTGGATTTGAAGCATCTCACATGAAAAGTGACCATGCTCTTGGCCCTGGCCTGGACCAGGCGAGTGTCAAATTGGTGGTTTTTTCTCAAAAAAGCCATATCTGTTTGTCCATTCGGACAGGGCAGAGCTGCGGACTCGTCCCCAGTTCTCTCCCTAAGGTGGTGTCAGTGTTTCACCTGAACCAGCTTATTGTGGTGCCTTGCACCTACTAGGGACTTGGAGGACTCCAAGTTGCTAGATGTTGTCAGGGCCCTGAAAATATGTTTCCAGGACGGCTGGAGTCAGGAAAACTGACTTGCTGTTATCCTGTATGCACCCAAAAAACTGGGTGCTCTTGCTTCTAAGCAGACTATTGCTAGTTGGATGTGTAATACAATTCAGCTTGCACATTCTGTGGCAGGCCTGCCACAGCCAAAATATGTAAATGCCCATTCCACAAGGAAGGTGGGCTCATCTTGGGCGGCTGCCCGAGGGGTCTCGGCTTTACAACTTTGCCGAGCGGCTATTTAGTCAGGGGCAAACACGTTTGTAAAATCCTACAAATTTGATACCCTGGCTAAGGAGGACCTGGAGTTCTCTCATTCGGTGCTGCAGAGTCATCCGCACTCTCCCGCCCGTTTGGGAGCTTTGGTATTATCCCCATGGTCCTTTCAGGAACCCCAGCATCCACTAGGACGATAGAGAAAATAAGAATTTACTTACCGATAATTCTATTTCTCGGAGTCCGTAGTGGATGCTGGGCGCCCATCCCAAGTGCGGATTATCTGCATTACTTGTACATAGTTACAAAAATCGGGTTATTATTGTTGTGAGCCATCTTTTCAGAGGCTCCGCTGTTATCATACTGTTAACTGGGTTCAGATCACAGGTTGTACAGTGTGATTGGTGTGGCTGGTATGAGTCTTACCCGGGATTCATAAATCCTTCCTTATTGTGTACGCTCGTCCGGGCACAGTACCTAACTGAGGCTTGGAGGAGGGTCATAGGGGGAGGAGCCAGTGCACACCACCTGATCCTAAAGCTTTACTTTTTGTGCCCTGTCTCCTGCGGAGCCGCTATTCCCCATGGTCCTTTCAGGAACCCCAGCATCCACTACGGACTCCGAGAAATAGAATTATCGGTAAGTAAATTCTTATTATTTGGTTATCTTGAAAGAGCGGGCATCTGGCTCAAACTAACCAGATTCTATTCCTGAGGGTAAATTTACTAAGATGGGAGTTCTATTTAAGATGGGATGTTGCCCGTAGCAACCAATCAGATTCCAGGTATTATCTTCTTGAAGGTGCTAGATAAATGAGAACTAGAAAAATTTAATTAAATTAAACTCCCATCTTAGTAAATTTACCCCCTAGTCTGGTTGCCAACTTACAGAGGAAGATACTTTCTCAAGTTCTCCATTGGATTAACACAGCCGCTCAAGCAGTCAGCACAACTTTTGTTGACTTCTGGGGTAAAAGTCCTCTATGGCATATACTGTACGGCAATTGCCTGCCAGCTAAATGGAAGAATGAAGCACATGTGAAATTACAAATTATTTCAACGAACATCACCCACATTGGCCACCCATCATTCACAGTGCAGTTGCTAAACTCCTTGCCAAATTGAACTGTGAGCAATGGGTGGCCTATTTTGGTGACGTCTGTTGAAATAATTTGTAATTTCACATGTGCTTCATTCTCCAGATATTAATGACAATCTCAGCATGTTCTGTTTGTGGTAGCGCCATTGTCATTAATGTCACTACCTGCAAAAGAAAACTCAGTTAAGACTCGAGAATAAATAAAGATACATTAAAATGAAGAACACCATTGTTATTCTTATGAAATTCTGCGTTATTTTTATACATCACATGGCTACCGTCTCAATTCAAAATTCAGAGTTGTATCCAAGATGGCCGCCATACTGGTGACCTACCCTAAAAAGTTTTCCCAGACTCCAATATCATATGTGTAGATACTGAGTCAATATTTATATATACACTATCTCAATTGTATTTTTTCTTTGTGAATTGAGCAATTTAGTTATCTGATTGGATACTATTCCCAGTAGCTGTGCTTGTTCTATACTGTATGCTGTAGGAGTGGACATTTATGGAAGGTCCTTATAGTTTAAAATGGTATATTTACCATGGCTGTATATAGTATTCATGTACACGAGGAAGTGTCCGGACTACTGACCAGAGAGAGCCCAAGCACAGTACATGTAGGTGGTCATTCCGAGTTGTTCGCCCGCTAGCTGCTTTTAGCAGCCGTGCAAACGCTATGCCGCCGCCCTCTGGGAGTGTATCTTAGCTTAGCAGAAGTGCAAACAAAAGGATCGCAGAGCGGCTGCAAAATAATTTTGAGCAGTTTCAGAGTAGCTCCAGACCTACTCTGCGTTTTTCCTGGCACGCCTGCATTTTCCCTAACACTCCCTGAAAACGGTCAGTTGACACCCAGAGACACCCTCTTCATGTCAAACACTCTGCGGCTAGCAGTGCGACTGAAAAGTTTTGCTAGACCTTATGTGAAACTACTTCGGCTGTTGTGAAAGTACGCCGCTCGTGCGCATTGCGCCGCATACGCATGCGCAGAAGGGACGCTTTTTTGCCTACACGCTGCGCTGCGAACGAAAACATCTAGCGAACAACTCGGAATGACCACCGTAACCTACACAGATGCACCTGCCCAATAATACATTGTCCATGGAATCTGAAACCAAATTTGATGTTAGTGATTTAATTTACATAAGACTGCAAGGACAAAATACAGTTCTTATTTCACATCACTACTAATGTGGCAAATCCCACGCAAGTGTACTATTCTTTTTATAAATGTGAAGGGCAGACGCGATTCTCCTAATCCCTTTAATCATCTCTAGTACCAGCTCATATAACTAGATTAGTCCCACATAAAAGATACTGCTGAAGATTTCCTTGGAAACAAGATCATCAGGTTTTTGTGTAATCAGTCACGATATATGCCTGTAGCAAGGAGCAGGAGGGAAGCTAATGAAGGCACTGTTACTCATGGTGTTGTGATAGAGCTGTCAGCGCAGCTTCACACCTCCAGAACTCGCTCCTCTTAAGGGCTGTTACTTTTCAGTTTCCTTGGCTCTCTGCTATACATTTTATGGGGGTTTGATTGGCTGCAATATTATTTCAAGTGATAAAGTATAATAGTGGAAAATTTGTTTCTACTTGAACATCATCTCTAGGGCCTGAGGCACTGTATATTTGGGTCATAGTAACACTGGGAAGCCTGTCTGCCTGACTGTGCTGCTGAGCTTAGAACATTGTCCCTTTCGATTTGCCATGACTAGTATAAAATAAATGATGTACATATAGAAGCAATTTACAAGATTTGTTGGTAATAAATACAGTCAAAGGGCACGTGCGTCCATATGTACAAGATTGCGTACGTCTCTCAATTGGGGATTATTTTATCAAATGTGTTAAAGCAAACAAAGACTCTTAAAAAAATTCTGAGACTAAAATAAAGTTTTTTTGGGTGATTTGTGTATCACCGCTTACTACACTCATTAAAAACAAAACTAAAACGCTAACCAGGGTTGCCGGATACCATTGGGAGTTAATTAAAGGGGAACAGATGCTGAAGTATTGCATTTGCAGCAGGTATTTGACAAGGGTGCGCAAGGAGAGAGTTCAGTGTAGAGATATATCTTCAGTTACCAGAACACATACACTGGTTGATTAAATCCTGGGGATGTCAATGGCATTCAAAAAGTGCCAACTGTTACAGTCCACTGCACCGGAAGGAGGCATGGTCTTGAAACATGGGTGTGATGTGGGAAGGTAGGAATATTGTTTGGGGCAGATCTAGGCCGTGACCTAACTTTTCTGGATTTTCTAGGTTTAGGCTTTCCTTGTCAGTAGCGAGAAGTCATCATTTAGCAGTCACTCTACGTCCTGGAGAAGTTTCACTTTTTGGAAGGTAAAGACAGGAGATAGGCCAGGGATTCCCAACATGGTCGTCAAGGCACAACAGCAGTTCAGGTTTAAGGATAGTCATACTTAAGCACAGGTAACCTAATTAGTACCTCAGTTATTTTAATTTAACGACCTGAGCATAAGCATGCCATGTTACAGTGCTCCAGTTCACATTATGCCACATTCAATGCCTCCATTTCATATTGTGCCACATTACAGTGCCTCAGTTCTTATGTAACGTTATAGTGGCCTCCACATTATAATGAGCAGATCAGATTTGCCACATTACAGGGGCCTCCAGTTCACATTATGCCACTTTACAGTTCCCCTTTACCATTATAACATCCACTACACACTCCTCTCACTGAAAATGTAATGTCACATAATTCAGGCTGGGAAATGGATCAGACACAATGGCTTAGCAGGCAAATCTGGAAAGTTGGTATGCAACTCTATAACCTGGATCCAGGAAACCCTCATAGCAATGGTACCTCTTGCATCCACTATAGTAACGCCACTGTCTTAAATGCTTACTAGTATCCATTAACTAAACACACACCTTTAACTAAAAGACTTTTGCAAGTGCTTTGCCTATCTATTGTGTTTCTGTTCTGGGCCCTTTTACAAGGTGAAGAAGTTATGTATACCCAATGTAACAACATTAGAGGGCATAGGAAGCTCTGGCCATATTGTATTTATCATACCTAAATAACTCATGTTTTTACCAAATTACTATTAGCCACAAGGATATAACTTTTAATCCACTGTTATATTTGTACATTTAGTGGAAACTATGTTGTCCTCTCACAGGGCTGGATTAAGGAGCAGCAGCCTGTGTAGCGCTGGATCAGCAGAAGCGGGCAGCCCAGGATCAGTGTCTTGCGGGATTTCACTATACCACGCGACTGACTGTACACGGAGGATCTCCTCAGCGGCTGCTGCTAATGAACAGCTGAGCCACGGGAGGGAGACTCCTCTGGTTCAAAGAGCAATATGGGGGGGGGGGGGCTAATGTGCGGAGACCCTGGGATGACCGCCCCCGTCACCCATCCTTTAATCCGGCCCTGTCCTCACATGACCTCCTCCTATCTCATTGCATTTCTGTCTTCTAGGAACCTCTGTATTGCTGTGTGTACCAGAGTCCATTCTTTGCACTAAGGGAAATATTTTACACAAAACAAGTAGTGTTAAATGGGAGTAAAAAAAAATGTTTCTCTCTGTAGTTTATAAGGATATTACGAGCTCTATTGCCATGTAAAGGCATCCATGAGTGCTTTCATGCTGCTCACGGAAATCTGTGGTGACTAGATCTATAACCGTATACAGTGAAGTTGAGATTTTCCTGGTAATACACACATTTTCCTAATTATTACTGAAATAATGGAATCTGAACATGCTGTTTATACATATTAGCATTGCTTGTGCATTATATAGTGATACACGATGAGAGGTCTTTGTTCTTTGTTTATCAGGTATGCCTGAGTTATGCCGCTTTATCTCAACTTTTAACACCTTGGTTTTCCAAGTACAGCAGCATTATAAATGACCTCTGAATTTATTATCTATTTTCAGTTTGAGTTATGCTAGTTTGATTGACAGGCTGTAAGTGCTTGTTTCTGAGTTTCACTCTACAGCGAGCTGGAACCTTGCATTACCATCGTAAAGCAGAGTATAGCGCAGGGTAACTTTCTGCATTCCAGCAAGACTTTATAGCATACACAAATTAGGTAACTTGACGACGCACAGGTTTTGAGTTTGTTAATTCTAGAGGTGTTGAATTTCTTATATTTGATATATATCATTATGCCATGCAGGTGCACTGGTGTAAAACAAAAGTATTTTGCTGTTTACATTCAGGTCACTTTATAAATGACCTCTAGTGGCGGCAGCCAGTGCGCATGCTGAACCCATAGTTAGCCCATCAGTTCATATTGACCAAAGTACCTCATGACGGGTTGGTATAGATATCCTGGCACAAAGGAGCCTGACAGCAGCACCCTGACTTTTAAAATATCAATGGATTTTGGTATATATTTTAAGGCTAATGGTGTGTACACACGGTGAGATCTTTGCTATGCCCGATTTTTACTTTGCGATTTCCCCTGAACTCCCTGGAGCCCAGATAGGACAGATTTTGACTAACTTTTCTTGAGATATGGACTATGTGTGCTTACAATGTTGGCTTATGTGAGATTTTGGCTTATATGAGACTTAATTGACATGTGAGATGAACTAGATAGTACACTGATCTAGCAAGGATTGACTTGCCTGCACAGTCTATCTTTTCTTGCGATACCGACCTGGCGGGACTGTGCATCGGGATCGGGATCGCAAGTGGCATAACACCTTGCGATTTGCACTAACTTTTCTTATAGTCAAAATTGAAAGAAAAAAATCTCACCGTGTGTACACAACATTACTGTAATCGACCCCTCCCACAGCATATTCCTAAACCCCCACAGCCTAACCTTCATCCTAGTGCTTAGCCCTAAACCTAACCCAACCCCAGTACTTTCCACTGGGATTTTGACTGTTGGGATGCTGGCATAAGGTACTTTGGGCACTATAAAATGATGGGCTAGCTACATTCCCCGCACGCCTCAGTGATTAGTGTCAGACTGATGGCCACAGGGGCCTGGATCTGTTGAATGATATTGGCATAGCTAGTGGTGCCACTGCGGGTGCTGTGGTCAGTACCATGGAGGTACCTAACAAATGCTGCCTACAAATTTCCGTATGTGATGTACACCAAGGATGCAGTTATAGAGATAGCTGTAATATGCAGTAGGCTCAACTTCCAGTGCCACACAGAGCCTGAGCCAGGGCCGGATTAAGCCTTGGTGGTGCCTGGGGCACTTAAGACAGGAGGGCCCCGGTGGAAGGTGGGGAATGTATATTAGATTGTGCATAACTCCCAACATGTCCCATTCCAGGAGGGACAAAATACTCTCTCCCTGAACTTCCCACTTAATATATGATTGATAAGAAAGGTGTTTCAACCAAGACAGGTGATTGCAATCATAAATTAAGAAGGAGGTCCAGGTAGAGAGCATGTTATCCGTCCTGGAATGGGTCATGTTGGGATGGATTGTGTAAATTACATTTAAACCAATCGTGTATATTAGTTTTAAACTAATAGTTTAATAATGGCTGGGTACTGCTTACAGCTCCACCTAATTGAAAGACAACAACTATATAGTAGTTAACCTTAAAATACACATAGAAAAATAAAATACTTTGGGGCAGATTTATTAAGCCTGGTGAAGTGATAAAGTGGAAGGTGATAAAGTACCAGCCAATCAGCTCCTGTCATTTTTCAAACCCAGCCTGTGACATGCCATTTAGGAGCTGATTGGCTGGTCATTTATCACTTTCCACTTTATCACTTCACCAGGCAAAATAAATCTGCCCCTTTATCTTGTCACATGCAAGAATAGCAGCAGCCTCTGTACTACTTACACACTGAGACAGGACTCAGGAGGGCTCTCTAGACCCAAATGGTTATGTTGCATAACAGTCTACAAAGGACTCGGATGCCTAAGTAGGAAAGAGGAAAAGCTGGGTCCCCGTGTCACTTACAGCTCTCTCCAACCACCTATCTCTCCTCTGGTCGGAAAGCTCTATCAGTAGCTCATGAAACATGATATTCCTGTGTCTCTTCCTGCACTGCATACTGTCCTGCTCGCATTCTGGCTGCTGGTTCTGCTGCTGCTTAAGAGGGAAAGCTAGTGATGTCAGTGTGCTCTGGCCAGGGGCCCCCTGACAAAGGGGGGCCCAGGGTACAGTATGCCCTGCATCCCCCCTTAAGCTGGCTATGGCCTGAGCCAAGGGAAAATATGTGCTGAGGGTGAAGCAGACATCTTGGTGGGGTACATATGTACCTAATTTGTAAATCTCCTCTCTGGGAGAAGCCCGGAGAGGAGAAAGAGATGGTAGCTGATGGACGCAGGGCCGGACTAGTTGCCTCATCAGGTTCTAGCGATGAAATGCAGTAAGTGTCATATATGAAGGGGGAGCTAGGCCAAATGACGTGGTTATTATAGAGTGATATGATTGATGATGCATAGAGGGCTCCACCACAATTTTCCACACATCTGTAGTTACATCCTTGGTCCATGAACTTGCATTTCAGTCTTATTTCTGTAAGGAAGGTAAAGAGGGGAAAGTAGTTCCCAACTGATCCTCAAGCTGGGACAAGAACCTGGCTAACAGGACAGTTTCCAAAAATCAAAACTGAAGTGCCATATGAATTGGAAGGAATACTATTGTATAGTCTTATCCTGTACTTTAATGAGATTTACTCTGCAAATAAACTACAGATGTGTCCACATACTTCAGCCCTTCTAGTTACTCTGTAGCGCCAAGTGTCTTTATGTGTGACTTTTTTCCATTAAAATGTGTCTTATTCGCAAAATGATGCAAATAGGATGCATAAACAGCTTATGCTGATTAAAATTATATGCAGCATGCCTATATTCTGTGTGCGACCTTGTCTGTATCTGTTGCAAAATACTACACTACAATGTGATGCACCATTTCATATGCAGATACAACGATGCAAATAAGATGCTTTTTCAGCCAAAGGACACCCAAGCTAACGGAGTTGCACGGGACCTGTCCGCTCACTCACACCAAGCTTCTTCCACTGCGTGATGTATTGAGGCAGACCCCAGTAGGGGCAGAAAGATCGTTGGTGGGGATCAACAGTGGTGGTCTGAGGGGTCCATTGCCAGCCAGAGCAGAGAACCAGAAAGTCTACCCGGGATGCGTTCTGGTGATATACATCTCATATGCTCATTTAAGAACGGACTGCTGAAGTTCTTTTATATCTGAGAGCTAAACAGTCTATGAGAAATATTGTGGATGAGTTAAGTGGAAGTGGAAAGTTATTGGATGACCGTTTCGCTTTGGACGATATTCTTTATTGATGAAGTGGAACATCAGTGCTATAAGGGATGTACTTGATGATACTTCATTGTAATATTGATTGACTTTCATTGGTAGCGTCGGCAAAGAAATTACTCACCTTTACCATGAGATGTATGAGGACTCATCTGTAGGCTGTGCATATAAAACACTGGAATCACTCATCCACAGACCCTTGTGCCTCACCATATATCCTTGCTAAACTCATACCCCTTTTCCATTGCCGCTAAAATCCGGGTTATTGCCGTGATAACCTTGGTTGCGGCCCTGTGGATAAGGTTTTATCCAAGTCCAATGACCTAGGCATCCATCCCAGCTAGTTTGCAGAGTTGTTCCCGGGAAGGACCCAGGTTAAGGGGTAGTGTAAACGGGTAAGGGGGTGGAGCTGGAATCTCTACTGGGGCTAATGCTGATTCTGAGGCTCCATGCGGCTACTGCACCCATTTGCATTGTAAACATCTCCAAATCCAAGTCGCAGCCACATTGGAAAGGGGTCAGTCAGTCCCGGGACTTGGGTGTAAAAGGGGTATCACTGGTATTCACTCTATCCATCTTACTTAGAGGACTTTTTTGTTATACTGGTGGGGTAATTAACATGTATCACCTCTTAACAACCATTTACCACGCCAAGAGGAGCCCATGTGAAAAAGCAGATTGTATTTTCCCTCCCACTGACATCCTATCACTGCCAGGGAAGGATTCCTGTAAAATGTGCAGAGGTTTTTATTATTGCTTGTTAAATTTATCCACTATTCCCATAAAAATCTGTGGGGACGAGAGTTAGTGGCTCAAAATAGGTTAGCCGCAGAGAAATATCTCAATAGGAACAGTCCAATTAAGTATGAGGTGCAAATTGTAAATTTTTCCACAAATGCGCATTGCAAATTCATTTTGCAGTCCAGTTAGAAACTCACACTGAGGGGGGCGTGGCCTAGCCTGCAAGCTGAGAGGAAGCCTTCTCTATGAGCTCCTGCTGGCCCCGCTCATAAAACCAACATAAAACCTATTTCACGGGTCTCCAAGCACCTCTGTACTGGACCACCTGCTTCCCTGATCACTAAGCACCAGAGGGGCTCGGTTGCAGAGCCGGGGAGCCCTTATCAGGGCTTCTGCAGGTTGCGGCCTTCCCCTCCTCAAGAAGCCGGGGCCTCGATTTGGGAGTGGAGCCGTCGGTCCGCTGGACCTGGTGCGGCGATTCTGCGGACCCCCTCTCCCACCTGAGCGGCGCTCCCTGACACCCAAGAGCTCACCCATCAAGTACTGACCCTCACAGGAGACCGGCGGCCGGACAATCTGCGGGAGGTAAGAGCCGGGACGAGTGTGACTGGCGGCCGGCGGCCATCTTGTGGTTGGCGCCGCCCGGACTTTGAGCTCTACTTGCCGATCCCCGGCCTCTCCAGGCGCCTGCCCTCCGACCCCCACCTCACACATCCTTGCAAGACAGATCTCCCCCTCACTGGCGGGGATTAACGACCCGGGGACCTCCGGAGGATCCGTGTCTTATTTACAGGTGGCGGCCATCTTGTGACTGGCACAACTCTCTCCTCACTCCATAGCTAGAACTGGCTGTAACTCTAGCTCCCTCTTGTGGCGACTTTTAGATTAGACAACTCACAGCCACTATAAATATATTTCTATACTTCTGCCTATTCTCACACCTGCTCCACCCATAAAACCATGCCGGCTTCTACACCTGTGTGACATTTCTCCTCGCCCATGTGCGCTGTTCACGGACTGATGCCTACCGGTCCTGAGCTACTACTCGTTGGGATGTAACCTGTTATACTTCCCCTTTTTTTTTCCTCTCCATGTGACCTCATTATAGCTTGCTCCTTGCGTGAGGCGACTCCTACTGTATAAATCGGTCCTCCGTTGCCCGCTTATTTTTATGGAAAAATTTCTCATACCCACCCCGATGTCAATTGCTGACCCTGCCTCTACAACCCGAGGCGATACTGTGTGGGGACACTCGTCTGATTCAGATTGCTCTGTCACCCGTTCCAGGTCCTTACAAAAACGCAAGTCTGCTCCGGCCAGTAAGCCTCCCAAAATGAAACCTGCGGATATTGCGGCGGTGCTGGGCCCTCTGCTAGATGAAAAGCTGGCGGGCATTAGAGAAGCTATTGACTCTACTCTATCCAAATTAACTCAACACTCTGGCCGCTTAGATGACGTCGAACAGAGGGTGTCTACCCTGGAGGATGATTTGCATGCAGCACAACTCACCATTAATTCACAGCAAAGTGACATTTCGGATCTGACCCAGAAGCTAGATGATTTGGAGAATCGCGGACGCAGAAGTAATCTCCGGGTGGTGGGTATCCCCGAATCGGTCAAAGGCCGTGAGTTACTTGACCTTCTTTCTAACTGGATACCGCAACAACTGGCCATGGATCTCAAAGGTGCCCCTCTGGCTATTGAGCGGGCACACAGAATCGGCCCTGAACGTAAAACAAACTCTGGTCGCCCTCGCCCGGTGATCATGAAAATCCTTAATTATGCCGACAAAGCTCGACTCCTAGACCACTACCGGAAGACGGATAGCTTAACCTACAACGGAGATCGGCTCTTGATATTTCAGGATTTTTCCACCATTGTCGCTGCTAAACGCAAGGAGTTTGCCCCGTTGTGCAAGCAACTGTTTAACGCCAAAATTAAATTCTCTCTCCTGTACCCGGCCCGGCTGCGGATCTTCGAGGACGGCAAGCCGTTGTTCTTCGATGACATAACACTCGCCAAGGCACACTTCTCGAGTTTACCCACTTGACTGTTGCACTGTTATTATTGCTTGCATGCATGTTTTTCTCTCTTTTTCTTCTCCATCTGTAGGTCACGTGGAGAGGAATAATTGCGCAGCTCTGTGTATACAATGAGCTGTAAATTTTCTTGTTTTTCTTGTTTGTTTTTTATGTTACTGTTTAATATTGTTGGTTGCACCTGCCGGATCTGCCGACCCCGATCCTCCATGGGTCAACCCCTTCCCGCTCGCTGGGACGGGCAGGGGCCCTACTTTACCTCTAGTATATTTTTTCTTGCATTCCCATCCATCGGTATAGGCTGATATAGCTGACCCTGCTCCTACTCCCCCCGCCGCCGCGGAGGATACCCCACTCCTTGCCTTCAATATAGTATCATGGAATGTGGAGGGTCTTAACGCTCCAGTGAAGCGCAAGAAAGTGCTCTCCCACCTCCACCGTTTGACCCCTCACATCACCTTCCTACAGGAAACACATTGGCTGGACGATCCCCGTAACACTCTACGTGCCCCCTGGATCGGGGATTGTATCTCGGCCCCTTATTCTAATAAGACCAGGGGAGTTGCCATCCTTTTTCACAAGTCCCTACAATATTCGATACGCAGAAGGTTTCTCGATCCTAATGGGAGATTTATTTTGCTAGATGTGATTATTGATAATGTCTTGTATACTCTCCTTAATCTATATGCCCCAAATGTCTCTCAACAGGATTTTTTTGCAGTTGTCCTACAGAAACTTTCCTCTTGGGGGAGCTCTAATCTAATCCTGGGAGGAGATTTCAACGCGGTCATCGATCCGTCCATGGACAGGTCTGGGGTGAGTACTTCATCCTCCAAATCCGGCTGTGATCTTCTTTCCTCCCTCTGTTCACAACTTGCTCTCTCCGACCCTTGGCGTATCCATCACCCTCTTCTTCGTGATTACTCTTTCTACTCTCACCCCCACTCTACGCACTCCCGTATTGATTATATTTTCTTATCCCGACACCTCTTCCCTAAAGTCACTCACACATCGATTAAAAATATTATTATCTCAGACCATGCCCCTATTATGATTTCTCTTAAGCTTGCGTTGCCCCAATGTTTTTCCAAATGCTGGCGATTCCCTGCTTATCTTACTCACTCTGAGGATTTTCTCCTACACCTTAGACACACTTGGCACACCTACGTTGCTGATAATTTGGCCCAGGCGGAGGATGTCTCACTGTTCTGGAGCGCCTCTAAAGCTGTTATCCGGGGCCACATTATCTCATACATAAATTCTAAACGCAAAACATTTAACTCCCGCCTCCATGAACTGAGCTCCCTTCTCACCTCAACTTATAGAACGTATAAGCGTTCCGACACTCCCGCACATAAAGAGGCATACCTGACTGCTAAACAAGTATATGATACCTTCCTAACAGAGCAGGCCCAGACACGATATGATTACCAGCGGAACAAATTTTTTAGATGGGGTAATAAATCGGGCAGACTCTTGGCGAACCTCGCTCGGGGACCCCGCACTCGCACATGGGTTGAGGTGGTTAAATCTTCAGACACTATTATATCAGATCCGACAGCCATTTGCGCCGAATTTATGCAGTTTTACAAATCCCTATATACAGCAGAGCCAGATAACGTGGAGACAGGTGAATCCTTTTTGCATGACGCTCAGCTTCCTGTCCTCTCTCGAGATGACAGGGACCTTCTCGAGATGTCTATAACTGAGGAAGAGATACTCACAACTATCAAATCTTTACCAAACGGCAAGAGCCCAGGCCCTGATGGCTTTGGGGCTGAATACTATAAATTACTTAATGCTGAACTCACACCCACTCTAGCCAAATTATATAATCATATCCTTACCTCCGGAACTATACCCTTATACTTCAATGAGGCACGGATAATCGTAATACCCAAGCCGGGTAAAGATCCCTCCCTCGTGGGTTCCTATCGCCCTATCTCACTTCTTAACCAAGACTTCAAATTGCTTACCAAACTAATGGCCAACCGTCTACAGTCTTGTCTGCCTCATCTCATTTCCCCGGCCCAGTTAGGCTTTATTAAAGGCAGACAATCTGTACAAGGTATTAGATCGGCGATAGCTGCTATTTCCCATACCCGCCTTCATAATTTGGAAGACAATATTCTTATTAATCTAGACGCCGAAAAGGCCTTCGATAAAATCGCTTGGCCACACCTTTTTAGAGTGCTCTCCCATCAGCAATTTGGCACTAATTTCTGTAGTCTAATGCGGACCCTCTGCACTGCTCCGATGGCCCAGGTGGTAGTTAATAATGTGGCCTCCTCTTCCTTTTTTCTTGAGAGAGGCACCAGACAAGGATGCCCTCTCTCCCCTTTGCTTTTTAATTTGGCCTTGGAACCTTTTATTCGTTATATCCAACTGCTACCTGGGTTTAGAGGCATTGTTGTTGGGGATCGCGAACTCAAAGTTATAGCCTTCGCAGATGACCTACTTATATGTACCTCTGACCCTAAATGCTCCCTTCCTGTATTGGTAGAGGCAATTGACAGATTTTCGTCTTTTGCTGGCTTCTCCATTAACTTTGCCAAGTCTGAAGCCCTGGCCATATTTGGCCAGGCGAGACTGGGTTGGATTAGACCCTTCCCGTTTAGATGGGCCCCCTCACATATCACCTTTTTAGGAGTGGCTCTACCACAACATCTCTCCACCCTCTATGCACGTAATATAACCCCGATCATACATAAAATACGGACTGAACTTAGCCTATGGCAAAACCTTCCCCTTAATATGTTAGGGAGATGCAACCTGTTTAAAATGGCAAGCTTCCCGAAACTCCTGTATATTCTCCAAATGACTCCCATTCTTCTCACTAACTCCGACTTTTCTTTACTTAATACCTTGCTTTCCAAGTTTATATGGAACCGTAAGCGCCCCAGGATAAGTCTAAAAAAAATGTCGCAATCGGTGCGCCAAGGGGGTGTAAACCTACCAAACATTAAACAATACAATCTAGCGTGCTTACTACGTTTCGCTATGGATTGGCTCAGTGGCAACGATGTATTCACAGATACCAAGTTAGAATCTCAGCTTTGTGCTCCTCTCTCTCTTGCTTACCTTCTACATGCCCGGCCCTCTCAAATAAAATCTCCCCAATTTGATAACCCACTATTGTCTTCCACTATTAAGGCGTGGAAAATGGCTAGGAAAGCTCTTGGTCTCAAATATTATTACTCAGTCTCTCTACCTTTGCTTGGAAACCTGGAGTTCCAAAATGGTACTGCCTCTTTGCCTTTTGGTGCTTGGTGCTCCTCTGGTTTAAAGACTCTACGTAATCTGATGACACCTACTCACACTCCTTTGCCATTCCAGGAGGCTATTGAGAAATATGCAATTTCACCCCTGCATGGATTTTACTACTCCCAGGCTATACATTATCTTACATCCGTTCTCCCTCACCTCACGGGAAAAGACTTTGTTAACCCCTTAGACTCCCTTTTACGCTCCAACACATACTCCATATCTTCTATCTATGCGCGCATCCGCACTGAACTGGACCCCCACACTGATTTTCCTGATCTGGCTAAATGGATCTCCCAAGTTCCTACATTCACAGTAGACACCCTATTAGATACCTTTTTTATGACCCTTAAACTAATACCGGCTAGTATATATCAGGAAATGGCCTATAAACTGCTACACAGGGCATATATTTCGCCTAAACAAGGTTTTCTAATGGGTATATCAGATAGGGCCGGATGTAATAAATGCTCAACGGTAGAAGCTGACCTTTTCCATTGTCTCTGGGCCTGCCCTGTCATTCAAAAATTCTGGCATACCTTACACCATTATGGCACCTCAACGCTAGGCATCCCCTTTCAATGTACTGCTCCCTGGGCATTCTTTGGTCATCTGTCGGACCAACCTGGAATTCCACGCACTGATAAAAAATTGATAGTGTTACTTTCAGCAGTGGGGAAAAAAGCTATATTGCAACAGTGGATCCATCCTACCTCTCCTACTCTCCCTATGGCTACCTCTAGGTTACTCTTCTTATTTAATATGGACTGGCTGGAAGCCTCTATTCACAAGGAAACCCTGACTCCTGCACTCTTTAAGTGCTGGGATAAATACATTTGTACCCTCCCTCCCCACACTAAACTAGCAATACATAAATGTTTCCAATCTAACTTTTGGTACTCTCTCCGACAACTTGATAGCCAAGTTTCTCTAACTGACTGAGCTTCCTATCTTCCCCTCTCCCTCTTCTTCATCCGTACTTCCCTCTCCACACACTTCCTCTTTTCTTTCCCCTCTCTTCTTATTTCTGCTGTTTCTTCCCTGGCGGATTGGATGGACACTTCTATGGACGGATCGGTGGCCTGTGGCTCTTGGTAGGTGTTTTTGCTTATTTTTGTTCTAACGTTTTTGTGATGTTCTTTTTTACCTCTTCTTTTTATTTTTTATTTGAACTGCCGGAATTGAGTGTCAGTTTTTAGTCAGTCATATTTAGTCCCATTCTCAATACATTATAGCCTGACCGCCGCTCTTCTGGTGGTTTACAATTTGTTCTTGTTAATTGTTTTGGAAAATTGGAAAATTTCCTCCACCTACTCATATATGCTGTGTACTTTTACCTTTCTTATCTGCTTACTTTGATGTCGATATGTCTGATATGTATGCGGTTTTTTTTTCCCCTCATTTCTGTACCATGTTTTGGAGGTATTTAATAAACATATTTGGAAAAAAAAAAAAAAGAAACTCACACTGAACCAGTAAACTCGCATTTTTCTGTCCACATCTCCCTGAGGTTTTGAAGAATAATAGCTTTTTATCATTTTTTATATTTCAAGTCACCTCAAAATACCCCAAAATAATTTTCCTGTTTTTTCTTTCATATGACATAAATGAGAAAATTATTTTTATCTTTTTTTTTTTTTTTAAATGCACAAATCAGCCATCTGTCACTGCTTATTGTCACTTTTCTGGGGACCAGGAAGGTTATCACTTTTTGTATGCACTTCTCTCACATCGCATGTGGCAGACAATTCCCAAACCCCAGCTGTAAGTACAGCAAATAGGCATTTTTAATTGTGTTTAGGAATTATTGGGTGCCTGGATTTGTGCGAAGTCTGCGAGTTTCAAGAAGCAAACTCGTATTTGGCAACTCACACGCACCTAATTGTATTGAATGCAAGTGGAGGGGGGTGATGGGAGTAAATACAATTGACAATACCCTCTCATCATTCTCTTATCTTTTGACATTCTTTTACCCCCTATATTGTTACAGTTACCTGCCACCTAACTTCTTTATCATTCCATTTTTATCTGATATACTGTAGTTAAACCTGCTTCTTTCTCATTCCCTGTCATTCCCTATATTTCTCTGACGTCCTAGTGGATGCTGGGAACTCCGTAAGGACCATGGGGAATAGCGGCTCCGCGGGAGACTGGGCACAAAAGTAAAGCTTTAGGACTACCTGGTGTGCACTGGCTCCTCCCCCTATGACCCTCCTCCAAGCCTCAGTTAGATTTTTGTGCCCGGCCGAGAAGGGTGCACACTAGGGGCTCTCCTGAGCTTCTTAGTGAAAGTTTAGTTTTAGTTTTTTTATTTTCAGTGAGACCTGCTGGCAACAGGCTCACTGCATCGAGGGACTAAGGGGAGAAGAAGTGAACTCACCTGCGTGCAGAGTGGATTGGGCTTCTTAGGCTACTGGACACCATTAGCTCCAGAGGGACCGAACACAGGCCCAGCCTCGGAGCTCGGTCCCAGAGCCGCGCCGCCGGCCCCCTTACAGAGCCAGAAGCGAGAAGAGGTCCGGAAAAATCGGCGGCAGAAGACATCAGTCTTCAACAAGGTAGCGCACAGCACTGCAGCTGTGCGCCATTGTTACTCAGGCACACTTCACACTCCGGTCACTGAGGGTGCAGGGCGCTGGGGGGGGGCGCCCTGAGCAGCAATGTAAAACACCTTGGCTGGCATAAATACACCACATATAACCCCCAGGGCTATATGGATGTATTTTAACCCCTGCCAGAACTCACCAAAAGCGGGAGAAAAGGCCGCCGAGAAGGGGGCGGAGCCTATCTCCTCAGCACACTGGCGCCATTTTCTCTCACAGCTCCGTTGGAGGGAAGCTCCCTGGCTCTCCCCTGCAGTTACTACACTACAGAAAAGGGTTAAAAAAGAGAGGGGGGCACTAATTAGGCGCAGTATTAATAAAACAGCAGCTATAAGGGGAAAAACACTTATATAAGGTTATCCCTGTATATATATAGCGCTCTGGTGTGTGCTGGCATACTCTCCCTCTGTCTCCCCAAAGGGCTACTGGGGTCCTGTCCTCTATCAGAGCATTCCCTGTGTGTGTGCTGTGTGTCGGTACGTTGTGTCGACATGTATGAGGAGGAAAATGGTGTGGAGACGGAGCAATGGCCTGTAATGGAGATGTCACCCCCTAGGGAGTCGACACCTGAGTGGTTGAGCTTATGGAAGGAATATGTGACAGTGTCAGCTCTTTACAAAAGATTGATGACATGAGACAGCCGGCGACTCAGCCTGTGCCTGTCCAGGGGTCTCAAAAGCCATCAGGGGCTCTAAAACGCCCGTTATCGTAGATGGCAGATACAGACGCCGACACGGATACTGACTCCAGTGTCGACGATTAAGAGACGAATGTGACTTCCAGTAGAGCCACACGTTACATGATTGAGGCTATGGAAAATGTTTTTACACATTTCTGATAATACCAGTACCACTAAAAAGGGTATTATGTTGGGTGAGAAAAAACTGCCTGTAGTTTTTCCTGCATCTGAGGAATTAAATAAAGTGTGTGATGATGCGTGGGTTTCCCCCGATAAAAACTGTTAATTCCTAAAAAGTTATTAGCATCATACCCCTTCCCGCCAGAGGATAGGGCACGTTGGGAAACACCCTCTAGGGTGAATAAAGCGCTCACACGCTTGTCTAAAGGCACGGCCGCCCTTAAGGAACCTGCTGACAGAAAGCAGTAAAATGTATATACACTCACACGGGTGTGATACTACGACCAGCAATCGCCTCAGCCTGGATGTGCAGTGCTGGGGTGGCTTGGTCGGATTCCCTGACTGACAATATTGATACCCTAGATAGGGACAGTATATTACGGACTAAAGATGCAGTTCTATATATGCGTGATGCACAGAGGGATTTTTGCCGACTGGCATCAAGAATAAGTGCGCTGTCCATTTCTGCCAGAGAGGGTTATGGACAAGACAGTGGTCAGGTGATGCTGATTCCAAAAGGCATATGGAAGTATCGCCTTATAAAAGGTAGGAGTTATTTGGGGTAGGTCTAACAGACCTGGTGGCCATGGCAACGGCTGGGAAATCCACATTTTTACCCCAGGTAGCCTCTCAACATAAGAAGACGCCGTATTATCAGGCGCAGTCCTTTGGGCCCCATAAGGGCAAGCGGGCAAAAGGCTCCTCATTTCTGCCCCGTGGCAGAGGGAGAGGAAAAAGGCTGCAGCAAACAGCCAGTTCCCAGGAACAGAAGCCCTCTCCCGTTTTCTGCCAAGTCCTCAGCATGACGCTGGGGCTTTACAAGCGGACTCAGGCACGGTGGGTGCCCGTCTCAAAAATTTCAGCGTGGGGGGCGTGGCCTGGCTAGCATAGAGGAAGGTCGGGTCTCTGCTGAGCTCCGGCTGGCACTGTATCAAAACCCACTTTTTGACCAGATTTGGAGGCCCACCGACAAGGGACTAGTCCCCTAAGCCCCACCACTACACCCAGCACCTGGAGGAAGAAGCTGCGGAATCGGGGGGGCCCTGCGTTGCCCCCTGCGGATTGCGGCCTACCTCCACCCCAGAAGCCGGGGCCTCGATTTTGGAGCTGTGCCGGCGTTTCCTGGGACCCGGTTCGGCGACCCTGCAGACTCTCCCACCCACCTGAAAGGCTCTCCCTGGCACTGGGGGACTCACCCACCGGGCGCTGATCCTCGCAGGAGACCAGGGACCGGACGATCGGCGGGAGGTAAGGGCCGAGAAGTGTCTGGCTGGCAGCCGGCGGCCATCTTGCGGTTGGCGCCGCCCGGCCTCTAGACTTTACCTGGCCGATTCCCGACCTCTCCAGGCGCCTGCCCTTCCTCCCCCGTCTCACACAACACTGCAAGCAAGATCTAGCAAGATCTCTTCCCCCGCTGGCGGGGATCGACGACTGGGAGTCCTCCGGTGGACCTAACTCTCACTGATAAGCGGCGGCCATCTTGGGACTGGCAAAGCACCCATCAAACTCCCTGACTGGTGCTGGCTGTAACTAAGGCTCCCTCTTGTGGCGAATACTGGTATAGTCAACTCAGCCACTATACTTATATCTCTATAACCCTGCCTGTTCTCCTATCTCCTGAAGCCAGCACCTACTCCAGAGAAAGGCCGACGGAATAGCTCTAGCGGCTGCGTGCGGCGATTATCATACCCCGCACCCAACACTCAGACCCGCAGCTCCATCCCCCCTCTCCTGCGACCTCAATCAATCACTGGCTCTGTGCCCCTCCTGAGACTGAAGGGATCTCCTCCACCCCTGCCACCCACCTCGAAGCCCCTATACGCTCTCTTGGGAGGTGCCGGCTTGGACCACCCTCAACCTCCGGCTCTCTGCAACCCGCTCCAGCGGCGGCCGCTTGGTGAGTCTCTGGGACCGTGGTCCCTTCTGCCTCCATCCACCTAAACTCCACCGAGGCCTCCACTGGCACCCACCTGGGAGCCGCTTTCACATCACCCTGCGGTCCTCTCCCCCGCCGGGTCCCCGCCCCAGGGCTGCCCCGATCGCCGGCTGGTCCGTGCCCGGGACGCGTCCCTGTGGTCCCCGAGCGGTGGAGATAGTCTCCGGGATCCCCTCTCCTGCGACTTCGGACTCACACTCTCCAGTCCGGGCCGGGGTGCCCTCCCTCTGCTCTCGTGGTCCTCCCTGGGCGGACTCCATCTGCCGGGCTCGGCTGATGACCACACCGTAATGTCTCCTTAAGGCCCCCGAGTCACCTTCCCTGGCCCTGAGCCTCATAGCGGGAGCGCCACCCCCATTCCTCACCCTACTTTCCACCTACCCCCCTACGCCCCCAAGATGACCAGGGGTAACAAAAAATCCCAGGGGTCCGACCTCACACCATTTCTGACCAAAAAAGGCACCCCAGCCACGAACAGGCCTGACAATCCCGGCCCCTCTCAGGCCCCCTCCGAATCGGAGGCCGAAGATGACGATCTCACGCCCCTCACCCGTAAGGACTTCCTCTCCCTCCTTAAGGAGATGCGGGACATTAAGTCCTCAGTCCAAGCTCTACACTCCCTGAAATCCGATATAGCCGATATCGGCTCCAGAACTGACCAACTCGAAAGAAGAGTCGAAGAGGTGGTAACGTTCCAGCAAACAGCAGAGACCGAGTTGCATCAACTCCGTCAGGATGTTGCCCACCTCCGGGAGGAGAACGAGGACCAAGACAATAGAGCAAGGAGAAATAATATGAGGATTCGGGGTATCCCTGAGGAGGTCGAGGCATCTCATCTTGAACTCTACCTTAAACGCCTTTTCGCACACCTATCGCCCGACACCCCCGAGGAACATCTCCTCCTGGACCGAGCCCACCGGGCCTTGCGGCCGCGCTCCCAGGACTCTTCTCAGCCCAGAGATGTCATTCTCCGAATGCACTACTTCACTGCAAAGGAGGCCGTTATGAGGGAGGCCCGACGGCTGGGATCTGTGACTTTCCAAAACACCCCACTCCAGATTTTTCAGGATTTATCCCCGCTAACCTTAGCTAAACGCAGGGACTTCAAACCCATCACTTCCCTGCTCTCCCGTCACAACGTGAAGTACCGTTGGGGTTTCCCTTTCCGGATCTTAGTGTGGCACCAAGGGAAGCTCCTCACAGCTAGAGACCAACCTGAGGCCCAAACACTCCTCTCCAAACTGGGCATCCCCGTTCCTGACCAAGATGTCCACTCTCCACGCCTCCCACCACGGACACAGCGAGATTCACTTCGGTCTCCTCGTTCTGAGTGGTTCACGGTGCCGTCCTCCGGGGCCTCCCAGGCCCCACCTCCAGTGCCCTGAGAACTCTCACCTCTCTACGCTACAGCACCCTACATTGAATTGGGACGATCACTTCTGGTCGTACCCCCCCACCTGAAGTGCTACATTACCTTAGGTTCTTAGTGACCTTACCTCCTGACCCCTCGGTTGCTTCACAATAATATTGTTGTTATCCTCTATTGAAATGTTACATCGTTTGGTAGTTTAAATGTCTAACTGCCCACATATTCAAAAGTTACTCTCTTGATATGTTCCCATGCAGATACTTGACCCACTCTTTCCCCTCCTCCCCCTCCTCCTATTCTCCGCCCCTTGGGGCGGGCGCTCCGGCTATCATCTCTTCCTGTCTTCTCTCCAGCTCTCTCCCTCAGGTACCCCCAGGGGAGGCTTGCCTCCTGTCTTTCCCCGAGCGGCTCGTGACCCGCGATCGGGGCCCCATGCCGCGCCCCCACAGGGCCCCGGGCCCTACCGCTGACCTAGGTGCTTCCCCAACGCCTAGTATTCCCTCCCCTTGTCAGCTTTACCGGTCCTGGCCTCCTCCGCCAGACGACCAACCACCCCCCCACCCCCTCCGGTCCTCTTCCCCTACCACCCCTCCTCTGACCACACTCTCTCTCATTTCATATATCTTCGATCTGTCTCCCCCTCCCCCTTCTCCACCCCCAACCACTCCCGCCCTTTCAAATCCGACCACCTCACTGCTGCCTGCCCATGGGTCTCCGGGTACTCTCCCATAATGTGAAGGGCTTGAACAGCCCTCAAAAGAGAGGCAAGCTATTTGCCTCCCTTAAACACCATAGAGGCGATTTGATTTTCCTACAGGAAACTCACTTCGTGCACGAATCTCACCCTACCCTGCAATGTAAACCATTTCCCGTTTCCTTTCATGCCTGCGATCACCTAGCCAAAAAACGTGGAGTAGCGATCTTAATTGCCCGCCACCTGTCTTTTGAACTCCTAGACTCTCATGCTGACAAAGACGGCCGATTCCTTGTCCTAGTGGGTAAACTCAACAATAATATATGCACCCTGGTTAATGTTTACGCCCCTAATCAGCGACAGGAACGGTTTTTTACAAGGATAGATAATCTCCTCACTCGAGTCCGACAGGGCGACCTTATACTTGCAGGTGACTTCAACTCCGTTCTCAATCCACAGCTAGACCGCTCTACCTTTCCCCCTACTCCTTCCCCGTCAGACTCCCTTCGCTCTAGATCCCTCCTCCGACTCATGCGATCCCAACTTCTCTACGACTCCTGGAGGATAAAAGACCCCTCTGCCCGCGACTACACCTTCTACTCTGCCCCGCATAACTCCTACTCCCGCATTGATATGGTCCTGCTCAGTCATGATCTTGCTTTGAACCTCCGCGATGCCCATATCCACCCACTGATCTGGTCCGACCACGCCCCCATCTCCTGCGACCTCGCAGGTCTGGCTTCCCGTCCTCGCCCTATGACATGGCGCCTCAACGATTCCCTCCTACACAACCCTGAGACAAAGTCCCATCTCCAAGACAAAATCTCTGATTATTTCACCTTAAATGACTCCCCCGATATTTCTAGACCCACCCTCTGGCTGGCGCACAAGGCTGTCCTTCGAGGACACCTCATCAGCCTAGCCTCAAAAGCTAAAAAGCAATCCCTTTCCCAATACAACAGGCTCTCCATTACACTCCATGCACTTGAGACCCAACACAAGGCGTCTTCCGACCAGGCGGTCTTGTCCGAACTTCGCACCATTAAAGCGGAACTCGATCTTCTTCTTACTACACGGGTGGCCAAGCGCCTTAAGTGGCTTCGCCAGTCCTTTTATGAGAAGGGTGACAAGGCGGACAGGATCCTGGCGGCTCGACTCCGCTCCACAAGAGCCAAAACCAACATTGTCACTATCAGAAACTCTCTCAACCAACTTATTCAGGACCCCACAGCCATTAGAGCTGCCTTCCAATCCTACTACACCGACCTATACAACCTTCCGCCCCCTCCACCGGGCTCTTCCCCCCAACCTCGATCCGACCTTATCTCCCACTTTCTCTCTGCTTCTAAACTACCCAGACTACCCCCGGACGCCTTGGACCTTCTCAACGGTGAGATTACGGTGGAAGAAATCACCCAGACTATACTCATGCAAAAAACCGGCAAATCTCCGGGCCCAGATGGGTTCACCGCTCTCTACTACAAGAAATTCTCTGCCCTTCTCTCCCCCCACCTACACTCTCTCTTCAACGGGATTGTCCAAGGCGACCCTTTTCCCCCTGAGATGCTAGAGGCTAGAATTGTGGTGATCCCCAAAGAAGGCAAGGACCCCCTTAATTGCGCAAGCTATCGCCCCATATCCCTCCTGAACCTAGACCTGAAAATCTTCGCTAAGATCCTGGCCAACCGTCTTAACCCATACCTCCCTTCCCTTGTTCACTACGACCAAGTAGGCTTTATCCCGGGCCGCCAGGCAAGAGACAACACCAGACGTGCCATTGACCTTATACATATCTCTAATTCCAGGAGATGCCCCACGATCATGCTTTCCTTAGATGCCGAAAAAGCATTTGACCGGATCTCCTGGGACTTCTTGAGACCCACCTTGGAGGCCTATGGCTTGTCCGGTGGCTTCCTCACCAGCATCCTAGCATTATACTCCACCCCCTCGGCCACCGTCCTTATCAATGGTACCCCATCCGCCCCACTTAGCATCTCCAATGGCACACGTCAGGGCTGCCCCCTCTCCCCCCTAATATTTGCCCTTATTATAGAACCCCTTGCCTCTCAAATTAGAACACATCCAGATATACACGGAATAAAGGTAGGCCCCACAGATCCCAAAATCTCCCTCTTCGCAGATGACATCCTACTCTCCCTGACCCAGCCCCTTATTTCACTCCCAAACCTATTCTCGGTTCTACAAGCCTATAGCCTCATCTCAGGCTACAAGATCAACTACTCCAAATCTGAGGCCATGATGCTACATATCCCCCAACACCAGGCGGAGTCCCTTCGCACCAATTTTAAATTTAAATGGCAACCCTCAAAGATAAAATACCTAGGGATATACCTAACCCCGCGCTACGACTCCCTCTTCCGGGAAAACTTCCCACCCCTTCTTACCAACACACTAGCCGACCTGACCTCTTGGAACAGTCTCTTCATCTCATGGCTGGGCAGGATCATAGCAGTTAAAATGACCATAATCCCCAAATGGCTCTACCTTTTCCAGACTCTCCCTGTGGCGGTCCCGGCCCCCTTCCTCCGCAATATCCAACGAGCCCTTGTGCGCTTTATTTGGAACCACAGACCTCCCCGCATTGCTGCCAACACCCTGAAAAGAGCAACCTCCATGGGAGGCAGAGGACTTCCCGATGTCAAATTATACTACCTCGCCTCCCACTTATCCCACATTGTCACTTCCTACGCTCCTCCAGGATCGGTTTCTTGGCTGGACATCGAAGCAGCCTTCATTGGCATCCCAGATCTGACCCCCCTATGGGGACTCCCCTCTGCCTCTCGACCCCCAACCTCTAAACTTCTTCCCACCATCAAATTCAACCTCAAAACCTGGGACACCCTCTCTCTGAAGTGGGGTCTCACTACTACACCCTCACCCTTAACCCCCATCTGGCAGAACCCCATGTTTCCCTCCGGACTCTCAGCTACGAGATCCCGGACGTGGATAACTCTGGGCCTTAAATTCCCAATCGACTTTGCCGATCGAGGCCAATGGCTGTCCCTCCCGGACCTCCAGCAGAAAACCCCCTCACAGCCACTCAACCCCTTTCAATTCTTACAAATACGCCACTTTTTAACCTCCCTCCCTTCCACCGCCTTACTCCGTGCCCTTACTCCCTTTGAATCCCTATGTGTCAACTCCCACTCCTCCAAAGGCACAATCTCCCAACTTTACTCTCTCCTACTGGATTTTTCCCTGCCCCTATCCCGGCCCCATGAACTTGCATGGGAACGGGACCTCGGGCCCCCACCTGAAACTCAGGATTGGGAGGACATGAGACTAGGGATTGCTAAAAGCTCTATTGCCACCGCCTTTAAGGAAACGGCCTACAAAGTTTATTACCGCTGGTACTATACCCCCGACCGTCTTAACAAATTTTTCCCGTCCTCCTCTCCAGCCTGCTGGAGGAACTGTGGGGAGAGAGGTACTATGCTCCACATATGGTGGACCTGCCCGGTTATCGTCCCCTTCTGGGATCTGGTCCACTCCCTCCTCAACTCACTTCTAGAATCCCCTGTAATGAAAGACCCTTGGGTCTCCTTACTGTGTTATCCCCCCCCACTCCTCAATAAATTCTCCCAAAAGCTGACCTCACACATTCTAGCCGCAGCTAAATCACTGATCGCCCTCAACTGGAAGAACCCCTTACCACCCTCCCTACTATCCCTCAAAGCTAAAATCTGGCACATCGCCTCAATGGAAAAGATAACCTATTACCTCCACGACCGGGGCCACGTCTTCGAGCAGGTCTGGGCTCCCTGGCTCGCCGCTGAACGTGGTTAGCCGGCTCCCTCCACCTGCTCCAGCTCCTCCCGTAGACCCATGGGCACCCACTTACTTCTCCCTTTGACATTCCTCCTTATCTCATCTCCTATCTTTCTCAATTATCTCTTCCTCCTATTACCCTCTCTGTCCGTGTCTCTTCTCCGTTTCCTCCCCCCCCTATTATGACCGTCCTGTTCTCAAGACTTATATTATGCATGGTTACAAATGTGGTTATTTCCCCCCCCCCCCTGTTTCTCTTCTCCCCCCCCCCCCCCGATTCCCATGTTTGAACTTGATTGTTTTTCCCATACCAATTAACCCTGTTACTCACTGGAAAACTGTGGTCTATTTTGGACACTGGCTATGTTGGCCATATGTCCCTTGTACTCCTAGAATGCCTTCTTTATGTACCTGACCACGCAAAAATAAAGAATTTCAAAAAAAAAAAAAAAATTTCAGCGTGCAGTGGGCTCACTCACAGGTTGACCCCTGGATCCTTCAGGTGGTATCTCAGGGGTACAAATTGGAATTCGAGACGTCTCCCCCTCGCCGTTTTCTAAAGTCTGCTTTACCGACGTCTCCCTCAGACAGGGAGGCAGTATTGGAAGCCATTCACAAGCTGTATTCCCAGCAGGTGATAATCAAGGTACCCCTCCTACAACAGGGAAAGGGGTATTATTCCACGCTGTTTGTGGTACCGAAGCCGGACGGCTCGGTGAGACCTAATTTAAATCTGAAATCCTTGAACACTTACATACAAAGGTTCAAATTCAAGATGGAGTCACTCAGAGCGGTGATTGCAAACCTGGAAGAAGGGGATTATATGGTGTCTTTGGACATCAAGGATGTTTATCTCCATGTCCCAATTTACCCTTCTCACCAAGGGTACCTCAGGTTTGTGGTACAGAACTGTCACTATCAGTTTCAGAAGCTGCCGTTTGGTTTGTCCACGGCACCCCGGGTCTTTACCAAAGTAATGGCTGAAATGATGATACTCCTTCGAAGGAAGGGAGTTTTAATTATCCCTTACTTGGATGATCTCCGGATAAGGGCAAGATCCAGGGAACAGTTGGTAGTCGGGGTAGCACTATCTCAAGTAGTGTTGCGGCAGCACGGTTGGATTCTTAATATTCCAAAATCGCAGCTGATCCCGACGACACGTCTTCTATTCCTAAGGATGATCCTGGACACAGTCCAGAAAAAGGTGTTTCTCCAGGAGGAGAAAGCCAGGGAGTTATCCGAACTAGTCAGAAACCTCCTAAAACCAGGCCAAGTGTCAGTGCATCAGTGCACAAGGGTCCTGGGAAAAATGGTGGCTTCCTACGAAGCAATTCCATTCGGCAGATTCCACGCAAGTACTTTCCAGTGGGACCTGCTGGAAAAATGGTCCGGATCGCATCTTCAGATGCATCAGCGGATAACCCTGTCACCAAAGACAAGAGTGTCTCTTCTGTGGTGGTTGCAGAGTGCTTATCTTCTAGAGGGCGCAGATTGGGCATTCAGGACTGGGTCCTGGTGACCACGGATGCCAGCCTGCGAGGCTGGGGAGCAGTCACACAGGGAAAAAATTTCCAGGGCTTGTGGTCAAGCCTGGAGACATCACTTCACATAAATATCTTGGAGCTAAGGGCCATTTACAATGCCCTAAGCCAAGCAAAACCTCTGCTTTAAGGTCAGACGGTGCTGATCCAGTCGGACAACATCACGGCAGTCGCCCACGTAGACAGTCAGGGCGGCACAAGAAGCAGGAGGGAAATGACAGAAGCTGCAAGGATTTTTCGCTGGGCGGAAAATCATGGGATAGCATTATCAGCAGTGTTCATTCCGGGAGTGAACAACTGGGAAACAGACTTCCTCAGCAGAAGTCTTCCACATGATTGTAAACCGTTGGGAAAAACCAAAGGTGGACATGATGGCGTCCCGCCTAAACAAAAAAATGGACAGGTATTGCGCCAGGTCAAGGGACCCTCAGGCAATAGCTGTGGACGCGCTAGTAACACCGTGGGTGTACCAGTCAGTGTATGTGTTCCCTCCTCTTCCTCTCTTACCAAAAGTACTGAGAATTATAAAACGGAGGGGAGTAAGAATATACTCGTGGCTCCGGATTGGCCAAGAAGGACTTGGTACCCGGAACTTCAAGAGATGCTCACGGAGGACCCGTGGCCTCTACCTCTAAGAAGGGACCTGCTCCAGCAAGGACCCTGTCTATTCCAAGACTTACCGCGGCTGCGTTTGACGGCAGGGCGGTTGAACGCCGGATCCTGAAGGAAAAAGGCATTCCGGATGAAGTCATCCCTACCCTGATCAAAGCCAGGAAGGATGTAACCGCAAAGCATTATCACCGCATTTGGCGAAAATATGTTGCGTGGTGCGAGGCCAGTAAGGCCCCGATGGAGGAATTTCAACTAGGTCGATTCCTGCATTTCCTGCAAACAGGAGTGTCTATGGGCCTAGAATTGGGGTCCATTAAGGTTCAAATTTCGGCCCTGTCAATTTTCTTCCAGAAAGAATTAGCTTCAGTTCCTGAAGTTCAGACGGTTGTAAAAGGGGTACTGCATATACAGCCTCCTTTTTGTGCCTCCAGTGGCACCTTGGGATCTCAATGTAGTTTTGGGGTTCCTAAAGTCGCAATGGTTTGAACCACTTGAATCTGTGGAGTTAAAATATCTCACATGGAAAGTGGTCATGCTGTTGGCCCTGGCCTCGGCCAGGCGCGTGTCAGAATTGGCGGCTTTATCCTGTAAAAGCCCTTATCTGATTTTCCATTCAGACAGGGCGGAATTGAGGACTCGTCCTCATTTTCTCCCTAAGGTGGGTTTCAGCGTTTCATCTGAACCAACCTAATGTGGTACCTGCGGCTACTAGTGACTTGGAGGACTCCAAGTTGTTGGACATAGTCAGGGCCCTGAAAATATATGTTTCCAGGACGGCTGGAGTCAGAAAATCTGACTCGCTGTTTATCCTGTATGCACCCAACAAGTTGGGTGCTCCTGCTTCTAAGCAGACTATTGCTCGTTGGATTTGTAATACAATTCAGCTTGCACATTCTGTGGCAGGCCTGCCACAGCCAAAATCTGTAAAAGCCCATTCCACAAGGAAGGTGGGCTCATCTTGGGCGGCTGCCCGAGGGGTCTCGGCTTTACAACTTTGCCGAGCAGCTACTTGGTCAGGGGCAAACACGTTGGCAAAATTCTACAAAATTGATACCCTGGCTGAGGAGGACCTGGAGTTCTCTCATTCGGTGCTGCAGAGTCATCCGCACTCTCCCGCCCGTTTGGGAGCTTTGGTATAATCCCCATGGTCCTTACGGAGTTCCCAGCATCCACTAGGACGTCAGAGAAAATAAGAATTTACTTACCGATAATTCTATTTCTCGTAGTCCGTAGTGGATGCTGGGCGCCCATCCCAAGTGCGGATTGTCTGCAATACTTGTACATAGTTATTGTTAACTAAATCGGGTTATTGTTGTTGTGAGCCATCTATCCAGAGGCTCCTCTGTTATCATGCTGTTAACTGGGTTCAGAGCACAGGTTGTACGGTGTGATTGGTGTGGCTGGTATGAGTCTTACCCGGGATTCATAAATCCTTCCTTATTGTGTACGCTCGTCCGGGCACAGTATCCTAACTGAGGCTTGGAGGAGGGTCATAGGGGGAGGAGCCAGTGCACACCAGGTAGTCCTAAAGCTTTACTTTTGTGCCCAGTCTCCTGCGGAGCCGCTATTCCCCATGGTCCTTACGGAGTTCCCAGCATCCACTACGGACTACGAGAAATAGAATTATCGGTAAGTAAATTCTTATTTTCTGTTATACCATTTACTCTCCCCACATATTATTTTATTTTCCTCCCACCATTTTACCTATCTCTAATATATTATCCCACATACCATAATATTACCCCTTCTCTCTCAGCCATATCATTCCATAAACATATACCTTGTTTAAAGAAAAAAATACCTTGAATATATTTAGGCCATGTAAAAAAATTATCTTTTACTTTGCTTATTAAACTTCACATTTTATATGGTTATTAAGTATTCATAAATAAACAATAAATGGTTTATAATTGTGTCCTCTACCATTACTCATAACTATACATAAGTAATTATCTTATCAGTAACAATAATATACAAAATAGGTTTGCGCACACATATATAAAATCCAATTGCTTGGGGTGTGAACTCAATGGGTAACATGCATACAGGCCATATTGTGAAAGTAGATTGCACTTACCAGGGACTTTTGCAAAAAGAGACTCCGGTTTATTACTCAGAAACTTAGTGCAGAGCGATGTTTCGGTCACAGAAAGCGACTTTCATCAGGACACATTCCAGAGCACGCCAGGAGCGCCTGTTTTTTTTGGTGTGCTCTGGGATGTGTCCTGATAATAATCTCTGTTGAGTGGACTCTACTTCTTACACTATGGACTGTAATAATAATAACAATTATATAAAAAATATATATAATCTTACTCCGGCACTCACGGCTTCCCCCTTAGGGTGAAACTTGCTCCGGTGCCCTCCCCAGGGACCACGTCCCTTATGCAATGTAGATGAAAAACATAGGCGGCACTAGGAGACTTGTAACTCAAACCAAACGTGTATTGTGAGGTCAACGTTTCGGGGACCACCTCCCCGTCCCGTCTTCAGGACAACAGTACAGTGTGCAAACAAACATTTAAATACAACAACTTACCCCCCATCAGATCTCCCCACCGTGGCATACATGCATATACATACACATATATATATATATATATATATATATATATATATATTATTATTATTATTATTATTTTTATTGTATTTTTTTAATATAACATTTGTTTAGTTTTTGCATACATTTTTTCTTTTACTACGTATGTATTTATATGTAAAATATTTTCTTATCTCCACGTGTTTCTTAAAAATACATTTATTGTAAAAAAAATTTTTTCAAAAAATACTTTTTTCTCTCCGTATTTATTATACCATAGTTTTTCTTCTAAACATATATAATTAAGGAACACCATTGGTCACCAGAACCCCCCCCCCCCCCACATCCCAATTTAAATCTAAACTGCATCTTACCAATGCTGAACTTTTAGGGGATGGCTGACGCCCTATAGACTATAAGGGAGTCTTCATAGCTGTCAAATATTGGACGTTTAATTGTACTTAGCACTCTCACTAGTGGCACTATACCTCCATCACATATATATATATATATATATATATATATATATATATATATATATATTCAGGAATTTTAAAAAATAAATTATCTGGTAGCCGTGGCCCAACAGCTGTTTCAACCAGCCCCTGAGGAGAACCGTTCTGGTTGAAACAGCTGTTGGGCCACGGCTACCAGATTGTGCTTCACATGAATTTTTTTTGAAGAATAAAACTCTTTTCACGTTCATCTAAATCGTGAGTGCTGGTACTTTCTTTTTCTAAATTGCTGAAAAAGTGAGTGTAATATATATATATATATATATATATATATATATATATATATGTATATATAATATATTACGGTCATTTCATAGCAACCATTGGTAATAATACAATGTCTGTAATCCTGTTATAGTATCATAGTATCAAGTATAATTGAAGATCGAACTTTGTTACAGTATCCAAGGGCAGACCATCTTTGCCTGGTAACCATGGTTCCCAGATACTATAGTACGGCCCAGTTCATCTTTTTACCATTGCTGTCAGTGTTTTCATTGCATACTTTGGGGCTGATGCAGAGTTGGGCTCAGTAATGCTGTCACTGACTAATGCAAAGTTACAGCACTAGTGTTTGCACCCATGTTACGTCAGGCACGGCACATAGGGGCAGATGTATTAACCTGGAGAAGACATAAGGAAGTGATAAACCAGTGATATGTGCAAGGTGATAAACACACCAGCCAATCAAATTCTAGCTGTTAATTTACATATTGGAGCTGATTGGCTGGTGCCTTTATCACCTTGCACATATCACTGGTTTATCACTTCCTTATGCCTTCTCCAGGTTAATACATCTGCCCCATAGATTCTTATCTCTCTCTCACCATAAAAATGGGGAAATGTAATTATATATGCACACAAAACAATGCATGCAAGAGCAACTAAGATACAACAGTTCACTTATGCTGGCAATCATCAACATATACTTGCACCATTTCAGTGCAGTCAGCCCTTATGCTGATGTACGTGAGCGAGCAACTGGTGCTCTTTAACCACAGCAGCATCTTATATGGTTAAAGCCCCTTTACAGCAGCATCTACTACAGTATTTTGTGCTCTTCCTGCTTTAAGTTGACACGTGCTGCATCGGAGATAATAGTCTAAGCTGGAGAGATAAATCAGAGATACCTCAGAGATCCTGTCATTCAGGAACTTCATAAGATGGGATTGTTTTATATCACTGCAGCTGAACTGAAGCCGTAAAGTCATTATGCTCCAATTACAATAGATCTCAAGCAGCCACTGTTTATTGAGTGCTGAAGGCATCAGATCCTTGCAGAATTCCCTCTTGCTCTATCTGTCTACCCCCCAGGAGCCTGTATCTGATTCTGTAAATTACACATGCCAAAGAAAAATTGACTTGAAGTCACCTGCTGGCAATTATATTCCTAGCACCAATTCCGGTCTATAGTGCCACTAATGGCTTCCAGAGATTTGTGTCTGTACCTTTTTCCTTTGTTCTGCAATAATAATATAATTTATATTTGTAGCACACGCGTCATTCCTGCATACTGGCTTTTCTTGGAATCTGTGCAGCTCAATAAGAGCAGGCAGTGGGTTTAAAAGTCCATCTCATACTGCGCTAATGTTCTTCACGAGGGTAAGCTATAAAAATAACGTTTATTATCACTTCTATTTAAAAGTGACTTTATTACTGCCAAAGTCTTACTCTATGTTGGTCACATTTTGCACAGATGTTACATTATTCACTAGTTTAGTCATTGTCACCATCGTAATTCTCCCACAGAATCACTGACTTGTAGTTTTAATATGGATAACAAACCATGATGCGTATTGTCGTGAATGAACTCAGAGTGCTGTCTATAGACTAGGCTAAAGCTGTACACAGATTTGGGCCAATGCAGCATTTAATCAACAGTTACATCCAAATTCATACTGTAGTTAAAATGGTAATGCAATTACATGCTTGTGCAAAGCTGCAGCAATGGCAAGATTTACAGTATGTAGGTGTAGGTCTGCAGCAGAAGCATATACTGTATGCCAGATTTATGGCACACATGCATCACATACAGCCATGTTGTAAAATGTTTGTTTTGATAGAGAAATATGCATTTGCTTGAATAAATTAAAGAAAACATTCTGTGTATGGGAAGAAACACTCTCCTCCTATAGGACTGCAAAACAAAACCCTAACAAAATGTGTACAACCTATAATATATGCATGAGCAATGCAAAAAAGCACCTATCTGATTCGGAGGTGAATCCGCAGTCAATCAATCACAAGTAGTTCATTGGTGCTGACAACCATCATCATCAAGGTGTATTTGCACCTGTCCTCCTCCACCCGCAGTTGATACAACATGGGTATGTGCAAGGCATCCATTCTCTGTTATGCAAACACAAACTTACTGTATTTGGCCCACGTTAGGCTACCCTTGCCCTCCCGCATCTCACTTCTTCAGCTGCAGGTCGGAGGAGCTATTGTCAGATTTGATCAAATTGGCATATTTGTGGCCTTATGGGCATTGGTGTTCATTCCGAGTTGATCGCTAGCTGCCGTTGTTCGCTGCGTAGTGATCAGTGAAAAAAACAGCTAATCTGTGCATGCGTATGGTCCGCAATGCGCACGCGTGTCATACGGGTACAAAGTCCATTGTGGTTTTGCACTGGTTCTAGCGACGATTCCAATCGCAGACGGCCGCAAGGTGATTGACAGAAAGTGGGCGTTTCTGGGTGTCAACTGACCGTTTTCAGGGAGTGCTTAGAAAAACGCAGGCGTGTTGGGGAAAACACAGGCGTGGCTGGGTGGGTGTGTGACGTCAAAGGTTGTCCCTCCATCGTTAGAATCAACGCACAGAATAAGTAACTACAGGGCTGGTCTTGTTTTGCACAAAAAGATTTTGCAGGCGCTCTTCTGCAAAGCAAAAATACACTCCCTGGTGGGCGGCGACAATGCGTTTGCACGGCTGCTAAAAACTGCTAGCGAGCGATCAACTCGGAATGACCCCCATGGACAGAACTAATTTGTATATTTTATGCTACGCAAACTGGTATAATTCCAACTCCACATCCGCTCCATGGTGCGTTCCAGCCCTTCAGCCCCAACCGCCTGTCATTTATTTGCTACACATATATGTAGATCTTGTCAATCAATGTGCAGGCCAAAATTTTTTTTCCAGAGGCTCCTTTTTATCTGATTATTGACCACTCTCACATGTGAATGCAATCAATCACTGGCTGATCACATTTCCAGGATGCCAGATCCAACTCAGGGGCACTCATTTGGGAAAGACTCCTGGCTCAACATTTCAGTTACGTAGTTTTTTTCTGTTTAATGTGACTCTTTCACATACCAAAGATTGAACCCAACGATCACTTTACTATTAAATAACAGGGTATCTCAACAATAAACATTTAAGCTTCATTTTCTTTCTCCACTTGAAGGCAGAAAATGTTTATAGCTGATGAGAACGCAGGAAGTTCAGCATTAAGTTATTGTCGTGCTTGCCGGAATAATTGCTGGAGCTTTGATCTTGTGTACTGGATTTGTGTTTTGAAGGATGTTTATCTCTTTTCTAAAACATTAACAGTGATTCCTTTGATTAGTTTGCCCACTGATTCCATGAAACAAGGCATCAAGAGGCCATTGCACTATATAAAGACTAGGGCATGTGTATTAAGCTTACAGAGTAAAGGTCAGGTTAAACCTAGCCTTCCCTGAGTACTCCTAGTGGAATTACACTACTTGGTCAGAGCAAAGGCTTCAGTCTGATTGTTGTTTTATTCACGCACTAGTTATTTACAAAGGGGACAATGGGGCATAAATACAGCTTTTCACCCACAGATAATGTGATTTCAACTAGGCTGCTGAGTTTTGCAGGGCAAAATGGCCAACGTTGTGGAGGAATAGAAGTTTTTGCAGACAGAGGGGAACAGGTAGATGGGGGTAATCCCATTGATGTCTACCAGCCCACAGCGATTCACACATGCCCTGAAAACACACATGCTCAAGAAAGAAGCCCACCAGCCCTCCTAACACTCTTAAGTCAAGTCCTCTGTTCTTCAGCTGTATCTGTTCCCAGTTTTCTATACCCCAGCCCTCCTAGACTGTAAACTTTCACAAGGAAGGCGCTCTCGCCCTGCATTATTCTTGTCCCAGGTGCCACCCCCCTCCTTCACAGTCAGCAACTCTGATCATTTCTGGCTGCTCTTCCCAAGGCACTGTATTCCTACTGTAAGTCTTTGTACTGTCAGATTTAATTTATTTATATTGTATTGTTGGTTTATGCCATTTACGGGCACTCGGCAATGCATATTAGTAAAAGATAATGGTAACTGGGTACAGTCCATAGATTAGTGCTGCATAGGTTCCTGTAAGTTCTGTACATTTTGGAGGGGTCATTTGGAACATTGGGGCAGATGTATTAAACCTGGAGAAGGGATATAGCAGAGATAATGTGGAAAGTGATAACGCACCAGCCAGTCAGCTCCTAACTGCCATTTTTCAAATCCTTAATGATTGGCTGTTACGTTATCACTGCTTTATCACTTCTCCAGGTTAATACATCCGCCCCATTGATCCCAACCGCAGATCATTTTATGCTGCTGAATTTTATTCACATGAAATATAAGTGAGCACTTATATCTTCTATAAAGGACTATATGATAATGATTTAGGAAATTGTTGGTATAACATATATAAACTTTGCATGGAAATAGAACTACGCATTTGTGAGAACAGAAACCAGAGTGACTGAAATCCCTGCTTTGAATCATTGGTTATTATGAAGCTACATTTATTTGGAGCTTTATATTTAGCCTGCAGTGCAGGGAATGATGAAAAAGTTCTCAGCTGTATCTCGCTGGGAATCTAGATGCTGCTCTGGTCCCATAAAGGTCAGTTCCATTCATAGGTGCTGCTGCCATTTATGGCTATATTTGCTATTCTTCCAGAAATTAAAATATGATACTGGCTTAGATCGCATCGATATCAGTTGATTTACATGAAATAATATGAAATGGATGCAATTCAGTTTTGCATTATTTATACCACATGAGCTATTATTATACTCCATCTATCTGCACTGTAATAATAGACGACTTGGCAATAGTCCACTCTAGTTTGGGGAGAAAATTAAGGGGATTTAAATCTTGATATTTTGTCTTTGGTCCCTCATATTGTAAGCGCAAAAGCTGGCTCATAACCTAAGTAAGGGGCAGCCAGGTCAGTGCTAGTACTGACCGTACATGGCAAGTCTACTGATGTAGCCGCAAACACTTTCTGTATATGTTACATACAGGCATCTTTAAAGCAATCCTCTTCATTATTATCTTATTAGTATTATTAGGTGAAGCTCCAATTCATGTACCCCCTGCATCCACCACTCTCTACTCCAGTACTTCTTTCCCCCAGCACCCTCACTTAATTTATCCGTCAGCATCCTTCATTTCTCAGAGCACTCTCAATTCAATTATACCCAAGCACACACACACATATGCTATTTGCCATCTCCCACTCATTCATCGCTGTTACGCCATAAGATGCCATTCCTCCGATCATTCCAGCTGTCAGGAAAAACGTTGTTGGTGGGAACGCAGCCCTCATATTGGCACAGTATGTGCAGGGTCGCCCAGAGGCACAGTATGCGCTGTCACCCAGAGGCACAGTATGCGCTGTCACCCAGAGGCACAGTATGCGCAGGGTCGCCCAGAGGCGCAGGGTCGCCCAGAGGCACAGTGTGCGCAGGGTCGCCCAGAGGCACATTATGCGCAGGGTCGCCCGGAGGCACAGTATGCGCAGGGTCGCCCAGAGGTTTAGTATGCATCTTGTGATGGACGGTGCATGTTTTGTCTATGTGTCTTAAGACGCAACGTAGATACAGCATTGAAACTTGCACCAGCCCCATGGCAGTGCAGTTTCTCCATCTGACAATGGCCTCCTGTGTGAGCGGCTTTGCATCTTTACCCTAACTAACCCTTTCCCTAAATTTAGCCTGACCCTAACTCTTGTTGAACATGTTGGCATTTTGTCAGTGTCTACATGTTGAATGTCAACATTCTAACCGAATCTGTCAACATTCTGAATCTGTTGACAATGGCCCTGATTCAGAGGTGGATGCAAATCATGTGCAGCCAGTGGCGTAACTACTAAGGGTGCAGCTGCTCTGGGGCCCAAACTGCTTCCAGGGTCCGCAGCACCCCCTGCACCCAGCCAACTGTATGGCTTGTGACTCCCCCACCCCCCACTGGAAGAGCAGTCGCAGGTGCCATCCCCCCATCAGAAGAATTGGTGAGTGCTATACATGCTCCCGGCCCACAGCGGCCGTGCCCCCCACCCCCAAGTGCCGGAGCTGCAGAGAGCCATGTGGCCGAGGAAAGGGCTCTAATTCTCCGCTCCCTGGCTGCCCCCTGGAAACCTGCGCTACCTCCTGCCTGGGCAGCTGATGGCAGATAGCGTGGAGGAACTGGGGTTCTCCCTATGCAGCTACACAGGGGGGCCACTCAGGGTGGATGCTCTCTATGCAGGTGTTCGGGAAGGGGTGCTCCCCATTGGGGGTCCCAGGCTGCACTATAGAGGTGCAGTTTGTAATGCCTCTCTCTGTTCCTACTCTCTGCTGCCTCTCTCCCTATGTCTTAGCTGCCTCTCTCTGTCCCTACTGTATGTCCCTGCTGCCTCTCTGTCACTTCATCCCTGCTGCCTCTCTCTCTGTCCCTGATGCCCCTCTCTCTGTCCCTGGTGCCTCTCTCTCTCTCTACATCCCTGCTGCCCCTCTCTCTTTCCCTATGTCCATCGTGCCTCTATCTGTTCCTACTTCCCTGGTGCCTCTCTCTTTGTCCCTACATCCCTATGCCTCTCTGTCTGTCCCTGCTGCTCCTCTGTCCCTGTGCCCCTCCTGCTCCTTTGTCCCTGTGCCCCTCCTGCTCCTCTGTCTGGCCCTGCTGCCCCCTCTCTGTCCTACTTCCTTGCTTATGCTCTCTGCTCCTACGTCCCTGCTGTCTCTCTCTCTGTCCCTATGTCCATGATACCTCTATCTGTTCCTACAGTATGTCCTTGCTGTCTCTCTCTCTTTGTCCTTACTGCCTCTCTCTCTGTTTTCCTGTGTCCCTGCTGCCTCTTTGTCCCTACGTCCCTGCTGCCTCTTTCTGTCCCTATGTCTTTGCTGGCACTCTCTCTGTCTCTGTGTCCCTGCTGTCATTTTCTGTGTAGACCTGAGTTGGGACCCACAAAGTTGTAGTTACGCCCCTGTGTGCAGCTATGATTTCTTCACAAGTGCGAAAATATGCAAATTTCAACTTGAGCATTCCTCTTGTGCACTGTCGTGCAACTGACTGACCAACCTGGGATGCCTATTTTGCATATAAACAATGCTCAACTGCGCTAGTGGATCCGATCACTCCACCATTGCTGCAACATCGACTCCGTGAGCAGCCCCTGCCTGGTGCAGAGCCTCCCTTGTAACTTTGCCAATATACGGCCTCTGTGATATTGGTGTTGAGAGATTGCAGCCACATGGCAAAACTATTCCATAATGCCCACGGATCGCAGACACCGTCTCAACTCATAGTGATGTGATATCATATGCAAATGTGTATGCCACAAAATTATATATCTAATCGTCCCACAGCGTGAATGTGGTTGACTAGGAAGAGGTTCCATGTAGTGTGAGATTGTACCGCTTAGGCAATCCGCGCATCCAGAAAGCAAAAGATCTGGAACTGGTGAGCAAACCTGTAGCTCACTGTAATAATACATTTACATTATCTACAGTCTTAGTACTGTACTTTGCAACTGTAAATAACTTCCAGTTGTTGCATAACTACTCAAGTCAGGATGTTAATAAATACACAGCAGGACCAAAATTGCCTTATATAACTATGAGAAGCAATAAGACTCCAGGGAGTGGGATTAAATAGTTTTTCCCCGCTGCTGTCATTTTATGGGGCCAGACAGAGCAATTCAATTGTTGCCCATTCTGGCGCAATTTGCCGTAGGAGGACACATTTCAGCTCGCTGCCTCTTGAGGTGGTGTGCTTAATGTGCGATAGGTCTACATTTTGGGTGCCCAAATGGAAGTTTGGTTGGTCAAAGCAGTACTTTAGATGAGTTTAGCTGCTTTGCGCAGCTAAACCCAGTACTAATGGGCTCGTGCACGTGGCCCTCATGAGGGGAACAATTGAATTGCTCTGATGGGTGCCGATTAGGTTGGAATCCCACAAAACAAATCACCAGTGCATAGTACTTGCTTATAGTAAATCCTATGTTGGTGCAAGACATCTTGATAAATATTATAGATGTTATTAAGAGTTTCCTACAAACTGTTAAATCAGTGCTTCAGTGCCTTAATTATCAGTTCAGACCATAAAATGTTGCGGTGCTCATAGACTTGACACGCCACTAGACAGGTATAGGTATGGCAGGTGCATCTTAGGTCTGGTTAATGGGAGTATTGTGTCTTCTGGAAAGAGTGATCACTTGTATAATGTATCCCTTGTGTTATAGGTAATCCTGTACAAGGCAATGCAGCTGTTATAAAACTTTACAATTTCCAAATTGAATGAACTAATCTAATAAATCATGCAATTCAAAGCTCTTAAGGCCCTAAAGTAAATAATCCCTATCAAGTAGGTGAAAGGTCTTTTTTAGCATTTAGTGACAAAAGCATTGGAGTATGAGATTTGTCTGCATGGCCAATCGAGGATATAATTAATCATTGTTGGAATGAAACACATGTGGTCTTTGTGTATTACAGAAAATAAAGAGGAGAGTGTGGGGGGCTAAATGGTGTGCAATAATTTTGTCAACGTTTTTTATATATCCGGTCTTACTAGAAACATTGTCATGTAGCGTTCACAGTTAAGTGGGTCTATGCTCTCTTTCGTTATCACCCTTATATGAACTACTAACATTTTACATTTAGGAACACTCATTTAAGAAAACAAATATAACTACCAACCACGTATGGTGTAAAGAACTTCTGACGGAACCAGAAACAGCAGTGTAACAAATCTCTTTCATAAAGGCATTTCTTCAGAATTAATTAATCTACGTTGCTATAATATGGTCTGATAATCTCAGTAAAGAAGTTGAGCCCCTTTCAAAAAACATTGCTGACTTTTGATAACGCATCTGAGCACTTATCTTTAAGCAAATAACTAATCAGAACACTGAAGCATTTTTTACAGACATTAAGCAGGTACTTTCTTCATGCACATAGATTTGGAATTCTGGTCTGCAGTGAATTTGTCCTAGCCAGAAACGTGAAATTGTTGGCAAAATATCTGCCTTCACTGAAAGCAATGTGGAAAGTTATGTAGTTGCTGTACCGGTCTATCTAGAAATCGCTGCTGCTGCTGGTGTGTTTGACAGCCAATACCCAGAGCTGCTGTACGTTTATTAGTTTTATTTTGTGTAGCATTTTGATTTGTGGCACTCACATTCCAATTTAGAGGCCTCTTACTAGTGTTGCCTATGATATATTCCAGAAAGTTGAAATAAATAATGCTCTGTAGTGTTTATCTACTTGAAATTAGAAATTACTTGCTCTGTTTATTGGCAAACTGAATTGGTTTCGAAGATAATCTTACAGTTTCCAGGATCCTCTACCTGGTATTCCTCCCAATTAGAGAATGCAAAATGTACTAAGGAGTGGTCTGGCGTGGCAGCTTCCTGAATTACAGCATCTGATTTCATAAGCCGACTATGTCTCTCAGCAAAAATAACATCTATTTAGCAGTTGTTCTGGCCAGGATGCAAAAGTCCTTGTCCAAAGGATGCGATTTCACCAGGTATCTGCTGAATCAGATTTATTTCAGGTGATTCAGTAGAGCCATGGAGTCTGCTGAAAATTACATGGAGATAAGTAGAGTACGAACAAATGTGTTCTAAAGTATTGTGTAAAGCACTATTAATGTCACCTGAAACAAAAAGACAATCTTCCTGACATTTTGGATATGTGACTTATGCTAGACATCTACTGGTTACAGATCTTAACCACCGAACCAGAACCAGGGATTAACGTGATTGGAAAGTTGTGCGAATAAAATCAGTTTAGGTTGAAAGATAACTACCTGACCCCCTTCTTTTCCTCCCTCTCTATTACCTGTTCACTCAACCCTGTTCTCTCATAAATCTACCCTTCAAACCTTACGCATGTGCCTTATTGCTCAAGTTCCTGTATATCTACTCTCTGTAATTGATTGCACGTTGTTTTGGATGGCCACTATGCGTTGTTAGGCTGTATCAGCTAGTTCTATGGCCAGTTGTACGTGTATGTTGATAATAAATGGCACTTTCAATTAACGATGGTACTTTATTTCAAATAATTGACAAGCAGACAGGAACAATGGGCCTAATTCAGATCTGATCGCAGCAGCAAATTTGTTAGCAAATGGGCAAAACCATGGGGGTAATTCTGAGTTGATCGCAGCAGGAACTTTGTTAGCAGTTGGGCAAAACCATGTGCTCTGCAGGGGAGGCAGATATAACATGTGCAGAGAGAGTTAGATTTGGGTGGGTTATTTTGTTTCTGTGCAGGGTAAATACTGGCTGCTTTATTTTTACACTGCACATGGTTTTTCCCAACTGCTAACAAAATTCCTGCTGTGATCAACTAAGAATTATCCCCCATGTGCACTGCAGGGGGGGTCATTCCGAGTTGTTCGCTCAGTATTTTTTTCTTGCATGTCCGCAGTGCGACTGCGCCAAGTAAATTTGCTATGCAGTTAGGTATTTTACTCACGGCATTACGAGGTTTTTTCTTCGTTCTGGTGATCGGAGTGTGATTGACAGGAAGTGGGTGTTTCTGGGCGGAAACAGGCCGTTTTATGGGTGTGTGCGAAAAAACGCTACAGTTTCTGGGAAAAACGCGGGAGTGGCTGGAGAAACGGAGGAGTGTCTGGGCGAACGCTGGGTGTGTTTGTGACGTCAAACCAGGAACGACAAGCACTGAACTGATCGCAGATGCCGAGTAAGTCTGGAGCTACTCAGAAACTGCTAAGAGGTGTGTGGTCGCAATTTAGAGAATCTTTCGTTCGCAATTTTAAGAAGCTAAGATTCACTCCCAGTAGGCGGCGGCTTAGCGCGTGTAAAGCTGCTAAAAGCAGCTTGCGTGCGAACAACTCGGAATGACCCCCATGGTTTTGCCCATTTGCTAACAAATGTGCTGCTGCGATCAGATCTGAATTAGGCCCAATGTCTTCAGCAGGATACGAAGCAGAAATGTGCACGAGCAGGGGTGTATCTACCTATTGGCCAGGATGGCACTCGCCAGGGGCGCCAGGCAAGGAGGGGGCGCCGCCTGGCTGTGCCACCCGCGGCTAAAGGATAGAAAAGCAGTACTGTCAGACTGTACCTGGTGAGAGTCTGTTACTGCTGGAGCGGCGCTGGTGTCCGGCAGCACCACACTTGTAATCAGACTCAAAATAAACTACAACTCCCAGCAGCCCTTGTTGCTGGGAGCTCCCGGCAGCAAGGGCTGCTGGGAACTGTAGTTTATTGTGAGTCTGATTACAAGTGCGGTGCTGCCGGACACTAGTCTGATCACTAGTGCAGTGCGGTGCTGACGGACACTGGCGCCGAGCTGGCAGTAACAGACTCTCACCAGGTACACAGCAATTGTTATATAGCACAGTGCTATAGATCTATTTGTTGTTGAAGATAATAAAAAAGTGCCAAGTGTTTGGGAGAAGGGACTGTAGTACCTGGAAAACTACACGATTTTCGTGCATGTTAGATGTAAGTAGTAAGTATGCGAAAAACTTTAACTTGTTGAGTGTAATAAAGAAAATACATATCTTACCTATTTCAAGGCCATGTTTAAGGAAATGTACTGTATACAGGTTGAGTATCCCATATCCATATATTCCGAAATACGGAATATTCCGAAATACGGACTTTTTTGAGTGAGAGTGAGATAGTGAAACCTTTGTTTTTTGATGGCTCAATGTACACAAACTTTGTTTAATACACAAAGTTATTAAAAATATTGTATTAAATGACCCCCAGGCTATGTGTATAAGGTGTATATGAAACATAAATGAATTGTGTGAATGTAGACACACTTTGTTTAATGCACAAAGTTATAAAAAATATTGGCTAAAATTACCTTCAGGCTGTGTGTATAAGGTGTATATGTAACACAAATGCATTCTGTGCTTAGATTTAGGTCCCATCACCATGATATCTCATTATGGTATGCAATTATTCCAAACTACGGAAAAATCCCATATCCAAAATACCTCTGGTCCCAAGCATTTTGGATAAGGGATACTCAACCTGTATCAGTTAATTGCATAATTGATCATTTTATCTTGGAAGTGATGGCACCCTGATGTTTTTTTCTAACAGGAAGCACTTCTACCATCCAACTAATGGTGTTTGGTTAATGGCTGGGTCCATTTGAGGCTCATCTCACAGCATCTCATTAGCATTTAATTCAGGATGCAGTCAAGATGCAGGTGTTTGGCATTCCGGCGGGTGGAAAGCTGAAGCCAGCATCCCGAAACTGCTCCGAATGCTGATGCTGGCATCCCAACATAGATAGCGATGCAGAATACCAAAATCAGGATCGAGTTGGTGCCAAAGTCTCCACTGGCAAGCCACGTGGAAGGGTTAGGGTTAGGCTGCGAGGGCAGGAGGGCTAGGGTTAGGCTGCAGGGAGAGAGATTAGGATGGGTGGGTTAGGGTTAGGCACCACTGAAGGGGCTTTTGGGGGGCCGGGTTAAGGTCAGGCTGTGGGAAAGGTGGGTTAGGGGGGAGGGATGGTGTAACGTGAATACGTGACACTACTGTGCGGTGTAATGTGAATGAGGGACACTACTGTGTGGCATAATTTGAATTGGAAGTACTATTGTGTCCATGCCCTTCCCCCTCAAGACCATGCCCCATTTCCAATACTCACACCTTATTCCAAATGTGTGTAGGGGGGGGCGCCAGCCCCTTACTTTGCCAGGGGCGCTCGGACTCCTAGATACAGCCCTGTGCACGAGTAACACCAATTAATACTTGTGATGTACATTATGCTTCAAAAGTTATAGTAATATGTCTGTGCAACGTATAGTACAGACTGAGAGGTGCAGTAGTGTAGTGTGCCCATTGTATTTATTTCTGTTGCTCACATGGTTGTTGAAAAATGAAAATAGAACACAGACATGTCAACTCCTATATAGCTGCATCAGTCTTCATTCTGTGACGATTAGGCATCCCTCTATTGGGGTGTAGTATGGCTGACCGACCGTCAGGAGACTGGCGGTCAGCATACCGACACCGGAAGGGATCCCGGTGGGGGGGGGGAGCGAGTGTAGCAAGCCCCTTGCAGGCACGCTGCGCTCGCCACGGGTTCTATTCCCACTCTATGGGTGTTGTGGACACCCACGAGTGGAAATAGTCCCTGTTGGTCGGCATGCCGACCGTCGGGATAGTGAGGGGGCGGGATGTTAGAGGAGGTCATGTGACCATCAGTCTCCTGACCGCCGGTCACATGAATACCACCCCTCTATAGGGCTATTTAACCATAGGATACATTTTTGAATATCTGTGAAAGGAGACAAGTCCAAAAGATGCTTTTTACCTTTAGGGTTTTTTTTCTTCCTCTTGAATTGTTGCCACTTTGTATTGGTAAGTGATTATTATAATGTAATATGGTAGTAAGGTTACAAATCACGGTAACAGGACAGTGTTGGCTCTGCTGAATGCATAGAAGGAATGTTTTGTCATCTGAACTACACAGTGTCAGTCTGACAGTCCATATGGTCTGGATCCCTGTAACACAATAGCACTGATTTTAAATGTCTTTCTCCAGTACAATACAATATAACCAAAACTAGGACTTTCATGGTAATCAGTCCTATGGGTTGTTTTTTGTTTTTGTTTTTCTAAGTTGCTGTAATTCAAATCAAGCTATGGTTATAGAAGTGATTATACAATAGACAAGGTTCAAGTCAACATTGTTTAACCATTAATTAACTTTGTTAGTTTATCATTTGATCTTCTACCCACGCGTCCTATAATTACACATGTAACTACCTCAGTGAGATATTTAAATAGAACCTTACAATAATATAAATATGTATTACTGTCCTGTGATTGATCTTCTGTTTCTTGACACATTCTCTTGCAATTTTTGTCTTACGGAATGGCGTGCAGAATGACTGACTTATATTTGCTCATTGAAGGCGACTCATGCTGATTTACTTATCATAGTGGTTCTCAAACTCTGTCCTCAGCACCCCAAACAGGTCACGTTTTCCAGGTCATCCAGCAGGGGCACTGTGTATGACCAACTGTAATGGTGTGTACACACTGTGAGATTTTTTCTTACGATTTTGACTATATAGTCAAAATCGTAAGAAAAGTTAGTGCAGATCGCAAGGTGAAAGTCACCTTGCGATCCCGATTTGATGCCGATGCGCGGTCCCGCGAAAGAATAGATAGACTGTGCAGGCAAGTCAATTTTGACTATCTCTATAGAAGAGATAGTCAAAATTGACACTTAGCCAAAATCGCACATAGTCAGTATCTCAATCACACTCATTATGTGCTTGCGATACTGACTATGTGCCGATCTAGCCCCTGTCGCATAGTGAGAATCGGGCATAGCCCGAATCTTACCGTGTGTATGGGCCATTACAGTTTACAGGGGAATGAAGTTAAAAAAGCAGTACCACTCTTACATTACCTATTAATATCTTGTGTGAAATGTATTCCTTTTGCTTTTTGGTTATTGTTGTGATCCTTTCTACAAAAAGAGGAAGAACCACTTTCATCAGCTATTTGGAGTAGTAAAGTGTTGCTATAGATATAAACTACAGAAATTTACCAGTTTTCCAGGAATATTTCCTTGGCAATAGAGAAAAACACACGTGTAACCCCCCCAATTTTTTTTGTTTGCTTCGAACTTAAGCTCAGAGAGAGAGAATGAAACGTAGTGCCTTTCTGAATAAACCCATTATCAGTCAACCAAAAGTGTTTCATGTTCAACACAAGTATAATATGAAGAACAGAACATTCCAGCCATCTTCTTAATAATTAATAAAGCCTGTGTTCAGTTACCTTCCAGTGTCATAAAATATGTACTAGCATCACAGTCTGTATCTGCTCAATGAGGGCTGCAGTCTGCCCGCCAGGGAAGCAGCGAGGTATCAAAATAGTTTAAGAAGGAATTTTAATGAGTAGATTGCAGAGGCTATAAATATGGCTGGCAGATAGCTCTGGTTTACTGCCCAGTCTGTTGTATTAATACACCCACAACACTAAAAAAAAAATGAACCCAAGTCCTCTGCATGCCTGTGGCTAATACTCACCTTGGCTGTACTCTAATGCTGCATTACATCTAACAACAAACTCACACCGTAAAACTTTTCAAAGGGGCAAATTGGATCACTTAGCAATAACAAAACACGTGTTTTACTGACATAGCAGTATATTTACTGACAGTGAGCATTTCTTATTGATGGCACAGCATTGTTGTCTAGAAAGTAGATGAGTAGTATACCGTGTTTCCCCGATAATAAGACCTACCCTTACTTCTGCAGAACGGTCCAAAATAAGCCCTACCCCGAAAATAAGACCTCGCTAAATCCCCATTTTGTCCGGTCCCTGCGCTACACTACAATGCCCCCAGCTCCACCCCCCACCCCCCCTGCATGAAATGGATGCCGCTATTAAAGATATAACAGTGGTATCCAATCACAGCTGCAGCGTCTCACTCTCTCACAGTAAGCGCGCACCCTCCCCTCGTTTTCTGTGTTTGACGTTGGCGTGTGTGCCAGCGCCATTTACAGCAGCGCTGCGGAGGAGAGTATACCCTGACCTCACCGCTGACCGCAAAGTTCCCACCATTGAATATGATGGTAAGGCTTTGCGATGCGCTGTCTGACAGCTCAGACGCGCATAGCCAATCAGCAGAGTGCCACGACGTTGCGCTCGCTGATTGGCTGAAGGAACCCTCTGTGACAGGAGTCACGTGGGGTCCCGGCATTCGTGGAAAGGGGTCCCATGTGTAAACATGGGACCCCTTTCAGTCCGTTTGGTCCGGGTGTTCGTTTTGTTGTTTTGCCAAGTACGAGGATTATTTAAAAAGATCCGGACACTGGATCAGGTGAGTATAATTTTATTCACAGGTACCCCGGATTCTTCAGTGACGAGGGGGGCGTGGCAGTCAGCGGGTCAACATAGGTAAGTATGTGTGTGTGTCGGCATGTATGAAATAAACTTTTACTTTCAAGGTGTGTCTCTCTGTATTTATTTGGGTATTTTTTTCCCAGTAGAACTACAGGTACCAGCGGGCCCATTTTTCCACCCGCATGCTGGTACTTGTGGTTCTCCAAGTACCAGCTTGCGGGGGAGGCTTGCTGGGACTTGTAGTACTACTGGAAAAAACAATATTCTTTCAATTTTCTCAAGGCTATCAGCCCCCCATCCGCAGCCCTTGGATGGGGGGACAGCCTCGGGCTTCACCCCTGGCACTTGGGTGGCTGGTGGGGACCCCTTGATTGAAGGGGTCCCCACTCCCCCAGGGTACCCGGCCAGGGGTGACTAGTTGGATATTTAATGCCACGGCCGCAGGGCGCTGTATAAAAGTGACCCCCGGCTGTGGCATTATCTGTCCAGCTAGTGGAGCCCGATGCTGGTGTAAAAAATACGGGGGACCCCTACGCTTTTTGTCCCCCGTATTTTTTGCACCAGCACCAGGCGCAGAGCCCGGTGCTGGTTTTAAAAATACGGGGGATCCCCTGTCAGTTTTCCCCCCGGATTTTTAGAACCAGTACCGGCTCGAAGAGCCCGAGGCTGGTTATGCTTAGGAGGGGGGACCCCACGCATTTTTTTTTCGTGGGTTTTCCCGTTTTTTTTACATTTTTACAAGTCTAATCAAAATCCGTCAAATCGGCCGTTTTTCGACAGCGGGACTGTCGAATCCGATTTTTATTGAATATGTTGAATTCCGGCACCCACTTGCCGGAATTCGACGGTCGAATTGTGTCGAATTAAAAAACGGGCGAAAAATTGCCGCGATTCGCCGGCAATTGCATATACCCTATTAAGAGGAAAGTGAAGACAAAAAAAAAATGTTTTCAATAAAGGTATATTTTTTGTTCACACTTACCTGTTTATTGAAATTGCTGTCAATGTTAATTAAAATAAGACCTACCCCGAACCTTATGGTGTTTTTTGGACCGAAAAAAATCAAATAAGACAGTGTGTCTTATTATTGGGGAAACACGTTAGTAGCAAAAAGGATAGATACTGACAATGAGATAAAAACACATTTACACTCAAACCTATTGGTGTGGTGAGTCCTCTATATAATAGCATCAGAAGGATGACTAGCCTTCCTATGTTTGTTTTTAAATGGTCATTAAAATTTTTATTGGCTGTCAGTAAATTTAAAGACCATTGGCAACTATGATGATCAGAATACCTGATATTCACATGAAGCAGAATTTACTATTCAACGGCTCGAAATCTGTATTATTGAAATCAGACATGGTTGGCGAGTGTCATTTTGTTCTTTTTTTAAGTTACACGTGAGAACCAGATTTTTTTGTAAACCATGGGTAGACTTTAGACATAAAGGTATTTTTAGCAGACTTAAAATAGGTACTTAGCAATGCAGAGCCAAGTTTATTTTTGTAACGAAATGATAAAATTAATTTTTACTGATTTTTCTATGTATGGCTTGAGTTGCTGAAAGAAAATAGGGATAAATTACAAACAGTGCAGCATGTGCACTAAACTCTCAGCAGAAACCTGTTTTCTGTGTTTACCTTACTAGGCAGATACTTTGCTGCCTGGTTACTGGGATTTCGTACCAGTCTCTAACTAGATACACAGAACACATATGAATGTGCAATAATAGGACCGATCAGCCCATAATCTCACAGTGTGTACGCAGCACCCAGGGCTGCTCATCATTCTTAAAGAAGTCTGATTGGATGATTTTATCTACCCTGCTACAAATGTGTATGTATTTCCAATTATCGCTCTGGCATCACTGCCCATAGTTCATTTAACAATGCCATCTTTGTGGCGAACTTAGGACAGATAGTCGTTCGGATAAGTAACGTGAAGTTGGGTAGATTGTGAGTGAAATTGTTCAAGTGTGTACCTAGCATTAGGCCCTAATACAGAGATTTTCAGCCTTTTACAACTCGCGGCACACTGAACAAGATTTAAATATTGCCAAGGCACATTCAAATATAATGGTGATGCATGGTGCAGTTGTGTTTCCTAGGATGTCATGTCGCAGCTTCTCCATAGGTAACGTCTGAGCCACATCTGAGAAAGCCAGAAGAGCCCAACACTGCCTGGGCCCAAAATTAGAACTGGCTCTGCAACCACTAAACCCACCAGTATTGGTCGTTCCAGGGCCTCAGTAGCGGCAAAACACTGACGTGCCTGGCTGTGCTTCCATGGCGGCACACATGGAGACTGCTCAGGGCACACTAGTGTGCCACGGCACAGTGGTTAAAAAACACTGCCCTAATAACTCAGAAACTTAACAAAAAAAGGAAAGAACTTTTTAGAAGATGCTAAGAAACTGGATAGTGCTGTTAAGCAGTGACTGGTCAGTGACGTGATGTTATACGTAACGTGATGTGTTATTTATAGAATCTTCGACAAAAGCAACAGAAAAAAACTGTCAAAACCGAACCTGTAACCCAGATGAACATGTTCTAATTCAATACTTCATAACAATTGCACCTGTTTGTCCAGGAAGCATTGGTTTTAAGGTGTATTTGCCCTATGTACTTATCTTTAGGCCCATCCTTATTAGCAGCAGATCTGTACACAGGTGAGAGGCAGGAGACTGATATAGCAGGCATTCAAGTGGTTGGCGAAATATTGGCCCTACCATTGTATCAGGAAAAGGGCAGTACAACAAAGTGTATTATCATTATTAGAAAACCATTAAGTAATAATTATTATAGTAATGCATGAACTCTAAGCCCAGGATTCAGTTCATTAATATAAAGCTATTTGTTTTATATTGCTGACAAATCTATTTAGCCCTATTGTCCCAGTTTATTTGCTAGTGGTGAGTTTAGTGAATAAGCAGCCTGTCCCTCCACCACATGCAAGAAATCATCCTGACACACGGGATGAATTGGAGCAGTGTCCGTTTCCATGGACTTTTTTTTTCCACAGATGCCACCACTGGTTAGGTTACATTGTCTGTAAGAATATCACCAGTGCCGTCTCCACTAGCAGCCTGCAAACACTCCAGGAATGTGGCGTCCTCCGTAATAATTTGTAGCTCTTTAGCTTGGCTGAAGTTGAAATCAAAGAATCTTTATCAAAACAGACCAGAAATGATTGGATTCGCTTTAGTGTTAGGCAGTGTAAAATATGTGAGCTGCGTATAAATGAGTTTCAAACTGAATGCCAGGAATTTTACTAGATATCATTAGCGCGGCTGCGTGGCCAGAGCGCTCCATGTGTGCACACATTTATTTTACATGTCTGAAAATAAAGTGATCGTAGTATAATTTAAATGTGAGCTGGAGCCAGTGCACGATGAGTCTGCAATTAATGTCTCACCATGCAATATATATGGGTATTTGCTATTCACATTTTTAAACATAGCCATATGTCATCTGACCTCGTTAACTGTGGACTGTAGCTGCTTGTGAATAGCTTTTGTTAGGGACAAAAGGGCAAACACAATATAAAGGTTGTTAATAATATATATGGAAAGTATAATCTTAGTCTTACCCCAGTATATGAACATGTATAGATGGATAACTCAATACTATAAATTGTAATCTGCACTTGGTTAGGGGCTCATAATAAATGACCAAATATTCTCTGTAAAGCACTACATAATAAATAATACATTTCTATGTTAGGGGGGATATGTTTCAAATCTTGGAGAGAGATAAAATGGAGAGCGATACCAACCAATTAGCTTCTAAGGATCATTTTACAGTGTTTGAAAAAAAAACAGGTGATGATTGGTTGGTACTCTCTCTCTCTCTCTCTCTCTCTCTGGGATGTAGTTGGCATCCCGACGTTCACAATGCTGGTGGTCAAGACAGGTACCGGAATCCTGACCGTAGTATGCCAGGGAGGGTTAGGCTGTGTGTGTGTGTGTGTGTGGGGGGGAGAGTTAGGGTTAGGCTGCGGGGTGAGAGGTCGGTGTGGGTTAGGCTGCAAAAGGGGAGGGTTAGGGGTTAGGCTGCAGGTAGGGAGGGTTAGGGCTAGTTAGGGTTAGTTTACCTTTCCCACTGTCGGTATTCTGATCATTGGCATCCTGACTGTTGGGATCCCGCACTCAACTCCTCTTTCCAAGCTTTGCTATATCTTCCCCTTTAATAGTATTTAATATAGCATTCTTACAGCCTGCACCACTTCCCCATCATACTGTAACCTTCAGTAATTTGTGATGCAGATTTATTGTTTGTCACTCAGTATATATGTATTGTCCTTGTTTTTTAGACCACTAAGAAATATTCTGACAGCTATACTGTAGTTCAGTGATAGTGGAATACAACTATTTGTTTGAACAAAGCTGTAATTGTGTCTGATCATACCCCTTTCAGACATACAGCAAAAACCTGGGTTCTTGCCGTGAACGTGCATCGGCCCAGGTTTTTGTTGTGTGAAGAGAAACCACCCGTGTCGAAGTCCCGGGTCCACAACCCTGCTCTCTACCAGGGTTTTCCCCGGGTGTGACCTGTAGTGTGAAGTCATCCATCCTTGGTTTTTAGACGCGGGTTGGAAGAAGAGTCTCTGATTGGCTGTTTGGCTAATGCCTATAACATAACCCAGCTAAGGTTAGACTATTACACAGCAGACTGGGAAATGCGGTATACTTACAGGAAGCTCACACACAAGAAGGGCAGATCTAAAATACTGGCTGATAGCTGGGTGTGGGAGGGGGATGTGAGTGGGAGCACCTTGGTAAGAAAAAAGAATGACCTAGTAAGTAGCTCAACTTTAAGGCAAAATGTATTTAAATAAATAAAACCACAAATTTGCTAAGGTAAGGCTGAATAACATACACAAAAGCGTCCCCATTAAATACACTTCCTGGGCAGACCCGGGTTCAGTGTGAATGCATCCAACCTGGGAATGTCTCTGGTTTTTGGTGTAGTGTGAATGGGGGACTCAGAGTGAGACTCGGGAAATTCTCTGTTTTGATAGGCCTGGGACGTACCCATGTATTTCCCAGGTCTTATGTCTGAAAGGGGTATGAGGGGACTTTTAATAAAACTCTTTATCTGATATTGGCTACATTTCCGGTGTCTTGCACTTGCACATTGTCAAAGAATCAGAAAGTGAATTGACTATCTGTTTAATAGAGGAATGTCTCATTCTTAGGGGTTTGCTAAGATTCTGGGGAGTTCAGATGGGGGCTGTTTTAGATCCTTTACTAATCCACACGCCCCATTATATGGAAGTCTAATAGATTAGAACAGCCTTATGCTCATCAAAATACATATTGTGTATAAAATTAACTTCTGTATGATGAAAGAGACCCCAATATATTATCTACCAATACAAATCATGCGCAGATCTGACTTTGGACGCTATATGAACCCTAACATCCAGTGTTACTGTCATCAGCCCCTTCATTCATTTCCATGAAAACCAAACCTTAGAAATAATGATGGGTATTCAGTTTGCCATAAATGTGTATGGTGTCAGTACTGTAGTTTTATCAGATATAAGAACAACTCTAGTACAATATTTAGTGTAAGCAATATGTCTACGGAGCATTTTATTCCATGTATAAAACGGAACATGATGTAAGAGTAATGGTGAATAATATGCAGTGTAAAATCTACTACATCTTAGAGCTCATAAACATAATTTCTCTATCGTCCTAAGTGGATGCTGGGGTTCCTGAAAGGACCATGGGGAATAGCGGCTCCGCAGGAGACAGGGCACAAAAGTAAAGCTTTTACAGGTCAGGTGGTGTGTACTGGCTCCTCCCCCTATGACCCTCCTCCAGACTCTAGTTAGATTTTTGTGCCCGGACGAGAAGGGTGCAATTCTAGGTGGCTCTCATAAAGAGCTGCTTAGAGAGTTTAGCTTAGGTTTTTTATTTTACAGTGATTCCTGCTGGCAACAGGATCACTGCAACGAGGGACAGAGGGGAGAAGAAGTGAACTCACCTGCGTGCAGGATGGATTGGCTTCTTGGCTACTGGACATGAAGCTCCAGAGGGACGATCACAGGTACAGCCTGGATGGTCACCGGAGCCACGCCGCCGGCCCCCTCACAGATGCTGAAGCAAGAAGAGGTCCAGAATCGGCGGCTGAAGACTCCTGCAGTCTTCTTAAGGTAGCGCACAGCACTGCAGCTGTGCGCCATTTTCCTCTCAGCACACTTCACACGGCAGTCACTGAGGGTGCAGGGCGCTGGGGGGGGGCGCCCTGGGAGGCAAATGAAAACCTTTAAAAAGGCTAAAAATACCTCACATATAGCCCCAGAGGCTATATGGAGATATTTACCCCTGCCTAAATGTACTAAATAGCGGGAGACGAGCCCGCCGAAAAAGGGGCGGGGCCTATCTCCTCAGCACACGGCGCCATTTTCTGTCACAGCTCCGCTGGTCAGGAAGGCTCCCAGGTCTCTCCCCTGCACTGCACTACAGAAACAGGGTATAACAGAGAGGGGGGGCAAAATAAATGGCAATATATTAATATAAAAGCAGCTATAAGGGAGCACTTAATCATAAGGCTATCCCTGTCATATATAGCGCTTTTTGGTGTGTGCTGGCAGACTCTCCCTCTGTCTCCCCAAAGGGCTAGTGGGTCCTGTCTTCGTATAGAGCATTCCCTGTGTGTCTGCTGTGTGTCGGTACGTGTGTGTCGACATGTATGAGGACGTTATTGGTGTGGAGGCGGAGCAATTGCCAAATATGAGGATGTCACCTCCTAGGGGGTCGACACCAGAATGGATGCCTTTATTTGTGGAATTACGGGATAGCGTCAACTCGCTTAAGCAGTCGTTTGCCGACATGAGGTGGCCGGACACTCAATTAGTGCCTGTCCAGGCGCCTCAAATACCGTCAGGGGCTGTAAAACGCCCCTTGCCTCAGTCGGTCGACACAGACCCAGACACAGGCACTGATTCCGGTGGTGAAGGTGACGAATTAACCGTATTTTCCAGTAGGGCCACACGTTATATGATTTTGGCAATAAAGGAGATGTTGCTTTTAGCTGATACTACAGGTACCACTAAACAGGGTATTATGTGGGGTGTGAAAAAACTACCAGTAGTTTTTACCGAATCAGAAGAATTAAATGACGTGTGTGATGAAGCGTGGGGTGCCCCGATAAAAAAACTGCTAATTTCAAAGAAGTTATTGGCTTTATACCCTTTCCCGCCAGAGGTTAGGGAGCGCTGGGAAACACCTCCTAGGGTGGACAAAGCGCTAACACGCTTATCAAAACAAGTGGCGTTACCCTCTCCTGAGACGGCCGCACTTAAAGATCCATCAGATAGGAGGATGGAAAATATCCAAAAAGGTATATACACACATGCAGGTGTTATACTACGACCAGATATTGCGACTGCCTGGATGTGCAGTGCTGGGGTAGTTTGGTCAGAGTCCCTGATCGAAAATATTGATACCCTGGACAGGGACAATATTTTACTGTCGTTAGAACAAATAAAGGATGCATTTCTTTATATGCGTGATGCACAGAGAGATATCTGCACACTGGCATCACGGGTAAGTGCTATGTCCATTTCGGCCAGAAGAGCTTTATGGACACGACAGTGGACAGGCGATGCGTAGAGTAGTTATTTGGGGTCGGTCTATCGGATTTGGTGGCCACGGCTACGGCCGGGAAATCCACCTTTCTACCTCAAGTCACTCCCCAACAGAAAAAGGCACCGACCTTTCAACCGCAGCCCTTTCGTTCCTTTAAAAATAAGAGAGCAAAGGGCTATTCATATCTGCCACGAGGCAGAGGACGAGGGAAGAGACAGCAACAGGCAGCTCCTTCCCAGGAACAGAAGCCCTCCCCGGCTTCTACAAAAGCCTCAGCATGACGCTGGGGCTTCGCAAGCGGACTCGGGGGCGGTAGGCGGTCGTCTCAAGAATTACAGTGCGCAGTGGGTTCACTCGCAGGTAAATCCCTGGATCCTGCAGATAATATCTCAGGGGTACAGGTTGAAATTAGAGACAGAGCCACCTCGCCGTTTCCTGAAGTCTGCTTTACCAACGTCCCTCTCAGAAAGGGAGACGGTTTTGGAAGCCATTCACAAGCTGTATTCTCAGCAGGTGATAGTCAAGGTACCTCTTCTACAACAAGGGAAGGGGTATTATTCCACTCTTTTTGTGGTACCGAAGCCGGATGGCTCGGTAAGGCCTATTCTAAATCTGAAGTCCTTGAACCTGTACATAAAGAAGTTCAAGTTCAAGATGGAGTCACTCAGAGCAGTGATAGCGAACCTGGAAGAAGGGGACTTTATGGTATCCTTGGACATCAAGGATGCGTATCTCCACGTTCCAATTACCCCTCACACCAGGGGTACCTCAGGTTCGTTGTACAAAACTGTCACTATCAGTTTCAGACGCTGCCGTTTGGTTTGTCCACGGCATCTCGGGTCTTTACAAAGGTAATGGCCGAGATAATATTTCTTCTTCGAAGAAAAGGCGTATTAATTATCCCATACTTGGACGATCTCCTAATAAGGGCAAGGTCCAGAGAACAGCTAGAGATGGGTTTAGCACTATCTCAAGAGGTGCTAAAGCAGCACGGATGGATTCTGAATATTCCAAAATCCCAATTATTGCCGACAACTCGTCTGCTGTTCCTGGGGATGATTCTGGACACAGTTCAGAAAAAGGTTTTTCTTCCCGAAGAAAAAGCCAAGGAGTTATCTGACCTGGTCAGGAACCTCCTAAAACCAGGAAAGGTGTCTGTACATCAATGCACAAGAGTCCTGGGAAAAAATGGTAGCTTCTTACGAAGCAATCCCTTTCGGCAGATTCCATGCAAAGGGATCTGTTGGACAAATGGTCAGGGTCGCATCTTCAGATGCACCTGCGGATAACCCTGTCGCCGAGGACAAGGGTATCCTTTCTGTGGTGGTTGCAGGAGGCTCATCTATTGGAGGGCCGCAGATTCGGCATGCAGGATTGGATCCTGGTGACCACGGATGCCAGCCTGAGAGGCTGGGGAGCAGTCACACAGGGAAGAAATTTCCAGGGAGTGTGGTCGAGCCTGAAAACGTCTCTTCACATAAGCATTCTGGAACTAAGAGCAATCTACAATGCTCTAAGCCAGGCGAAACCTCTGCTTCAAGGAAGACCGGTGTTGATCCAGTCGGACAACATCACGGCAGTCGCCCATGTAAACAGACAGGGCGGCACAAGAAGCAGGAGGGCAATGGCAGAAGCTGCCAGGATCCTTCGCTGGGCGGAGAATCACGTGATAGCACTGTCAGCAGTATTCATCCCGGGCGTGGACAACTGGGAAGCAGACTTCCTCAGCAGACACGACCTTCACCCGGGAGAGTGGGGACTTCATCCAGAAGTTTTCCACATGCTATTCAACCGTTGGGTAAAACCAATGGTGGACATGATGGCGTCTCGCCTCAACAAGACACTGGACAGGTATTGCGCCAGGTCAAGAGATCCGCAGGCAATAGCTGTGGACGCGCTGGTAACACATTGGGTGTACCAGTCGGTATAGGTGTTTCCTCCTCTGCCTCTCATACCAAAGGTTTTGAGGATTATACGGCAAAGAGGAGTAAGACTAGTGGCTCCGGATTGGCCAAGAAGGACTTGGTACCCGGAACTTCAAGAGATGGTCACGGACGATCCGTGGCCTCTACTTCTGAGAAGGGACCTGCTTCAGCAGGGTCCTTGTCTTTTTCAAGACTTACCGCGGCTGCGTTTGACGGCATGGCGTTTGAATGCCAGATCCTAAAAGGAAAAGGCATTCCAGAAGAAGTCATTCCTACCTTGATAAAGGCAAGGAAGGAAGTCACCGCGAAGCATTATCGCCGTATTTGGCGAAAATATGTTGCGTGGTGCGAGCAGCGGAGTGCTCCGATGGAGGAATTTCAACTAGGTCGTTTTCCTACATTTCCTGCAATCAGGATTGTCTATGGGTCTCAAATTGGGATCTATTAAGGTTCAAATTTCGGCCCTATCAATATTCTTCCAAAAAGAATTGGCCTCAGTCCCTGAGGTCCAGATTTTTATCAAAGGAGTACTGCATATACAGCCTCCTGTGGTGCCTAAGGTGGCACCGTGGGATCTAAATGTAGTTTTAGATTTCCTCAAATCCAATTGGTTTGAACCACTAAAGAATGTGGATTTGAAATATCTCACATGGAAAGTGACTATGTTACTGGCCCTGGCTTCGGCCGGGAGAGTATCTGAACTGGCGGCTTTGTCTTATAAAAGCCCTTATTTAATTTTCCATTCGACATAGGACAGAGCTGCGGACGCGTCCGCATTTTCTCCCTAAGGTGGTATCAGCGTTTCACCTGAACCAGCCTATTGTAGTGCCTGCGGCTACAGACGACTTGAAGGACTCCAAGTTGTTGGACGTTGTCAGAGCCTTAAAAATATACATTTAAAGGACGGCTGGAGTCAGAAAATCTGACTCGCTGTTTATACTGTATGCACCCAACAAGTTGGGTGCACCTGCTTCTAAGCAGTCGATTGCTCGTTGGATTTGTAACAAAATTCAACTTGTACATTCTGTGGCAGGCCTGCCACAGCCTAAATCTGTTAAGGCCCATTCCGCAAGGAAGGTGGGCTCATCTTGGGCGGCTGCCCGAGGGGTCTCGGCATTACAACTCTGCCGAGCAGCTACGTGGTCAGGGGAGAACACGTTTGTAAATTTTTACAAATTTGATACCCTGGCAAAGGAGGACCTGGAGTTCTCTCATTCGGTGCTGCAGAGTCATCCGCACTCTCCCGCCCGTTTGGGAGCTTTGGTATAATCCCCATGGTCCTTTCAGGAACCCCAGCATCCACTTAGGACGATAGAGAAAATAAGAATTTACTTACCGATAATTCTATTTCTCGGAGTCCGTAGTGGATGCTGGGCGCCCATCCCAAGTGCGGATTATCTGCAATACTTGTACATAGTTATTGTTAACTAATTCGGGTTATTGTTTAGGAAGCCATCTTTCAGAGGCTCCTCTGTTATCATACTGTTAACTGGGTTTAGATCACAAGTTGTACGGTGTGATTGGTGTGGCTGGTATGAGTCTTACCCGGGATTCAATATCCTCCCTTATTGTGTACGCTCGTCCGGGCACAGTACCTAACTGGAGTCTGGAGGAGGGTCATAGGGGGAGGAGCCAGTACACACCACCTGACCTGTAAAAGCTTTACTTTTGTGCCCTGTCTCCTGCGGAGCCGCTATTCCCCATGGTCCTTTCAGGAACCCCAGCATCCACTACGGACTCCGAGAAATAGAATTATCGGTAAGTAAATTCTTATTTTACAAATGTTTCACTCATTGAATTTTTTCTTTTCCCACAGCCAAACTGAAGTCCTTTTCATTTAAATCTGCGAAGTCAAGATGAATACAGGTATGACTTATTAGCAAGCGCAAATAGCATGTATTCATGACACATACCTCCCAACATTTACCTTTTTGAAAGAGGGACCTTTACGCGCCTGCTCGGAAGGGGGCGTGGCCTCTGTAAAAGGCGGCGTGGCTTTGTGGCAATTCTGCGACCGCTTGCCACGCCTCCTGTTTTCGGCACTGAGGGGGCATGCCCAGCGCTCTCCGAGCTGCTGGCATGCCCTCCTCCCTTCTGCTTCCTGTGAATAGACGCTGTGCGCATGCTGATGAAACACATGATGACAGTCGTTATTAACAAATGACAAATGGTACGTAGATAATATAACTGCATACCCACAGGTCTCTGGTACATTATAAACCAGGCTATAGGCAACATGGGGTTCTCAAGATGTTCTGGATCCATTAGCGCTAATCCAATCTGAGAGCCACAGGTTGCCAATACATTATACATGGACCTTACTGTTCCCTTTAACCACATAATTAAAGCTCATCAAAATACTGAATATCAGATTTTTAAAAGCATTATTTCTCTGACGTCCTAGTGGATGCTGGGTACTCCGTAAGGACCATGGGGTATAGACGGGGTCCGCAGGAGACTGGGCACTCTTAAAAGAAAGATTAGGTACTATATCTGGTGTGCACTGGCTCCTCCCTCTATGCCCCTTCTACAGACCTCAGTTAGTATCTGTGCCCGGCCAGAGCTGGATGCACCCTAGGGGCTCTCCTGAGCTTCCTAGAAAAGAAAGTATTTGTTAGGTTTTTTATTTTCAGTGAGATCTGCTGGCAACAGACTCACTGCTACGTGAGACTGAGGGGAGAGAAGCGAACCTACCTGCTTGCAGCTAGCTTGGGCTTCTAAGGCTACTGGACACCATTAGCTCCAGAGGGATCGAACACAGGCCCAGTCCTCGGTCGTCCGGTCCCGGAGCCGCGCCGTCGCCCCCCTTGCAGAGCCAGAAGAACGAAGAGAAGTTGAAAATCGGCGGCTGAAGACTCCGGTCTTCATTAAGGTAGCGCACAGCACTGCAGCTGTGCGCCATTGCACACCACACACTCCGGTCACTGATGGGTGCAGGGCGCTGGGGGGCGCCCTGGGCAGCAATTAGATTACCTTACTTGGCGAAAAGCACATAATACAGTCTGATAAACTGTATATGTGCATTAACCCCCGCCATTAAAGTACATAAAAGGACAGAAGCCCGCCGCTGAGGGGGCCGGGCCTTCTTCCTCAGCACACCGGCGCCATTTTCTCTTCACAGCTCAGCTGGAAGGAAGCTCCCCAGGCTCTCCCCTGCAGTATCCTGGTACACAAAGGGTAAAAAAGAGGGGGGGGCACATAAATTTAGGCGCAAAACTGTGTATATAAGCTGCTATAGGGGAAAAATCACTCAGTATAGTGTACATCCCTGTATTATATAGCGCTCTGGTGTGTGCTGGCATACTCTCTCTCTGTCTCTCCAAAGGGCCTGGTGGGGGAACTGTCTTCAAATAGAGCATCCCCTGTGTGTGTGGTGTGTCGGTACGCGTGTGTCGACATGTCTGAGGTAAAAGGCTCCTCTAAGGAGGTGATAGAGCGGATATGTGTGTGGGAGGGTGTCTCCGTCGACAACGCCGACACCTGTTTGGATATGTGTAAGTGCTGAGGTAAAATTATTGTACAAAAGGTTAGGGAACAGAAAGGAAATCTACCCTGGTCTGTCCCTATGTCACAGAGTCCTTCAGAGTCTCTCTATGTTCACTATCCAAAATAACAAAGTATCGACACGGAGTTTAACTCCACTGACGACTACGATAATGCAAAGTTACAGCCAAGAGGGCTAAAAGATATTCAATATATGATTATTGGAATAAAAGATGATTTGCATATCACTGATGACTCATCTGTCCCTGACACGAGAGTACACATGTTAAGGGGAAGAATGCTGAGGTAAATTTCCCTCCTCTAATGAGGAAAAAGAGCGGGAATCTCCAGACAAGAGACGGCAGCTTCCCACAAGAGAATTCTCAGGCTGTATCCTTTCCCCACTAGGGCCAGGATGTGTTGAGAATCTTCCCCTTGGGTGTCCTGTTTGCACTAGCTATTCTCAGGGATCCTGCAGATAGTGTGCACATTCTAGTATACTACCCAGACCGGCGATTGTGTCGGCATGGGTTTATAGCGCTGCGGCAGCGTGGACAGGTACCTTATCAGCAGAGATTGAGACCCTAGTATGCATATAAATATTTTAAGATGCTGTCTTAAGTGATAGATAGATATATAATTATAAAGCATGCCCAAAGGGACATGAGTATACTGGGTCCTAGAGACAAAAGCTATGTCGATTTCTGCTTGACGTGTCCTGTAGACTATACATTGGACAGATGATGCCGACTTAAGAGGCATATGGAAGGCTGAGAATTGTGTGGAGAAAGGTTCTCGGGCCTGGTCTCCACAGCTATAGCTGGTAATTCTGATATTTTGCCTTATATTCCTGCACAGCCTAGGAAAGCACGACATTATTAAATGCAGCTTTTCGAATAAAGAAACAAGAAAGTCTGAGGTGCGTCCTTTCTTATCAGAGCCGGGGGCAGAGGAAAGAAGCTGTACAACACAGCTAGTCCCCAGGAACAGAAGTCCTCCCCGGCCTCTACAAAAATCCGCCGCATGTCGCTGGGGCTCCACAGGCGGAGCTAGGCCCGGTGGGGACACGCCTTAGTAAGTTCAGCCACAAGTGGGTTCACTCCCTGTTGGATCCCTGGGCAATAGAAATTGTATCGCAGGGATACAGGCTGGACTGTGAGAAGATGCCCCCTCACCGAGGACCCGGCGGGCTTCCACCCAAGAGAGGGAGCCAGTGTTAACTGCAATTCGTAAATTGTATCTTCAACAGGTGGTGGTCAAGGGTCCCCTCCTTCAACAAGAGGGTGTTATTATTCGACCATGTTATAATTCCGAAACCAGACGGTTCGGTTAGACCCATATTGTATTAAAATCCCTGAACATATACCTGAAAAGGTTCAGGTTCAAGATGGAATCGCTAAGAGCGGTCATTGCAAGCCTGAAATGAATCGGGACATAAGGGATGCATACCTTCGTGTCCCCATTTATCCACCTCATCAGGCGTACCCTAGAATTGCGGTACGGGATTGTCATTACCAATTTCACCAAGGTAATGGCGGATATGATGGTGCTCCTGCGGAAGCAAGGTGTCACTATTATCACATACTTGGATGATCTCCTCATAAAAGCGAGATCAAGAGAGCAGTTGCTGGACAGCGTATCACCTTCTCTGGAAGTGAAACGGCAACACGACTGGATTCTATATATTCCGAAGTCGCAGTTGGTTCCTACAGCTCATCTGCCTCGCCTAGGCATGATCCTAGACACAGACCAGAAGAGGGTTTATCTCCCGATAGAGAGAGCTCAGGAGCTCATGACACTGGTCAGGAATCCATTGAAAACCAAAACAGGTGTCAGTGCATCACTGCACTCGAGTCCTGGGAAGGATGATGGCATCATACGAGGCCATCCCCTTCGCTGGTTCCATGCAAGGACAATGGAACTTACTGGACAAGTGGTCCGGATCACATCTTAAGATGCATCGGTTAATCACCCTATCCCCCAGGGCCAGGGTGTCTCTCCTGTGGTGGCTGCGGAGTGCTCACCTTCTCGAGGGCCGCAGATTCGGCATTCAGGACTGGGTCCTGGTGACCACGGATGCAAGCCTCCGAGGGTGGGGGGCAGTTACACAGGGAAGAAAATTCCAAGGTTTGTGGTCAAGCCAACAGACTTGCCTTCACATCAATATCCTGGAACTAAGGGCCATATACAACGCCCTAAGTCAAGCGGAGTTCCTACTTCGCGACAAACCGGTCCTGATCCAGTCAGACCGCAGGGGCTCATGTAAACCGCCAGGGCGGCACAAGGAGCAGGGTGGCGAGGGTAGAAGCCACCAGAATTCTTCGCTGGGCGGAGAATCAAGTAAGCGCACTGTCAGCAGTGTTCATTCCGGGAGTGGACACGACCTCCACCCGGGAAAGTGGTGACTTCATCAGGAAGTCTTCACGCAGTTTTGCAAATTGATGGAAACTGCGTCAGGTGGACTACATGGCGTCCCACCTCAATAAAAAGATAAAAAAGGTTTTACGCTGGGTCAAGGGACTCTCAGGCGATAGCTGTGGTCGCACTAGTAACACCGTGGGTGTTCCAGTCGGTCTATATATTCCCTCCTCTTCCTCTCAGACCCAAGGGCTGAGAATTGTAATAAACGGAGGAGTGTGAACAATATTCTTTGCTCCGGATTGGCCAAGAAGGACTCGGTACCCGGAACTGCAAGAAATGCTCTCAGAGGACCCATGGCCTCTGCCTCTCAGTCAGGACATGTTGCAACAGGGACCCTGTCTGATCCAAGACTTACCGCGGCTGCGTTGGACGGCATGGCGGTTGAACGCCGGATCCTAGCGGAAAAGGGCATTCCGGATGCAGTTATTCCTACGCTGATAAAGGCTAGGAAAGACGTGACAGCAAGACTTTTTAACTGTATATGGCGAAAATAGGTTGCTTGGTGTGTGGCCGGGAAGGCCCTACAGAGGAATTCCAGGGGGGTCGATTCCTGCACTTCCTACAGTCAGGAGTGACTATGGGCCTAAAATTAGGATCCATAAAGGCCAAGATTTCGGCCCTATCCCTTTTTCTCTCAAAAAGAACTGGCTTCACTGCCTGAAGTTTGGACGTTGTTACAGGGGTGCTACATATTCAGCCCCTTTTGTGCTTCCAGTGGCACCTTGGGATTTTAACGTGTGTTGGATTCCTAAAATCCCACTGGTTTGAGCCACTTAAGACCGTGGAGCTAAAATGTCTCACGTGGAAAGTGGTCATGCTTTTGGCCTTAGCTTGGACTAGGCGTGTGTCAGAATTGGCGGCTTTGTCATGTAAAAGCCCATATCTGATCTTCCATATGGAAAGGGCAGAATGGAGGACTCGTCCCCAATTTCTCCCTAAGGTGGTATCATCGTTTCATTTGAACCAACCTATTGTGGTGCCTGCGGCTACTAGGGACTTGGAGGATTCCAAGTTGCTGGACGTAGTCCGGGCCCTGAAACTTTGTTTCCAGGACGGCTAGAGTCAGAAAAACTGACTCGCTATTTATCCTGCATGCACCCAACAAGCTGGGTGCTCCTGCTTAAAAGCAGACTATTGCTCGCTGGATCTGTAGCACGATTCAGCTTGCACATTCTGCGGCTGGACTGCCGCATCCTAAATTAGTAAAAGCCCATTCCACGAGGAAGGTGGGCTCTTCTTGGGCGGCTGCCCGAGGGGTCTCGGCTTTACAACTTTGCCGAGCTGCTACTTGGTCGGGTTCAAACACTTTTGCAAAATTCTACAAGTTTGATACCCTGGCTGAGGAGGACCTTGAGTTTGCTCATTCGGTGCTGCAGAGTTATCCGCACTCTCCCGCCCGTTTGGGAGCTTTGGTATAATCCCCATGGTCCTTACGGAGTACCCAGCATCCACTAGGACGTCAGAGAAAATAAGAATTTACTCACCGGTAATTCTATTTCTCGTAGTCCGTAGTGGATGCTGGGAGCCCGTCCCAAGTGCGGACTCTCTGCAATACATGTATATAGTTATTGCTTAACTAAAGGGTTATTGTATGAGCCATCTGTTGAGAGAGGCTCGGTTATTGTTCATACTGTTAACTGGGTATAGTTATCACGAGTTGTACGGTGTGATTGGTGTGGCTGGTATGAGTCTTACCCTGGATTCCAAATCCTTTCCTAGTAATGTCAGCTCTTCCGGGCACAGTTTCCCTAACTGAGGTCTGGAGGAGGGGCATAGAGGGAGGAGCCAGTGCACACCAGATATGGGCCCTCATTCCGAGTTGATCGCTCGGTATTTTTCATCGCATCGCAGTGAAATTCCGCTTAGTACGCATGCGCAATATTCGCACTGCGACTGCGCCAAGTAATTTTACAATGGAGATAGTATTTTTACTCACGGCTTTTTCATCGCTCCGGCGATCGTAATGTGATTGACAGGAAATGGGTGTTACTGGGCGGAAACAGGCCGTTTTATGGGCGTGCGGGAAAAAACGCTACCGTTTCCGGAAAAAACGCAGGAGTGGCCGGGGAAACGGGGGAGTGTCTGGGCGAACGCTGGGTGTGTTTGTGACGTCAAAACAGGAACGACAAGCACTGAACTGATCGCACAGGCAGAGTAAGTCTGAAGCTACTCTGAAACTGCTAAGTAGTTAGTAATCGCAATATTGCGAATACATCGGTCGCAATTTTAAGAAGCTAAGATTCACTCCCAGTAGGCGGTGGCTTAGCGTGTGTAACTCTGCTAAATTCGCCTTGCGACCGATCAACTCGGAATGAGGGCCATAGTACCTAATCTTTCTTTTAAGAGTGCCCAGTCTCCTGCGGAGCCCGTCTATACCCCATGGTCCTTACGGAGTACCCAGCATCCACTACGGACTACGAGAAATAGAATTACCGGTGAGTAAATTCTTATTTTAACAGTGTACATGTAAAATAAATTGATTCCAGTTTTTCAGGCACATTTTATGTGTTAGGAAATGCGTGCCAGCTATGTAATTTGTGATGGGAACATTCATAAAACCTCATTTTCATAAGCCTGTCACTTCTAGGATGGAAATGTGTCTTATTCGATCATTGGAGGGTTTCATTTTGCTTTAATGCCAGCATTGTCTGTGTGTATTGTTATCATTTCTGTTATAATGTTTCACAACTTTTATAGATTAGTACAATTTAAAGCACAATTTAATTTCCAAGTACATTGTTTCTAACAGATGTGGTAAGCTTTTAACAAATGTATTTTTTATTTTTAGACAAAATAATTCTCCTTTCACAGATGCCCATACGTAGGCAGATCCATGTGCGTCCTAGGGCCTGAGTAGAAGCAGCTATTCTGTACTCAGGCCGAACAGTCGGTTCTATAGCATACTGTCCGTGTGGTTAGACAATGATCACAAATGCTGTTAGATTGCAGCCATCTTACTTCTACCATTTCTACCAGATCCAATCAACATATTATTGTTTGGGATCAATGGTTTTTGACCCATTTAGATCCAAGTAAGTTGTCAGTGTAGTATTTTGAAATTAAGTTGCATAGTGCAATAGGCACAAAATCACTGCAGACTCATAATTCAAAGCGGAATCGGTCAGCTGTAGTGGCTGGGATGGCGAGAAATTCCAGCCATATAGAGATTTTCTTATGTGTGTGTATCGAAACTGCACACCTTGCACTATTCCTGACCTGGATCTGCCCATGTATGGGCCCTTCTCAACATTCATACAGTATAAAAGTTGTTTTCCTTCATTTTGTAAGAATTCATGCAGGCTTTAGAATTTGACCATACACTACACTAACATACACACATTTAACAGAGCGTGTTTCTTTGATGGTCATCTATGCACATGTCCAATTATTTGATTCTTCAAATATGACTAGTCAGGTCAGACTGCTAGTGGACAGCTGTTAAATTACAACTCCCAGCATGTTTTGCTTACCACCCATGGCATGTAATGTGTGTGATAAAATGTTCTTTCCTATTGTCATTTTTAATTGGCCTATATATTTTTTTTTCTATAATTGCATATAGCGGTTTGTTTTTTTTGTTTTCTTCTTATTTTTTTTTCCCAATACAAATTTCCTTTATACAAAGCAGCAATGTGAACACTAATAGCTGGAACACATCTTGGAATAAAGTGTAATGGCTGCAGTTTTTTGTCTGTAATCTTCTACCAATGACTAAGGGCTTCCATCTCCAGCCTATCCATGGCTTTTTACAGATACAGTGGGGCATATGTTAGGGGGAATTCAGTTAGTCCCTGCACTTTTTGGTACCCCCAAACTCAATTATTTTTGTTCACCGCAAAAATGTGAGAGTCCAAGCCACGAGGGGGGCGAGTTCCGATGTTGTTGCTGGCATTACACACCTTTTTAATCGCAACTCGCCCCCCCCACACACACACCCCTGGATGCGGGGACAAGTTAATTGAATTCCCCCCTTTATTTTAAATTCACCAAGTGTACACCTATATTTATATGTGAAACATATATTTATTTGAAGCAAACTTAGTATTAGCAATGTTTTCTACTGCAGACTGGTGCCTGTACTCTCTGCCGAATACGCCACATCTATACTTACCATAAAGATGTGGAAATGGTGACACTGCCACCGTGCTAAACCGATCAGGCAGCAACAGAACAATCTGTATAAAACCAGCACTACCATGTTGCATGGCATTTTCTCAGTCCCTAAACATCACCTTTTTTCTGTATGTCAGATGCAGTAAAACTGTTGTATAAACCTTGTCCTAATCAGTGCCATCAGGTATGAGGTCTAGAATAATGTACATGTAATATTCCATTTCCATTATCAAAATGATGGACTCCTACGGGGTCCTACCTGTACATATTTGTATTATATAATGCCCATGTCCCTTCTTTTATGTCTGTATCTCTTGAGTGAGTCTGAGAACAGAATAGTACCCACTGTGCCCTACCTGACCTAACCCAGGTAAGTTGGATTTTGGAAGCCCTCGGTTTTGGAATCTTCTGCTTATGATATAATGTGTGATTATATCCCGTGACTTGTACACAGGGATGGCATTCAGTATGCCACCTGTTTGGATTCAGGCGCTCAGTATACCGGCGCCAGAATCCCGACACCCGGCATACCGTCAACTCTTCTCCCTCTTGGGGGTCCACGATTTCCCTGGAGAGAGAATAAATAGCGTGGTGCGTGTAGCGAGACCTCAAGGGGCTCACTTGCGCTCGCCACGCTGCCGGCATGCTGGCGATCGGGATCCCGGCGCCGGTATACAGGCCGCCGGGATCCCGCTCGCCGGCCACTCATACTACACCCGTTCACAGAACGAGTCAGTGTGTAGAACAGACCAATAGAACTATGACGTCATATTATTAAAATGTACAAGTGCACCTATTTGCATCGTCATGTTCTTACACAAATGCCACATTTGTATCAGTGGTATGCATTGCATGTGCTTGCTGTGTCTGTGTTCTGCTTGCATCAATATCACTTTGTGTGCTTCCAGATAGCGGTGGATGTGCTCGCAAACGTGCTGCAATGTCTGTCACACTAACAGCTGTGAAGAGAGCGCAAAGTTCTCCAAATCTATTGGCTTCAGGTATAGCAACTAACCCAACCACGGAGAAGAATATACATAATCGTCAGAAGCTTTCACAATTCCTGAATGGCATAGAAAGCCCCTGTACCCAACATCTTTGCCTGGTGGAAACTCCAGCATTCTCATACTTAATGTTTCACAAGGTGTTTTTCAGTACAGCTGGCATAATAAAGTCAAAGCATTTTATTATGGACTAAGATGAAGCTGTTTGCTTTGCTCGTGTGATGTGATGTGGATTCAGGTAGGGAATGCCCATAGCTGTGGGAGGGTGCTTGCAGCAGAATGGAAAAGGGTTATTGGTGTAAAGGTCTAAAGAAGAGAATCCTATGACTATGGTGGCCAATCCTGGGATTGGGATCAGCGGAATCCCGGGATTTAGGCCTAAAATTGGCCGGAATTGAATCCCGGGATTGGAGCTTTCAATCTCTGGATTTGGGCCAATGCTTTTTTTTTATGCCGGGCAGCGTCTGAGGCGATTCAGCATACCGCCGCCTGCCGCCCAGACCTGCTGACAGCCAGACATGAAGAGGGTAAGTATTTTTTAAGTGCAATGCAAGTTTTTTTTTTTCACCACACCAGATGAATCTGGAAAACAGTTCAGAGAAAAAAAAGTGTATCTTTCCTACAAAGGCTAATCGGTAACATTTGAATAAGATAATAAATCTTTGGAAATATACTTTTAAGGACTCCCTAATAGGGATAAAGAAAGTAAGAGCCAGCTGTCTAACATAAGTAAAATTTTAGATATCATTTGAGTAAAATTAGTATGATATAAACTAGTAAGCGAGTCAAATTAATACCGAGGTATTTCAAAGTAGGACCTGTTTTTGGGAACAAAGTTGAGGAAAAGAAAGATGACTCATGGTGGGAGAGGGAGTTGAACGGCATATATTCTGATTTAGTGAAATTTACCTTGTATTCTGCAAAGATACCACTTTTTTTAAGGATCTCTACCACTGCAGCAACATATTGCTCTAGTTTATTTTATGAACCATAGTAGTGCCATAGTTCACATTATGTCACATTGTAGGGCTGCCAGTACACATTATGCCCCCAATTCACATTATAACAGTGTCCCCAGTTCATATTATGTCACATTACAGTTCCCACAGTTTATATTATGCCACACTATAGTGCCTCCATTTCATATTGTGTCACATTACAGTGCCTCAGTTCATATTATGTCACATGACAGCACCCCCAGTTTATATTACTGTATGCCACACTACAGGGCCTCCACTTCATTTTGTGCCACATTATATTGCCCCAGTTCATATAATCTAACATTATAATGCCCTCCAGTTCATTTGTACCACATTACAATGAGCAGGTCCAGCGACATAACTAGATTTATTGTAGGCCCCAAGGTATAAGTTTGTAAGGGCCCCAATGGTGAAAACATGTATTTATCACATATAACTTTAACAGGAAAGGTGGACCCCATAGCTGCACTTCCTGCACCTATGGTAGCTATGCTCTTATATACAAGGCATTTTGTATATGTACAAGGCATAGAATGCATATAGCGGGCGTATCCTATTACTCACGGTAATATGCCCAAAATGTTTTTAGCTGTTAGCGTGATAAAAGCCCAGTGGTCAATTCTGGCTATCCATTTGGTGCAGATTTGTTGCGCACGCCAAATTACCCTGTATGCACAAAAATACCTAGGGTCCATGAAAAGCCACAGACCTAAGTGCTTTTGCGGCACCGATCGCTGAAAAAATGGTCACTTATTGGGGATTTGGCCCACAGTGGGTCAATTTGCTGCAGTAAATTACCGTGGATAATAGGATACTGCCCATTGTATATCTAATTTTCTTGACCGTTTATTCAGATAAATGCATAAGGAAGTATGAAATGTTTATGACCGTATTGGTAATGATGGAAGCCGTGTACCATAAAGCTGGGGCAGAACACCGGGCTTACTCAAGGGGAAAAGTGGGAGGAATGGGGTAGAAGTTAGAAGTGGCGATCAGAAGATGCATAAAACATCTTACAAGTGTGGTAACAAGCCTGGAGTCTTCCAAAAAGGTGGACTAGAACTAATGTGGGAAAAAATTAATATCTCGTGAGTAGAACTATATGATTATCAGTTCTAAGGAAAGCAGTTATAACTCATCTTATACAGTATGTATTCTGTATACACATAACTTTAAATCATTTTTGTTTTGTTTTTGTAGGACAGGAATCCCACTCACCTGACTCAGGTACATGGATATTTGTTTTACTAAATAGTCCGGATAATAATGTATTCTTGTTTCAGTGTTGGGGACTGAGACACAGTGGAAGATGTACTGCAGCTGGCCAGATAATTGCATTGCATTACATTTAATGGGGGGTAATGTTAATGGCACTGTAAAATTGGTCTGGTTTGACTCTAGATATCTGGAGCTCTTACAATGATTGTGTGAAAGATGGTCTCAATGGTGATTCAAGTGGTTCCTCCCTTGCAGCAAAAGGCTATAGAAGTGTCCGTCCAAACTTACAAGAAAAGAAATCTCCTACTCAGGTAATTATGTTATCTCTATTTACTCTGTACAAAGGGATTCGCAAAGTTAAATGTAAATAACATGAGTCAAATGCTGTGTATACATTGTGTGCAGGTTTCCTTTAAACATAAAGGACATTGTATAAATTGTATAAATGATATTTTACCAACCATAATAAATCCGTTCGGATGTTGTGCGACTTCTTTAGGAAATTGCTGCTATCACTGAATGTAAAATGTTTGTGGTCTCATCCAGGCAAAATCACTATATAGGTCATTAGCACAAGTGCAAACCATGTAGCGCATGAGTTTGTGGGAATAGATGGCCGCATCTGTGGGTGGTGCAAATGGTCACCTCCTCCTAAATTGCATACAGTACATGGGACTAGTTATGCTTTCCAATATTTTTTGTTGGACAGAATTATGTAAATTGTAATCCCCCTGTGACTCGTGTTTCTGCACTTTGCTGATCTTTAATAAGTAATGCACGGGCAGACTTCCCTTCACCTTTTCTATTGCTGATAAATTACCAATATCTGATCCTACTCTTCAGTGTGACCAGAGGCAGAACTCTGGGAGGCAACGGAGTCACCTGCCGCCGGGCTCCTGCTTTGAAGGGGGGCACCTCTCCTCCTGTTCCGTGTGTTCAGCGACATTAATCAATTAAGTTAATTGACAGCAGCCGGTATCTCATCCGTAGCCGACTTCCCCACTAGTCACTGCACCTTACAAATCACACCCTCTTTATTATAGGGGTCTGGGACTCAGGGTCGACAACAAAAAGGTCGACACACCTTAGGTCGACGCCAGTTGGTTGACACACCTTAGGTGGACATGGACAAAAGGTTGACATGGACAAAAGGTCGACAGGAACAAGGTCGACATGGAAAAAGGTCGACATGAGTTTTTAATGTTTTTTTGGTGTCGTTTTCTTCGTAGAGTGACGGGGAACCCCAATTAGTGCACCGCGTCCCCTCGCATGGCTCGCTTCGCTCGGCACAGATTACCGTTCCAATCGTAGTCCACGTGGATCGTTAAGTATGAAAAGGTTCGAAAAAAAAACATAAACTCATGTCGACCTTGTCCCTGTCGACCTTTTGTCCATGTCGACATTTTGCCCATGTCGACCTAAGGTGTGTCGACAAATTGGCTTCGACCTAAGGTGTGTCGACCTTTTTGTTGTCGACCTGGAGTCCGGATACCATATTATAGATATACTGGAAGCAGACACCTTACTGATGAAGCTATTTGCTCCTATAAAGGAAGCATGAGAATTCTAACTATATGAAGTTATTTCTCTGACAATTACAAGTGACTTCATATAGTTAGAATTCTCATACTTCCTATACAGGAGCAGATATCTCCATCAGTAAGGTGCATGCTTCCAGTGTAATAGGTTGGTGGGTTCTAATCCTGGATATGACACTTGCAAATTAATTGTCAGAGAAATTATCAGCATTGTGAGTGACTGAGCAGATCTATGCAGTGTGTGGTTGGACCCCTACATAGATCTGCCTAGTTACAATGGTTTTGTAGTAGCTTCATATAGTTAGAATTAGAGATGAGCGGGTTCAGTTTTACTCGGATCTCAAAACGGCATCTTATTGGCTCACGGATGATATATAGGGGAGGAGGGGGGGGGGGGGCACCAATGTTTTTCTTGCCTCCGGGCAACTGGGAAAAACTTACGCCACTGAGTGTGACCAACTACCTTGTGAATATGAAAACCTATTGCTGGCCAGGTAATGATGTCTACATTGTATCTTCCTAAGTGAGCATTGTACCTGTGTAGTGCAGTGGTTCTCAGACTCTGTCCTCAGGACCCCAAACAGGTCATGGTTTCCAGGTCACCTAGCAGGTGCACAGATGTATTCATTACTCAGTAACATACTTTAAAAGAGCCACAGGTGGAGCTAATTATTTCACTTGTTATTCTGTTAGGAGACCTGGAAAATATGAATGGTTTGGGGTCCTGAGTATCGAGTTTGATAACCTGTGGTATATTGTGTACTCACCATAACTCTATTAAACATTGCCCATATGCACTCCCTAAAGAGTGAACATTAAAAAAAGAAATAAATATAATACAGTGGACATGTATTAGGTGTGAATGAATTATGGTGACCTGAAATTAATTAAAGAATGGCCATGCTGTGTACTGTAGATGGTGAGCAATGAGACACAGTGTCATTGTAGAAGATGTAAACGTTGCATGTTTTGTACTAGCATCATCGTCATCTCAGTACCTGCATATGCCTGCACTTTTACCTATATATGTCTGCAATATTAAATGCATACTGTATGTAGGCAACATTGCATACCTCCCAACATGACCCTCTCCAGGAGGGACAAAATGCTATGCTTCAGGACTTCTCTCAAGGTGAGTACACACCAGTAGATATATCTGCAGATCAATTGATCTGCAGATATATCTATGTACGGATCGGGCAGTGTGCTGTGCATACACACTGCCCGATCCGTCGGGGGACTGACGTCATGAACTGGGCGGGCGCCCGCCCAGTTCACCTGTCAATCACCGCCGGCCGCCGCAGCATTTGTACAGGCGGTCGGACGACCGCCCCGTACACACACAGCGACGCGCCAATATATCGTTAGATATATTGGCCGTCGGCTGTGCTGCGCAGCCGACGCGATACGTCTGTGAACGACGGAGTTCACAGACGTATCGCCCGTACACACTGGCCGACGGTCCTGCGATGTATCGGCCGTTCAAGAGAACGGCCGATATATCGACCAGTGTGTACGGGCCTTTAGTTTATGATTGCAGGCACCTGTTTTGAACACATTAATGGATAAGAAAGGTGTTTTACCATAGGTGATGCCAATCACAAATTAAGAGGGAAGTCCAGGAGCAGAGCATTCTGTCCCTCCTGGAGAGGGTCATGTTGGGAGGTATGACATTACCTGTATATGTATGCAACAGCAACCTGTCTGCAACCACAGAGACCGTCTAATTCATCAGTCTTTATTAAAGATCAGTGGTAGTCAGTATCAGGGAAGTTGAGGGGGGAGAAGCACGTACTACGGGATAAATTTACTAAAGCTTCTAAAAATTAAAAGTGGTGATGTTGCCCATTGCACCCGATCATTTTTTGGCTTTCCTTTCTTTATTGCATCCTGGAAAATTATAGACCGAATCTGATTGATTGCTATGGGCAACATCACTTATCAATTTAAAAGCTTTAGTAAATTTCCCCATCCTTACTCAAGCCAGATGGAGGAGCCCAGTACTGATTGTCCCCAACAGTAACAGTTCTCCTCTCTGCCCCCTAATGCAGAGTCCATGTCTGTATAGCAGCACATCGAGCAGTGAGAGAGAAGAGACTGCTGCCGCTGAGCAGAAGCAGTCTCCTCTCTCACTGCCTACTGTGCCGCTGCGCTGCTGGGCCCCATTACCACCGCTCCCTTCCTGGAGCCCTCCGTGTACCGAGCATGAAGCCAGTTTGATTGCCCATGCCTCTACCCAAGTACCAGGGCCTGTTGGAGACCTCGACTGCCTTGGTCAGTATGTTGACATGGACAATGTTGACAGGATTTACTTGTCAGCATTATGTGTCGACACTAACAAAATGTTGACATATGAAATCAGATTGAAATTAAATGTTACTAATGATATCAAGGTCTGCTTTCCCAGTGTTTACGCTAATAATCACCAAAAGGCATTTTCATGTTACTTCATTCCACATCTAAATAGATTATATTTAAATAAGCCTGAAATATCTAATTAATATGGTTTATTGGATGTTCCACCTTCTTTACACTAACTATTATTTTCAGGTGAATTGACGTGCCCCCTAAATATTCGACTGGGCCATCTGGAGCTGTGTGGCCTCTGTTAGTAGTGTTATCCATTTTTTTGTGAGACTCCTATTATTATTTCATATTGAAAGCTACAATTAAACCATTTAAGTCCTCATCAGTCTGCTGTGAACATATAATTATATTATGACTGTAGTAGAATTTACCTTATTACATATAATCAATTTTACCAGTTTTAAAGAAGTTAAAATTCATAACAGATCATTGTGCCATTAACAGTAGAAAAAAACAACAACTATTTTTATACACAAATACAGTCTAATATTTGGAGTTCTGATGAGAGCCCAGATATCCTCCTAAACCTGTAACTTCTTATAGACATGTATACATTGCAGACTACAGTTCTAGATTTATAAACGTCTTTTTTTTTTTTTTCATTTGTCATTGAAAATGTCTCTACCAAAATATAAAAAATACATATTAAACAGCCTTTTATTATATTGGATATATTTCTGACTCTACAGCCTCTTCTTTTTTTTTTTTTTTTTTTACTGAGCGAAAAAATGCATTTCTCTGTTACAGATTTTGCCAGGTTTAGGGCTTCTACCGATTTACGAAACACTCTGCTGCCAAAAGCTATAGCCAGGGCAAAGGCTTCTACATGCAAAGCATGGGGGAGCTTATTTACCATGGTCCATAGTAGTACTGGAGCTGCTGTCCCCCCATAGCAATAGCTGAGAATTGGTACTGAAAAACCTGCTTTGTTATTATAATAAAAACAATTTTTTTAATCTAATACCGTGGGTTTTTATTTCTTCCTATTTTTACTTCCTGTGTTTTTTTTTTTAACTTGTTTTAATTTATTTTTAACAATTAAAGTGTAACTGGACGTTGATGACCCCAGTCCACTGAAAACTGGCTGGCTATACAGTAAGTCTTCTGTGGATACAGTCACCACACTGTCTATAATCATAATGCTGCCACCACAGTGCCAACAGTTATGTCAACATTGTTGAGGTGTCAACATGTCAAATGTTGACATTCTGTAGGATGTTGAGGATTAGGGTTATACACTAGGGAGAGGGTTAGGCTAATAGGGAAGACACTGTCAGAGCTCCTAGGGATCAGCTACTTGGTCATTAAAGTGCTGCGCTCGGACGTACTGTTTTGCCTGCATTCTAATCATGTCAACATTTCATCAGTGTTGATATGATGAATGTCAAAAAAATATACCCAACCCCGACTCCTCTTACTGTTGCCTGCCAGGATCGCCAGGGAGCGGAGTATCACTCGGCTGCCCCAACATTCTTTTCTTGCTAAATTGTGATTAAACTGTGATAAAAGGTGATAGAAAATCTAAGTTATTGCTAAGGCATAGTAACTAAGCTCATATCACCTCTTGTTCTCGAGGTAGCTGCAACGCATCCTTGGATAATATTTTGTTAACATTTTTAACTTTAAGAGACTGAGCTGTTTTATAATGTTTAGTTGTGTGTTGCTTCTATTTTGGTTCAGCTGGTATTTCTTTAACATTATATGCAAAACAATATTACTAGCATTAAGCATAATTACCAAAGGTCCATCACACACATAATTAAGTCTATATCAGGTTTGTAAGCCCTGTCCCAGAAAATGCCCTATTTTTCCTTATTGACAACTATACTATAAATGCCTTTTTTTCATGTCGGATGAAATATTTAATCTAATTTAATTTTATGGGCTTTACAACTTAACATTTGCTGAAGAATGGTATTTGAGATGAAAAAATAGTATGTCCTAATTAAATCCGGTAGTTATGGGTATTGTAGTGTTCCAAGATCCATCAAGCCAGTGTTGCGTGTCACTTGTCTAGATGCAACAGCTCAGTAACAAAATCTCCCTGAAACCCATTTTCAAATATTGGAAGCTATGCTTTACAATATTTTTAGCACTGCAACAAAATGTCCTCAAAGGTGGTTAGTTAATATTTAAATGCTTTATATTTAATATTAGTATAAGCATAAGTACTGCTCCATAATAACCTGTCATTACCATTCTGCTCGCCCCCTGAAGAGTTCATTCCTTAGTTACAGCTGTCTTAGTGAATCCTGAAGAGACAGATTAAGCTCTTTGGCTTGGAGTGTGTTGCCTGTATTTTATATTTATTCTGGGTTCTGTGTACAGCGTTGTTTTTCTTCAATGCAGAGATTCTCCTTTTATACCCATCGCCTACACCCAATGTAGGCAGCCATCGCCTACATCCAATGTAAGCAGCCAATGTTCTTTAGAATATCGCCACAATTTCCAGGAACCAGCTGAAGCATTGGGACATAAAGTACTTTGTATAAAATTAGCAATTTGCCGTATTTACTTGAGCTAGTTACTGTAGTCTACTAGACTACAGTAGCCTGATGAAGAAGATCACAAGCTGTTGCAGCGATAGCTTTTTATGTGGGCATTCTATGATTCTTCTTCAAACCTGTTTATCATGAACAGCAAGCATTACTTGCTCCTTGAGGGGAAGGTCCATGAGGCAAGTGCGGGTTGCGTAATCATACAATTTACAGTAGGTTGTCACTGCCCCATCAACTCTTCAAATTAATACGATTTGCGTAAAAGGGTAGTAGAACGTGACAGGATGGCCTACTCTTCCAGCAGTGCTAATTGTTTTCCACTATCTTTATAAACAGATTCGGGGGACAACTTCAACTTACAGAAACCATGTCATACAGTATATTAGGAGCAGTTGAGGGCTAGAAAAAATCTTTTGAACAGCTGCTTGTGGCCTGCGTTCTACTCATAGACCCATAAATGATCCATTTACACCCAGTGCCGTAACACGGTGGCAGTGTTCTCTGTGTTGGTCCCGGGACATTTTGATGTCATGCCTAGGGAGTGGGGCCACTAGCTTCAGGCAGCGCTGCAAGGTATGGCTCTGCAGTAATGCTGCTGGCTGCTGTTTCAGGCACCTTGCTGCCGCCACCACGGCCATTTGCGTTGGCACTGCTCGTACACCCGTAGTTATGGCCCTAATTTATACTTTTATGCATGCTTTATACTTGCCTTGAGTCTCTGTGCTAGATTTACTGTTGTGCATTTTGAAGTCATTGATCGGTGGCTTTGACCAATGGATTATTTATTTCTGTTACCATTTTAAATCCATTGGTCAATATTGTTGAGACCATTGGCTGTTTTGACAAACAAGAGAATAATCAATTTACATCTAGGGCAGAAACTAGGATTGAATTTAAGTTTCAACTTTTAGAGACTGTACATGTCTACTATTCATAATTTTGATTTCTCTCTAAACAATAATTGTATATTAAATGGCATGTTAATCTCTGGACACCATTTATCATGTTGTTACCTTAACCCATTTTGGCCTGGGTGGGTAGATTTCTACCCAGCACTTCAGTATTTTTTCATTATATCAAACTAAAAAAATTCCTCCAGGTTTTTCTCAAGTGTGTAAAAATTAGCCATCCCTTAAAATGTTTTTGAATAATTGGGTAGAAAACTACCCACCCAGGCCAAAATGGGCTAATAAGCCATAATGACAGAGCATGGTAATATGCAAACTGTCTTATAGCGAGGTTCCTAGTGGAGGCAGAACATGATTTGATGGCCAGACCACCATTGCAGTCAGAAGCTGCTTTTACTACACATCTTATGCAAAAACTCATAAGAGCAGGAAATCTTACTACAGCACAGTACATAATCTTCAAAGTGAATTCACATCTTCATGTTGAACTAGGTATTTCCTCATTGTTACAAGGGGCATCCTAGGATGGCAGTCAGTACATCATATGGGGTTTCCCTGGGTGAGAGGAAGGCTAGTTGCAGGTAGCTGCCGAGTACAAATTTGTGTGCGATCTGGATCAGCTTCTGTGAGACCCAGGTTCACGCATCGCGGATACCCGAGTCTCTCTCCCAGGGGCACATAAATGCACAATTATCTGGCAGTTTGTTCTGACCCAAATGTTATATTATAGCTGTCCCTCTGAACAGTAGGGACCAAACAATGCCATTGTCTATGGTTATTGTCAGAGCGTTTTCTCGTTTCTTACTCGCTAATGTAACCAAGCTGCAAAAGTGTGCCATTAAGTAAGAGCTTCATTTGATTATAACTAGCAAATTAATATCCCAGTTTCCTCTTATGTTGATTTTGGTTTCTCACCACCTCCAGCTTTTTTTAACCATTGACTGCCAACTAAAGTGCTAAAAGCAATTTCCATGTTAATTTTCTCCTATTGCATATCATGAGTGCTGCTATGGCATATGTAAATGTGTATAGTAATCATGTGAAATTCTTGGTATACAGTATGTGGTTAAATATTGTGTATGTTAGACTAACTGGTAGTTGTATTTTATGGATTTTTATCAGTATTGAGATACTTTTATTAAATACCTGTAGAAAAGCATTAATTTTATGTTTGTTAAACATCTAATGTCCATATTTGCTGTAAGTCCACAATAAATATACACAGTATAGAAATAGACTAATTATTGCGGGCCATAAATCTAAGGCTTGATTCCCCATTATGACCCAGGTTGGCGGACATCGATAATTGGTGATCTATCAGGGAATTGGCAAAATACTGCATGTTAAAAAATCCCAGATCCACTGATTCTGATCATTTTTGGGTTGTAATCTGTGAATTGAGGATTTCCAACCTGTTGGATTTTCCCGCACCCCCGACCCAGTCGTTGGTAGAATGGGGAAAAGCCCCAATAGCTGCAAGATTTATGGACCCCGTTAGATGGAAAGCACACGATGTGGATATAAATCTTAGTGGACCCCATTGTGTAAATGAAGTAATTACATTAAACATTTGTTTGCCAGATACTTTCATTAATCTAAATTTGCTAATGTATGATTCTTTTTTTTGTTGTTGTTGTCTTGTATGTCTTGTTTTGCTCTGTGGCTGCACATTAACAACAGGCTCCCCTTCCTCCCCGTAGAAAAGAAAGTTTTCATAGGTCATCGGCTAATTACCAGCAGGGTGAGATAAGTGAGCACATAGTAACCCCGGCAGGTGTTCCCACTTGTACCAGTAAGGAAAGTGTCATGTGTTCTGCTAAGTCCAGCATGAGCATGCAGAAAATTACTACTAATCCACAGATTTCATTTTCTAATGTTAGCACAAAATCAGAACATGTGAACAGTAAAGTCATTCACCAGGAGCGTAAGCAGGAGTCAAGGGAACGTAGAGTTTCCACCTTGAAACTAATCCTAAAAGAGTTCTCTGCAGATGCTAAAAATTATTCTAATACCCTAACAAAAGCCCACAATTCTTCAGGGCTAGACTATTCACCCAGCCTCTTGCCCCATAACCCCACCATTGAAAAACACACAACTTCCCTGTCTGTGGAGCTAGCTTCCAAGTCGAACACCAAGGCCGAAGATTCAGGATTTCATGGACCTGCTGCAGCACTGTCCTCTTCAAAGGCCCCTGCTAGTGTTTCTGGACAAAAGACTGCTACAGAGAGACATGGGGTATTACTGATAGTTTCAAGTATCTTCTCTAACATTGACAAAGGAATGCAGTGTTGTGATTTAGAGAACATTAACCTAACCTAATAGTAATGTGTCCAAACTGATACCTAGAATTACAGTAATTATGATTACGTAGCATGTGCCAGCATGTCAGAACTATAGGGGTCTCTGTACCAATGCTAATGCCTCTACTTCAGAAATTGACCTGCTCCTGAAAAACCCATAGACATTTGGGTCAGATAAAAGTAGTGAGAATAATGGTACTGCTCTCGATAAAACATGGAACCGTTTAGCAATTCGCACTTATTCCCAAGTCCCTTTGACTTTTTAAATACATTCTTAGCATTGATTCAGAGACCTGACATTGTTTGTCCAGTTTTAACATTTACTCTAACATATGGTATTTTGACAAATATATCTCACAAGTGTGTGTGTGTGTGTGTGTGTGTGTGTGTGTGTATACACACACACACACATATATATATATATATATATATATATATATAAGTCTGTGTTTATAGATCTACACACACACACCCATCTAACTGTAATAACAGCAGTCTACATTTAATTTTAAAAGAAGGAGTTCTTTATTCTAACGTCTTGGTCTGCATAATAAAGAACTTCTTCCAGGGCATACCTTCTTTTCCTTGATATCATTTGTAAAAGTACAGAGAATGAATGAAAGGAAGATAGCACTATATTATACTGTATTATTGATATAACACCAAAATGTTATATGGTATCATTCATAGTTACCCAGACTGTGCCATTAAGAAAAACAAAACCCTACAGTATAAATGCCTGATGCTGCATTCAATGCAGGTTGGCCATAGTTGCTCTTTATTGCGCGCATGGAAATAAATGCATATCTTCCTCCACATGCAGAGTTGCATGCATCTTTGCGGTCCACCTCCATCTATTCGTTTGCTTGATTTGATACTCAAAATATATTTAAACAAGGGAGCGCTAAGAACAGGGTCAGTTTAAATCACACATTTATTACAATCCACATATAAACAGCAATATAAAATCAAGGATAATATCCGGATATTAAAACAATATAGTGCACTCTTTATTTAGTCCCATGCCCTGAGCTCGAATTAGTAATTGTCTATTCACACAGATAGATCCGTACAATCTCCACTGGTAATGTAACCATGCTGTCTTGATAATTAATTGGCTTTAAACAAGGCAACCTTCTTATTATTTGTATCCAGCAAAAATGTATCAGTCACTGGAAGGCTCCTTAATAGATAGCAGTAGGGGGAGAGCGCTGTGTAGTAAATGGATGCACAGCGGTATGCTACGACCCCTACGTCCCAGCCGCAGCACGTCTTTTGAAAGGTTACTCACAGCCGCCTCTGCTTCCCTCGGGGTGCAGACCGTTTTGCACTCGGTCCTGCTGTTGCTTTATCCCCGGTCAGGTTTTTATTGCGCTGCGTGCGGTAGTGGGATCCGTTCGTGAAAGAGCTCCTGTCACCGGAATCCAAGTAGTGAACGCCCCTCTTACGCGTTTCTCCGCCCACGGGGCCAGCGGTTTCCTCAGAGGAACTCTCTGAGGTATTAAAACAGGTATTAAAACCCTGTTGTATAACAATACTGTTTTTTATAGTTTAAATCATAACTGCTAAGGTATATGAAAATATGACTTCATCTCAAATAGCTGTAAAACAGAGGGTGGAAGCAAGCTTGATATGGTATCCAGGTAGCTTTAAATCACTTTTTTATCCTTTTGGCAATTAGTGGTTTTATGATAGATGTGTTCAGTATGGGTATGTGTTGCTGTGCTGCTTCTGATCAGAGGCTGTTTGGACAAATGACAAATACCTGTGACTAAAAAAACAGAAAAGTGTAATTGGGATATACTGTACTGTATATCCTTTGTGCTTTCCAATATTAGGGTGGAATCCTTAAGCGGAGAACACTTCTGTAATGCAATGGAACATGTTAGTATAGCCACAAGATGAAGCTACAAACTCATAGTCTAACTTAGCGTGAGCATATTTTATCTGGCATCATGCTAATTTTTGGACACAATTATGTATGTTGCGAGATCAGACCAATTAATCAGTATTGCAGTTGTTGTTAGCATCAATTGGTTTTCTTTGAAATATAAAGGAAACACATTCATATGTATAGTGTATGTGTTCCAACTGCCCAATGCTAATGAAAAGAGATTGAACCAATATATGAAATACAGATATACAAAAATATCTATGATGTATTCCAGGCTCACTGTTTAACAAATGTGTCTTGTTTTCTTGAAGTATGTATACATTTCTACTTTTAAGCAGTAAAGCTAAATGTATCCGATTGGGATACAGTGGCAAACGCATGGTTTCTAGAATGGTGGATTTTAGAGCGAGTGTGGCTAGCAGGGCACGTTCCATAGGAGCGGCCGCTCATGGTGCTGGGCTACAAAGGGTACCCGGATATTTTTTTAATGTGCCAGCTGTCAGTGCTAGTTGACTGTCAGCGGCGGCTCCTGACTGGCTGCTGGACTGAAGCTTTGATTGGCTCACGAGCTGGTGCCATATTTCAAATGGTGCTGCCTGCTGGAGACCGGAATTCGGTGAGGGGCGGGAGAGGTGCACACTACGCTCTCCTCCGCTCAGACACCCAGCAGCGGCAGGCCAGCAGCAGAAGGACAGCAGCTATGAGCACTACAGGGGGCATTACGTGTAACTGGCACTACGTGTAACTGCTACTACAGGGAGCATTACGTGTAACTGGCACTACAGAGGGCATTACGTGTAACGCACTACAGGGGGCATTACATGTATCTGGCACTACTAAGGGCCAATAAGTGTAACTGGCACTGCTGGGGTCAATAAGTGTGACTGGCACTGCTGGGGGCATTACGTGTATCTGGAACTATACTAGGGGCATGACGTGTAACTGACACTATACTGGGGCATTATGTGTAAGGAGCACTACTGTGGGCATTATGTGTAAGACTGCCAATTGTGTGTCTAGAGGGGGGTGATAATACGGTATATATATTTGATAAGTTTCTAATTTGATAACATAATATATAGTTGTGAGGCCACGCCCACTTCCTCAGGAACGCGCCCGCCTTCAGTGCGCGCATTGGAGGAGGACTTGAAAAAAATCTTGCTTAAGGTGCTAGTAGGCCCGAAGCTGGCCCTGGTGGTCAGTCCAGAAGAGTTCATGTTTAAGCCATTGTCTGCTTCATACAAAATGTATTCAGTATTTCAAACATATCCAGGACGAGCGATCACCATAAGCTGTTAGATTCAGCAGTAGGGCCAGCCAGCCTGAGCTGTAAATGTTACTCATCCCATAATAAATATACATACGTAAAAGAACTGTAATTTAATTAATGCAGCTTTAGCACAGGGAATACAGGCCCTGATTGAAGCTGTAAGAGAGGTCTTGCACATTCCTGACAAAGAGTCAGAGGACGAGTAGGAATCCCAGGGCCGTCTTTTCATATGGGCTCAATGGGCTCTTGCCCAAGGGCCCCAGGAGTATAAGGGCCCTAAGCTGATAGCTGAGAGTCCCCTCTTTCCAGGGATACCAGATTTTTGAAAATCGTCCCTGGGGAACCGGAGATATCCGACTTGAAAGCAGTGGTCCCCATCCAAGCCTGTTAATTGCTGTTCCCAGCCAGATATCTCGGGTTCTGTCTGATTTAGAGTTTTTCTGAAGGTATAATCCAAAAGCTGTGACTCTCCCCTTTTGGTGGACACTGGCAGCTTGTCTCTATTATGCCCAGAACCAGAGATATCAGCCTTTAAGCAGCTGGTCCCTGCTCCAGCTCAACACGTCTAATATGCAGTTTTAGATTTTCATTGGTGAATTGCTCTGGCTCCTGAACTCTGATGCCCAAGTCCCCATAACCTTCTGAAAGGTGGGATTCTCTAGTTTTGTATCCCATTCAAAGCTAAGAAATATATTTTCAGGAACTTGAGATATCTGCAGTAAAGCAAGCTGCCCTCCCACCGGAAAATGATAAATATTAAACCCACTCCACTATCCACCCCTCCCCTACGTATTAAACACCCCCTACCACCCTGGAAATCATGTACCAGGGCTTCTTCATTCAGCCCAATGCCTGTTTCAACAGTTTAGCCCCATCTGTGCAGTAAAGGAGTAATTGTAAGAAATTACTGCTCCAGGTCCTACATGCTGAGTGAAAGATAGAACACCCCCTACCGCCTGCGGGACATCAAAGCTGCCGCTGATAGCACCCCCCACCCCTACCACTGGAGGATGGGTAGGGGCCCACTGCATTGCTGTGCCCAGGGGCCTACACTGCTGTTAAGACAACCCTTAGGAATCCTTTTTTAATGTGAAAAAGAAATCCTCTGCTGCTTTCCCTGCTTGTAAGGAATTAAATTCCCTCTTTGAAGCAACTTGGGTTAACCCTGACAGGAAGTTTCAGATTCCAAAACTGTTAATTACATCCTTCCCATTTCCTCAGGACTATAGAAACAAATGGGAAATCCCACCGATAGTTGACGCATCGGTTTCCAGGCTGTCACGTAAGATAGTTTTACCTGTTCCTGGGGCAGCTTCATTGAAGGATGCTGCAGATCGCAAGATAGGGACCCCTCTCAAATCTCTGTACACAGCGGTGGGACTGGCCCAAAGACCCACTATAGCTTGTGCATGGATCACTAGAGCCATTGCAAAATAATCTGGTAATCTAATTGACTGGTAAGATTCCTTGTTTAGGGTGGAGATTATTTTACTCCTACAGCATATACAGGATTCTGCTAACTTTATGGTGGAGGCCATAAAGGAGATTTGACTGCTCAACGCACGCACCACTGCCATGGCAGTGTCAGCACGCAGGGGCTTGTGGCTACGCCAGTGGACTGCGGATGCGGATTCCCGGAAAGGTGTGGAAAGCCTACCTTTCACAGGTGAAGCCCTGTTTGGAGATGAACTGGATACGTGGATATCAAAGGCTACGGCGGGTAAGTCTACATACCTTCCTTCCGCAGCACCCCCAGCTTGAAAATCCTATAATGCACCAACTTTGCAGTCCTTTCGGACAGCAAAGTTTAAGGGTAAGTCCAAAGGTTCTTCTACTGCCTTCAAAGGCAATAAAGGTAAGCCCATAAAATGGCTCACAGGATCAGACCTCAGGTTCTGCTTCCGCAAAACCTTCAGCATGACGGTGGACCGCACTGCCTGGCCAACAGGCAGGTGGGAGCCCGGTTATGATATTTCAGTCACGTATGGACCACATCATGCCTGGATCCTTGGGTAAAAGATCTTATCGTCCAGGGCTACAGACTGTAGTTTTAGGAACTCCCACCTCACAGATTCTTCAAATCAGGCTTGCCAGCTTCACCGGAAGCAAGTATAACCTTACAAGCAGCAGTTCATAAACTGGTACAGACTCAGGTAATTGTTCCAGTTCCACTTCAACTACAAAACCAAGGTTTCTATTCCAACCTGTTTGTGGTACCGAAACCGGACGGTTCAGTGAGGCCCATTTTAAACCTCAAGTCACTGAACCCGTATTTACGGGTGTTCAAATTCAAGATGGAGTCGCTGAGAGCGGTAATCTCAGGTCTGGAGGAGGGAGAATTCCTAGTGTCTCTGGAGTTCAAGGATGCGTACCTTCATATTACGATTTGGCTGCCTCATCAGGCTTATCTAAGGTTTGTGTTGCAGGACTGTCACTACCAGTTTCAGGCCCTACCCTTTGGGCTCTCCATGGCACCAAGGGTGTTTACCAAAGTCATGGCGGAGATGATGTTTCTCCTTCGCAAGCAAGGAGTGAACATAATACCGTACCTGGACGATCTACTGATAAAAGCACCGTCCAGGGAGACGTTGTTACACAGCATTGCCCTCTCCACACATCTACTCCAGGATCACGGGTGGATTCTGAGCCTGCCAAAATCTCACCTGGAACCAACACGGAGGCTTCCGTTCCTGGGGATGATCCTGGAGGTACAGAAGGTATTCCTTCCCCTGTAAAAGGCATTGATGATTCAGTCAATGGTAGGGGACGTCCTAAGGCTGACCCGGATTTTGGTGCATTTGTGCATTTGCCTCCTGGGAAAGATGGTAGCCTCTTACGAGGCACTGCAATACGGAAGGTTTCATGCAAAGCCCTTCCAGCTGGCTCTGCTCGACAAATGGTCCGGATCACATCTACATATGCACCAGAGGATAAGTCTGTCGCCAAAAGCAAGGATTTCTCTTCTGTGGTGGCTACAGACTTCTCACCTGATGGGGGGCCGAAGGTTCGGGATTCAGAATTGGATTCTGCTAACCACAGATGCAAGCCTCAGAGGGTGGGGAGCAGTCACCCAAGGGGAACACTTCCAAGGAAAGTGGTCAAGTCAGGAAACCGTTCTTCCGATCAACGTTCTGGAACTAAAGGCCATATACAACGCCCTTCTGCAGGAATCTCATCTTCTGCATAATCGAGCCATCCAGGTTCAGTCGGACAATGTGACAGCAGTGACATACATAAACCGACAGGGTGGAACGAAGAGCAGAGCAGGAATGTCAGAGATGACCAGGATTCTCCTCTGGACAGAGAGAGACACGCGGTGGCACTGTCCGCGATCTTCATTCCGGGCGTTGACAACTGGGAAGCAGACTTCCTCAGCAGACACGACCTCCACCCAGGAGAGTGGGGCCTTCACCCGGAGGTGTTCGGGTGCTTGACTCATCAGTGAGGGACTCCACAGATCGACATGATGGCCTCTTGTCTCAACAAGAAGCTACAGTGGTATTTCTCCAGGTCAAAAGACCCACAGGCAGTGGCGGTGGACACTCTGGTGACTCCGTGGGTCTATCAGATGGTATATGTCTTTCCTCCACTTCCATTGATCCCAAGAATTCTCAAAAGAATAAAAAGGGAAAGGGTTCAAGCAATTCTCATTGCTCCGGATTGGCCAAAAAGGGCTTATTACGCAGATCTACTGGAACTGCTTCTGGAGGATCCGTGCCCGCTACCTCTTTGAGAGGATCTTCTACAACAGGGACCATTCATCTATCAAGACTTACTGCGGCTACGTTTGACGGCATGGAGGTTGAGCGTCAAATTCTAGCCCAGAAAGGGATTCCGGACAGGGTAATTCCTTCCTTGATCCAGAGAAAAGGGGTCATGTTTAAACATTACCACTTGATTTGGAGGAAATACGTCTCTTGGTGTCACAACAGGAAAGTTCCTGCAGTGGAATTTCAGCTGGGTCATTATCTGCTTTTTCTGCAGTCTGGGGTGGATGTGGGCCTACGCCTTGGATCAGTAAAAGTCCACATTTTGGCCTTAACCATTTTCTTCCAGAAACAGTTGGCTTCCCTTCCTGAGGTTCAGACGTTCTTGAAAGTGGTTCTGAACATCCAACTGCCCACGGCACCTTGGGATCTTAACGTGATGTTGCAGTTTCTGCAATCAGATTGGATTGAGCCTTTACAGGATGTATATGTACAGTTTCTTACATGGAAGACCGTCACACTATTGGACTATTATAAAAGTTCCTACATAGGACTTGCTTTACAAATTAGACAATTTGTTAATAATCTACATATAAAGTGCATATATTCATCGTAGAGTTTTGAAAAAATAAATAAAAAAATTGCAAATATTCATATGGTACGTGGGCCCCCTAGTGGGTTTAGGACCTATATGGTCGGAGTCTGTGGCAGTCCACAAGATAACAAAACCTTTTTATTCTTTAGATCTCCATTATATGTTGGAGGCTAATAGCCTTCTTGAATAACAGCTTTTAGACACCGCTGTTCTGGTCTATTGCTGTATACTTTCTGTATATATTATAGAAAGAATATTCAAGGAAATTACATTCTCTAGGAAGAATAATATTTATATGCCAATATAGTTATATAAGTAAATAAACCGTAAACACTATTAATATACTGGCTATGGCTCCGCTTTAAGGTTAAAGCACGACAGTCTTCCAAGAGATTGGGGCTGAAAACAAAGCAAAAAAAAAAAAGTTGTACTGTAACTTTGCACCTGGATACACCCTATTGCTATGCAAGTGTGTACATAGATACTGGCTGCTTTTGCATGTAGCCCACAAATACTGGGCAGCCTACTGTATTTTACTCTTTTACTTAGGTTTGAGTTAGGACATGTCCCTCCTATATCTAAATCTTTCTGCATACTTTACATCTGCCCCACCTGCAGTGTAACATAGGGGGTAATTCAGATCTGATTGCAGCAGCAAATTTGTTAGCAGTTGGGCAAAACCACGTGCACTGCAAGGGGGGCAGATATAACATGTGCAGAGAGAGTTAAATTTGGGTGGGGTGTGTTCAAACTGAAATCTAAATTGCAGTATAAAAATAAATCAGCCAGTATTTACTCTGCACAGAAACAAAATAACCCACCCAAATCTAACTCTCTGCCACACCTGTAGTGCACATAATTTTGCCCAACTGCTAACAAATTTGCTGCTGCGATCAGATCTGAATTACCCCCATTGTTTTGCCAATGTGGTAATTCACGCATCTAAAGAATATCATTCCAACCAGCCAACTAGTTCAGTGATTATCAGTGGCGGATTTTCCTATGGGCTGCAGGATTGCAGTATTAGCAGAGAGCTGAAGCCACGCCCTGCCTTAACGGCTTCTATTGGCTGATTCCCCAGCAGTCCATAGAAGTTGGGGGTTTGCACATGCCCTGGTATCCATTGTGCAGATGCCGAGACCTTACTGACGGGCTGACTCTCCTTATCTCCGGGCTGGCACGGGTAGCAGCAGCCCCCCTACCATAGTCATCCTTCGACATGTTGCCAACTTTACTACTTTTATTTTTTTACTCTGTATGCTGTAGGGCGCTGGTTTGTATATTGTGGGGTTTTGGCCCCTGTGCTGTGTAAGGTATACTAGGAATGGGCACTTATAATTACTGCAACTTATTTTATTAAAGTGTTACATTTTAGACTGTCCACCCAGATTATTCTGAATATTTTTGTTATACAGGTTGAGTATCCCTTATCCAAAATGCTTGGGACCAGAGGTATTTTGGATATGGGATTTTTCCGTATTTTGGAATAATTGCATACCATAATGAGATATCATGGTGATGGGACCTAAATCTAAGCACAGAATGCATTTATGTTTCATACACACCTTATACACACAGCCTGAAGGTCATTTTAGCCAATATTTTTTAATAACTTTGTGCATTAAACAAAGTGTGTGTACATTCACACAATTCATCTATGTTTCATATACACCTTATACACACAGCCTGAAGGTCATTTAATACAATATTTTTAATAACTTTGTGTATTAAACAAAGTTTGTGTACATTGAGCCATCAAAAAACAAAGGTTTCTCTATCTCACTCTCACTCAAAAAAGTCCGTATTTCGGAATATTCCGTATTTCGGAATATTTGGATATGGGATACTCAACCTGTAGTTTATTGCACTCATTTTGTTTGTTGTAACATAGATACAACAACAAGATTGCCAGCCTTTGTATACTAATCACTCATTGTGTGGATTTTTTCATAGCGTGCAGATGGGCATAATGATGTTTCATTGACTAAACAAATAACTGCGATTAATCATTAACACAGTTTTGCTCTTTTTTTAGTGCCAGCTTGTCAATAAAATTCAGTAATGAGTGTATTTCCCAGTTTAAAGGAATTGTATGGTAAGACTACTTCTGAGGGCAAGACATGGCAGCTGTCATCTAGAATTTAGTGAATCCCCCCTATAGAGATGTATGTTCAACTAATATTCTGCAGCGGGGTACACTGGGGTTCCACAGGGATAACATCGGGGTGTAAAGTAGTGATGAGCGGGTTCGGTTCCTCGGAATCCGAACCCGCCCGAACTTCAGCTTTTTTTACACGGATCCGAGCGACTCGGATCTTCCCGCCTTGCTCGGTTAACCCGAGCGCGCCCGAACGTCATCATGACGCTGTCTGATTCTCGCGAGGCTCGGATTCTATCGCGAGACTCGGATTCTATATAAGGAGCCGCGCGTCGCCGCCATTTTACACGTGCATTGAGATTGATAGGGAGAGGACGTGGCTGGCGTCCTCTCCGTTTAGAGAAGAAATAGATAGGAGAGTGAGAGTGAGACAGTGACACTTCATTTACTGGAGCTTAGGAGGAGTACTCAGACAGAGAGTGCAGAATTTTGCTGATAGTATTAGTTAGTTATACTAGTGACTGACCAGTGACCACCAGTGCAGTTTTATATTATTTAATATAATCCGTTCTCTGCCTGAAAAAACGATACACAGTGACTCAGTCACATACCATATCTGTGCTCAGCCCAGTGTGCTGCTGCATCATCTATGTATAATATCTGACTGTGCTCACACAGCTTAATTGTGGGGGAGACTGGGGAGCAGTTAGGTTATAGCAGGAGCCAGGAGTACATATTAAAATTAAACAGTGCACACTTTTTTTCTGCAGGAGTGCCACTGCCAGTGTGACTGACCAGTGACCTGACCACCAGTATATAGTATACTATATTGTATTGTGAATGTCTGCCTGTAAAAGTTAAACACACGTCGTGTGACTTGTGTGGTGTTTTTTAATTCTATAAAATAAAAAACTCATTCTGCTGACAGACAGTGTCCAGCAGGTCCGTCATTATATAATATATACCTGTCCGGCTGCAGTAGTGATATATATATATTTTTTATATCATTATTTATCATCCAGTCGCAGCAGACACAGTACGGTAGTTCACGGCTGTAGCTACCTCTGTGTCGGCACTCGGCAGTCCATCCATAATTGTATACCACCTACCCGTGGTTTTTTTTTTCTTTCTTCTTTATACATACTACATCTCATTATCATCCAGTCTATATTAGCAGCAGACACAGTACAGTACGGTAGTCCACGGCTGTAGCTACCTCTGTGTCGGCACTCGGCAGTCCGTCCATAATTGTATACCACCTACCCGTGGTTTTTTTTTTCTTTCTTCTTTATACATACTACATCTCATTATCAACCAGTCTATATTAGCAGCAGACACAGTACGGTAGTCCACGGCTGTAGCTACCTCTGTGTCGGCACTCGGCAGTCCATCCATAATTGTATACCACCTACCCGTGGTTTTTTTTTCTTTCTTCTTTATACATACATACTACATCTCTTTATCAACCAGTCTATATTAGCAGCAGACACAGTACGGTAGTCCACGGCTGTAGCTACCTCTGTGTCGGCACTCGGCAGTCCATCCATAATTGTATACCACCTACCCGTGGTTTTTTTTTCTTTCTTCTTTATACATACATACTACATCTCTTTATCAACCAGTCTCTATTAGCAGCAGACACAGTACGGTAGTCCACGGCTGTAGCTACCTCTGTGTCGGCACTCGGCAGTCCGTCCATAATTGTATACCACCTACCCGTGGTTTTTTTTTCTTTCTTCTTTATACATACATACTAAACTCTCTTTATCAACCAGTCTATATTAGCAGCAGACACAGTACGGTAGTCCACGGCTGTAGCTACCTCTGTGTCGGCACTCGGCAGTCCATCCATAATTGTATACCACCTACCCGTGGTTTTTTTTTCTTTCTTCTTTATACATACATACTACATCTCATTATCATCCAGTCTATATTAGCAGCAGACACAGTACAGTACGGTAGTCCACGGCTGTAGCTACCTCTGTGTCGGCACTCTGCAGTCCATCCATAATTGTATACCACCTAACCGTGGTTTTTTTTTCTTTCTTCTTTATACATACATACTACATCTCATTATCATCCAGTCTATATTAGCAGCAGACACAGTACAGTACGGTAGTCCACGGCTGTAGCTACCTCTGTGTCGGCACTCGGCAGTCCGTCCATAATTGTATACCACCTACCCGTGGTTTTTTTTTCTTTCTTCTTTATACATACATACTACATCTCTTTATCAACCAGTCTATATTAGCAGCAGACACAGTACGGTAGTTCACGGCTGTAGCTACCTCTGTGTCGGCACTCGGCAGTCCATCCATAATTGTATACCACCTACCCGTGGTTTTTTTTTTCTTTCTTCTTTATACATACTACATCTCATTATCATCCAGTCTATATTAGCAGCAGACACAGTACAGTACGGTAGTCCACGGCTGTAGCTACCTCTGTGTCGGCACTCGGCAGTCCATCCATAATTGTATACCACCTACCCGTGGTTTTTTTTTCTTTCTTCTTTATACATACATACTACATCTCTTTATCAACCAGTCTATATTAGCAGCAGACACAGTACGGTAGTCCACGGCTGTAGCTACCTCTGTGTCGGCACTCGGCAGTCCATCCATAATTGTATACCACCTACCCGTGGTTTTTTTTTTCTTTCTTCTTTATACATACATACTACATCTCTTTATCAACCAGTCTATATTAGCAGCAGACACAGTACGGTAGTCCACGGCTGTAGCTACCTCTGTGTCGGCACTCGGCAGTCCATCCATAATTGTATACCACCTAACCGTGGTTTTTTTTTCTTTCTTCTTTATACATACATACTACATCTCATTATCATCCAGTCTATATTAGCAGCAGACACAGTACAGTACGGTAGTCCATGGCTGTAGCTACCTCTGTGTCGGCACTCGGCAGTCCATCCATAATTGTATACCACCTACCCGTGGTTTTTTTTTCTTTCTTCTTTATACATACATACTACATCTCATTATCAACCAGTCTATATTAGCAGCAGACACAGTACGGTAGTCCACGGCTGTAGCTACCTCTGTGTCGGCACTCGGCAGTCCGTCCATAATTGTATACCACCTACCCGTGGTTTTTTTTTCTTTCTTCTTTATACATACATACTACATCTCATTATCATCCAGTCTATATTAGCAGCAGACACAGTACAGTACAATAGTCCACGGCTGTAGCTACCTCTGTGTCGGCACTCAGCAGTCCATCCATAATTGTATACTAGTATCCATCCATCTCCATTGTTTACCTGAGGTGCCTTTTAGTTGTGCCTATTAAAATATGGAGAACAAAAATGTTGAGGTTCCAAAATTAGGGAAAGATCAAGATCCACTTCCACCTCGTGCTGAAGCTGCTGCCACTAGTCATGGCCGAGACGATGAAATGCCAGCAACGTCGTCTGCCAAGGCCGATGCCCAATGTCATAGTACAGAGCATGTCAAATCCAAAACACCAAATATCAGTAAAAAAAGGACTCCAAAACCTAAAATAAAATTGTCGGAGGAGAAGCGTAAACTTGCCAATATGCCATTTACCACACGGAGTGGCAAGGAACGGCTGAGGCCCTGGCCTATGTTCATGGCTAGTGGTTCAGCTTCACATGAGGATGGAGGCACTCAGCCTCTCGCTAGAAAAATGAAAAGACTCAAGCTGGCAAAAGCAGTAGCACCGCAAAGAACTGTGCGTTCTTCGAAATCCCAAATCCACAAGGAGAGTCCAATTGTGTCGGTTGCGATGCCTGACCTTCCCAACACTGGACGTGAAGAGCATGCGCCTTCCACCATTTGCACGCCCCCTGCAAGTGCTGGAAGGAGCACCCGCAGTCCAGTTCCTGATAGTCAGATTGAAGATGTCAGTGTTGAAGTACACCAGGATGAGGAGGATATGGGTGTTGCTGGCGCTGGGGAGGAAATTGACCAGGAGGATTCTGATGGTGAGGTGGTTTGTTTAAGTCAGGCACCCGGGGAGACACCTGTTGTCCGTGGGAGGAATATGGCCGTTGACATGCCTGGTGAAAATACCAAAAAAATCAGCTCTTCGGTGTGGAACTATTTCAACAGAAATGCGGACAACAGGTGTCAAGCCGTGTGTTCCCTTTGTCAAGCTGTAATAAGTAGGGGTAAGGACGTTAACCACCTCGGAACATCCTCCCTTATACGTCACCTGCAGCGCATTCATAATAAGTCAGTGACAAGTTCAAAAACTTTGGGTGACAGCGGAAGCAGTCCACTGACCAGTAAATCCCTTCCTCTTGTAACCAAGCTCACGCAAACCACCCCACCAACTCCCTCAGTGTCAATTTCCTCCTTCCCCAGGAATGCCAATAGTCCTGCAGGCCATGTCACTGGCAATTCTGACGATTCCTCTCCTGCCTGGGATTCCTCCGATGCATCCTTGCGTGTAACGCCTACTGCTGCTGGCGCTGCTGTTGTTGCTGCTGGGAGTCGATGGTCATCCCAGAGGGGAAGTCGTAAGACCACTTTTACTACTTCCACCAAGCAATTGACTGTCCAACAGTCCTTTGCGAGGAAGATGAAATATCACAGCAGTCATCCTACAGCAAAGCGGATAACTGAGGCCTTGGCATCCTGGGTGGTGAGAAACGTGGTTCCGGTATCCATCATTACTGCAGAGCCAACTAGAGACTTGTTGGAGGTACTGTGTCCCCGGTACCAAATACCATCTAGGTTCCATTTCTCTAGGCAGGCGATACCGAAAATGTACACAGACCTCAGAAAAAGAGTCACCAGTGTCCTAAAAAATGCAGCTGTACCCAATGTCCACTTAACCACGGACATGTGGACAAGTGGAGCAGGGCAGGGTCAGGACTATATGACTGTGACAGCCCACTGGGTAGATGTATGGACTCCCGCCGCAAGAACAGCAGCGGCGGCACCAGTAGCAGCATCTCGCAAACGCCAACTCTTTCCTAGGCAGGCTACGCTTTGTATCACCGGTTTCCAGAATACGCACACAGCTGAAAACCTCTTACGGCAACTGAGGAAGATCATCGCGGAATGGCTTACCCCAATTGGACTCTCCTGTGGATTTGTGGCATCGGACAACGCCAGCAATATTGTGTGTGCATTAAATATGGGCAAATTCCAGCACGTCCCATGTTTTGCACATACCTTGAATTTGGTGGTGCAGAATTATTTAAAAAACGACAGGGGCGTGCAAGAGATGCTGTCGGTGGCCAGAAGAATTGCGGGACACTTTCGGCGTACAGGCACCACGTACAGAAGACTGGAGCACCACCAAAAACTACTGAACCTGCCCTGCCATCATCTGAAGCAAGAAGTGGTAACGAGGTGGAATTCAACCCTCTATATGCTTCAGAGGTTGGAGGAGCAGCAAAAGGCCATTCAAGCCTATACAATTGAGCACGATATAGGAGGTGGAATGCACCTGTCTCAAGCGCAGTGGAGAATGATTTCAACGTTGTGCAAGGTTCTGATGCCCTTTGAACTTGCCACACGTGAAGTCAGTTCAGACACTGCCAGCCTGAGTCAGGTCATTCCCCTCATCAGGCTTTTGCAGAAGAAGCTGGAGACATTGAAGGAGGAGCTAACACGGAGCGATTCCGCTAGGCATGTGGGACTTGTGGATGGAGCCCTTAATTCGCTTAACAAGGATTCACGGGTGGTCAATCTGTTGAAATCAGAGCACTACATTTTGGCCACCATGCTCGATCCTAGATTTAAAGCCTACCTTGGATCTCTCTTTCTGGCAGACACAAGTCTGCTGGGGTTGAAAGACCTGCTGGTGAGAAAATTGTCAAGTCAAGCGGAACGCGACCTGTCAACATCTCCTCCTTCACATTCTCCCGCAACTGGGGGTGCGAGGAAAAGGCTCAGAATTCCGAGCCCACCCGCTGGCGGTGATGCAGGGCAGTCTGGAGCGACTGCTGATGCTGACATCTGGTCCGGACTGAAGGACCTGACAACGATTACGGACATGTCGTCTACTGTCACTGCATATGATTCTCTCAACATTGAAAGAATGGTGGAGGATTATATGAGTGACCGCATCCAAGTAGGCACGTCACACAGTCCGTACTTATACTGGCAGGAAAAAGAGGCAATTTGGAGGCCCTTGCACAAACTGGCTTTATTCTACCTAAGTTGCCCTCCCACAAGTGTGTACTCCGAAAGAGTGTTTAGTGCCGCCGCTCACCTTGTCAGCAATCGGCGTACGAGGTTACATCCAGAAAATGTGGAGAAGATGATGTTCATTAAAATGAATTATAATCAATTCCTCCGCGGAGACATTGACCAGCAGCAATTGCCTCCACAAAGTACACAGGGAGCTGAGATGGTGGATTCCAGTGGGGACGAATTGATAATCTGTGAGGAGGGGGATGTACACGGTGATATATCGGAGGATGATGATGAGGTGGACATCTTGCCTCTGTAGAGCCAGTTTGTGCAAGGAGAGATTAATTGCTTCTTTTTTGGGGGGGGTCCAAACCAACCCGTCATATCAGTCACAGTCGTGTGGCAGACCCTGTCACTGAAATGATGGGTTGGTTAAAGTGTGCATGTCCTGTTTATACAACATAAGGGTGGGTGGGAGGGCCCAAGGACAATTCCATCTTGCACCTCTTTTTTCTTTTATTTTTCTTTGCGTCATGTGCTGTTTGGGGAGGGTTTTTTGGAAGGGCCATCCTGCGTGACACTGCAGTGCCACTCCTAGATGGGCCCGGTGTTTGTGTCGGCCACTAGGGTCGCTTATCTTACTCACACAGTCAGCTACCTCATTGCGCCTCTTTTTTTGTTTGCGTCATGTGCTGTTTGGGGAGGGTTTTTTGGAAGGGCCATCCTGCGTGACACTGCAGTGCCACTCCTAGATGGGCCCGGTGTTTGTGTCGGCCACTAGGGTCGCTTATCTTACTCACACAGTCAGCTACCTCATTGCGCCTCTTTTTTTCTTTGCGTCATGTGCTGTTTGGGGAGGGTTTTTTGGAAGGGCCATCCTGCGTGACACTGCAGTGCCACTCCTAGATGGGCCCGGTGTTTGTGTCGGCCACTAGGGTCGCTTATCTTACTCACACAGTCAGCTACCTCATTGCGCCTCTTTTTTTCTTTGCGTCATGTGCTGTTTGGGGAGGGTTTTTTGGAAGGGACATCCTGCGTGACACTGCAGTGCCACTCCTAGATGGGCACGGTGTTTGTGTCGGCCACTAGGGTCGCTTATCTTACTCACACAGCGACCTCGGTGCAAATTTTAGGACTAAAAATAATATTGTGAGGTGTGAGGTATTAAGAATAGACTGAAAATGAGTGTAAATTATGGTTTTTGAGGTTAATAATACTTTGGGATCAAAATGACCCCCAAATTCTATGATTTAAGCTGTTTTTTAGGGTTTTTTGAAAAAAACACCCGAATCCAAAACACACCCGAATCCGACAAAAAAAATTCGGTGAGGTTTTGCCAAAACGCGGTCGAACCCAAAACACGGCCGCGGAACCGAACCCAAAACCAAAACACAAAACCCGAAAAATTTCCGGCGCTCATCTCTAGTGTAAAGTTGGATTTTGATCCGAGGCACCAACAGGCTAAAAGCCCAGGATACATAGCACCGCCTCCTCTATAACCCCGCCTCCGTGCACAGGAGCTCAGTTTGTAAGTTGGTGCCCTCAGTGCAGGCAGCTAACAGGAAGGGCTGCGCTGAGCAGCCCTAAAAAGAGCTTTTATGAAGATAGAAGAATTCAAGGGCCGCAGCATAGGCACTTAAAAGTGCTATATGTCATTCTGACATATCATGATGCGGCTCCCTCACCTACCCCGGCGACGCTGTATACTCCCGTGCCCTGGTTGCCGGGTACTTACAGTGGAGGGCTCCGGTTCTTCACCTAGGGCACACACACCTGCTGCAGCTCTCCGGGATCACGTGGCCTCATCAAGGGAGGAGGTAAGAGGGTCCCCCAGACGGGACCCGCTGGAAATCGCGATCCGGCGCGGTTTTTAAGAGACGGACCGCGCGCACTGGCGTGGACACTGTGGCCATACAGTGACCCCACTCGACCACCAGGGCAAGGGCACAGGTCGGATTACCTCATAATCCGTTTTACTAAGGCCCGCAGTACCGGTGGTGAAGTCCTGCAAGGGGATAAGGCTCTGACCTGTAGCCCCTCCCCCAGCCCCAGGCGCCATTGATTGCTAATGTTCCCGCCCTGGAGCTGCTTCTCTCTGCCTCCCTCACTCCCGGTCAGCGTTTGAGCACCATTACACACATGCTGAGCTGACTTTGGGACTGCTGGGCAATGTCTCCTCTGTAAAGCTGCCTGCATCATCAGCGCTGTGCATTTACAGGACACTTAAGTATTCTACATGTCTTTAGACAGTGTTCGTTAAGAACAAGTGCATACATTAAGGGTTATTTAGTACAAGTAACCTGTGATATACATCCAGTCTTTACTGTGCATTGTTATATCTATATTTATACAGTACATAGCTTTACTTAAGTAGTGCAGTTACTTAGTATTGCTAGTCCAGTGCAGTTTTATTATTTGAGATAATTTCTGCATTGTACATGTGACTGTGTGTGTGCCAATAGCTGCTGTGTGATTTCCATTCCGTGTATCTCACATATACTGCTATCCCTATATTCTGTACCCTGAGGGGGCTAAGTGCTTCAGGGTTTTCATATAATATAGTGTTTCACAGGATATACTCCTTTGGTATTTTTCGCTATGTTTTACAGTCACCATATACCTCTTAAATTCTCCATGTGTGCTCTGCTTGCAGTCACACTATACAGGGGGATTTTTGTGAGGTACTTTGCTTATATTGTACTATTTCGCCCTACGTTTATGCTTTCATATCATGTCAGCTACACAGGGTGATAATTCTATGGCTAATCCTGCACCCTGCAGTGCTAATGCCATAGATGACTCTGAGGAAAATATTGCAGCTGAGGGTTCAGGTACAGGGGGTGTTATACCCCTTAGTCAGGCCACAGCAACGGGGGCAAATCATGACCCGCCATGGGCTACATTTTCTAATTTACTGACTATGCTTTTAACTAGACTTGCGCCCCCTATGAGACCTCCTGTGCCATTGCAGCCACATATTGTCCCTGCTGTTAATCCGCCGTGGGCAGATACTCTGTCCTCTCAGTTACAGCAATTAAATCAGTCTTTGGCCAAGCAAAATCCTAACCCTCGCCTGCCTAAGACCAAGGGGTCATCAAAACGGGCCATTACTTCCTCACAATCCACTCATGTTTCAGATACTTCATCTGATGAAGATGGTGCAAATACTGACCCCCCAGACACTGATGCAGATGCTTCTGATGGGGAGTCTACTACACAGGTGGATGTTCCTGACCTTTTGGAGGCTATCAAGCTGATTCTTCAAATTGATGATGATGAAGAACCCCCAGCTACCTCTAAGAAACCAGATAAGTTTAAGCGTCAGAAGGTTACTAAATTAGTTTTACCACATTCTTACCATTTAGTTGACATATACGTCAGGAATCCTGAGAATATACAGGAAATAAATTCTCCCTGTCTAAGAAGATGCTAGCTGGCTATCCTCTCGCTGCAGAGTTAAGTAAAAATTGGGAAACACCGCCTCCGGTGGACTCACAAGTCGCGCGTCTGGTGGTGTCATCTGCTCTGCCTGTCACTACTGTCACCTCTTTGAAGGAACCGACAGATAAATGAGTGGAGAGTTGCTTGAAATCTATTTACACTCTTGCTGGAGCTGTGCATAGGCCTACTATTGCGGCCTCTTGGGCCATAGAGGCCTGGGTTCAGGAAGTTGAAGCGGAACTACCATCTAATTTTCCTGATAATGCTAGACAGTGTTTGTCATACATTATTACAGCCTCTCATTTTATACAGGAGGCGGCATCTGGTGCAGGTATCCTGGCGGCCAAAGCGTCTACTACGTCTATTCTGGCTCGCCGGATCCTCTGGTTGCGGTCCTGGTCTGTAGAACTGGACTCAAAAAAGGCCATGAAAGGTGATCCCTTTTAAGGGAAACATTCTTTATGGGGAAGACCTCAATAAGATTACTGCTGACTTAGCATTTGCAAAAACGGCATGTCTACCTAGTACTATTCCTTCAGCTCCGAAGGCTAAGAGTACTTCCTTTCGTTCCTTTTGACCTCCAGGTAAAGCAAAGGGTCAGGCGTACCCGAAACAGGCTCGCACTTTCAAATCCACTAAGCCCAAACCAAAACGCGCCTGGGCTGCCTGTCGGACTGTTTCCAAAACAGACAAGCCTGCTGCATGATGGGGCGGGCCTCCCTCTGGGGGATCCCAGGGTGGGAGGCCGACTTCTACGGTTTGCTCAGGTCTGGTTACAGACCACTTCAGAAGCCTGGGTAAGGGAAGTCGTCGCTCACGAATACGCCATCTCTTTCAAGAAACGTCCCCCTCGCCAGTTTTGCTCAACAAACGTCCCTTTAGACCCATTAAAAGCAAAAACTCTCCATCTGGTGGTACAATCCCTCCTGGACACGGGAGTGATAGTGCCGGTGCCTCTAACTCAGAGAGGCAGGGGGTATTATTCAATGCTCTTCCTAGTTCCGAAGCCGAATGGATCTTCCCGACCCATTCTCAACCTCAAGTCTTTGAACAAATTTGTGAGAGTTTCAAAATTCCATATGGAAACTATTCGCTCTATTGTTCTGGCTTTGGAGCCCAAGGACTATATGGTATCCCTGGACATTCAGGATGCTTACCTGCATATACCTATTGCAGTGTTGCATCAGAAATACCTGCGGTTTGCTATTGGCAACCTACGTTTTCAATTCCAGGCCTTACCTTTTGGTCTGACCATGGCTCCAAGGGTCTTCACCAAGGTCATGACGGTTCTACTCCGCCGTCAGGGTATCAGGATCCTGTTGTTTCTGGACGACTTGTTGATCCTGGCGAAACTCTCCAGAGGTTCTCCTTCGTCATCTGGAACTAACGGTCCAATTCCTGCAAGCCCACGGGAAGAAGTCTTCCCTGGTCCCTGCTCAGAGCATGGTGCACCTGGGAGCGCTATTGGACACCCACAACCAGCGGTTGTTTTTGTCTCAGGAGAAGGTCCTGAAACTTCAGGACAAGATAAGATGCTTCCGCTCTCGCCCATGTGGGTCGATACACTCGGCGATGCAAGTACTAGGCCTCATGGTGTCGCCTTTCGACATGGTGGAGTATGCTCAATTTCATTCATGCCCTCTGCAGAGGATAATACTCTCCAAGTGGGACGGCCTACCTCACCAGATCAGGACTCAAATGATCTCTTTGACTCCGGAGGTCCACTTGTCACTGAGCTGGTGGCTACTGGACCAGCAACTGAGCAGAGGTCGTCCCTTCTGGATCTCCAACTGGGTCCTTCTGTCGACAGATGCCAGTCAACATCTGTTACTGTCTCCGGAGAAAGTCCTGAAGTTTCAGGACAGGATAAGATGCTTCCTCTGTCGCCCCAGAGTGTCGATACACTTGGCGATGCAAGTACTTGACCTGATGGTGTCGGCATTCGACATGGTAGAGTATGCTCAGTTTCAATCCCGCCCTCTGCAGAGGTCAATCCTTTCCAAGTGGGACAGCCTACCTCATCAGATCAGGTCTCACATGATTACTTTGACTCCGGAAGTTCGTCATTCGCTGACCTGGTGGCTAGAAGACCAGCAATTGAGCAGGGGCCGTCCCTTCTGGATCCCCGACTGGTTCCTGCTGACTATGGATGCCAGTCTGCGGGGATGGGGTGCGGTGTTGGAGCAACACTCTCTTCAGGGTCGGTGGACCAGGGAGGAATCTCTCCTCCCGATAAACATTCTGGAATTGCGGGCAGTGTTCAATGCGTTGACACTAGCCCTACCTCTAGTACAGAGCAGGCCTGTTCAAGTACGGTCAGACAACGCCATACGGTGGCGTACATAAATCATCAAGGCGGCACTCAAAGACGCATGGCAATGATGGAAGTATCAAGAATCCTTCATTGGGCGGAATGTCATCTGCCAGACATATCAGCAGTGTTATTTCCGGGAGTCCTCAACTGGGAAGCGAACTTCCTCAGTCGTCAGGACTTACACGCCGGAGAGTGGAGTCTTCATCCGGAAGTCTTTCAACTCCTAGTGGACAAGTGGGGCCTACCAGATATAGACCTGATGGTGTCTCGACACAATCACAAGGTTCCGGTCTTCGGAGCAAGGACAAGGGATCCTCAAGCAGCGTTCGTGGACGCACTGGCAACTCCATGGAACTTTCGGCTGCCGTACTTGTTTTCTCCAGTGTCACTTCTGCCCAGGGTGATAAGGAAGTTCAAGCAAGAATGAGGAATACTACTTCTAAGCGCTCCAGCGTGGGCCAGACGGCATTGGTTCTCAGACCTGCAGGGTCTCTCGATAGATCTTCTACTTCCGCAACGCCCAGACCTCCTCGTTCAGGGCCCTTGTGTCTACCAGGATTTGGCCTGGCTGGCTTTGACGGCGTGGCTCTTGAAGCTTCTGTACCGAGGGCCAAAGGATTTTCTGAGGCGGTCATTCAAACTATGTTGAAGGCCTGTAAACCCGCTTCTGCTCGGATTTATTATAGGGTCTGGAATTCTTACTTTACATGGTGTGCTGCTAAGAATTATGATGCATTCAAGTTCAGTCTTTTGGCTTTCCTGCAACAGGGCCTGGACTTAGGCCTTCGTCTGGCCTCCCTCAAGGTTCATATTTCTGCCTTGTCGATATGGTTTCAGAGAAAAATTGCGACTCTTCCTGATGTTCATACATTCACTCAGGGTGTGTTACGGATTCAACCTCCCTATGTTCCGCCTGTGGCTCCTTGGGATTTGTCGGTTGTTCTGGACGCCTTACAAGAGTCTCCGTTTGAACCTCTTGAGTCTGTGAATCTTAAGTGGCTTACTCTTAAGGTCTTGTTCTTGCTGGCTATTGCCTCCGCTAGACGGGTTTCAGACTTGGGTGCCTTGTCCTGTCAGTCACCCTTCCTGATTTTTCACAGTTACTCGTCCTGGTTATTTGCCTAAGGTGGTGTCATCTTTCCACCTTAACCAGGAAATTGTGGTTCCGGCATTTACCTTTCCAGGTTTATCCTCCAAACAGCGGTCTTTGGATGTGGTACGGGCTCTCCGTATTTATGTGAAAAGAATAGCGTCTCTTAGGAGATCTGATTCCCTCTTTGTCCTTTTTGTTTTTCACAAACGTGGCTGGCCTGCTAATAAGCAGACCTTGGCCAGATGGATTAGAATGGTGATTGCACATGCTTATGTACAGGCTGGTCGTCCAGCTCCTGCTACCATTAAAGCCCAGTCTACTCGGTCGGTAGGACCTTTTTGGGCGGCCCACTGTGGTGCAACCCTTGAACAATTGTGCATGGCGGCTACGTGGTCATCAGGGAATAAGTTTAGAAGGTTCTATGCCTTTGATACTTCCGCCTCCCAGGATGCTTCCTTTGGACGCCGGGTTCTTGTGCCCGCTACAGTGCGTCTCCTCCCATGAGGAACTGCTTTAGGACATCGCCGATGTTTTTCCCTGTGGAACCCTAGTGTACACCGCTGCAGAAAAGGAGATTTATGGTAAGAACATACCTTTGTTAAATCTCTTTCTGCGAGGTACACTGGGTTCCACAGCGCACCCACCCTGACGCACTTAGCTTCTTTGGGTTTGTATGGCATTAGCCGCTGATACCTTCTCCTGTCGTGAGAATGTGGTGTATGTGGCTTCTAACGGTTGTCGTCTCTCTTACCTGCTACTGCATTGGACTGGTTAACAAAACTAAGCTCCTGTGCATGGAGGCGGGGTTATAGAGGAGGCGGCACTATGCATCCTGGGAACAGTCAAAAGCTTTTAGCCTGTTGGTGCCTCAGGTCAAGATCCAACTCTACACCCCGATGTTATCCCTGTGGAACCCAGTGTACCTCGCAGAGATTTAACAAAGGTAAGTTCTTACCATAAATCTCCTTTTCTACAATATATTGTTGAGATTTAATAGATGAGATTGATATTGATGAGATTTAATAGAATATTTATATATTTACTAATAAAATGGATCCAGCATTAGCCAGGTCACTTCAGCTCTCTGCCTTGTACTGCCCTCTCCTACTCCACACTATACTGATCCTCCTGTCCCCTCCTGGTGATCTGTACTGTCTCCGTCACTGTGGTTGGAGGCGTTGGCAAGGTGTGTGGAAGGGGAGAGATTACGCCCCACATCCCTGTGCATAACATACATACACATATACATGCATATACATTTTGTACTGTTGCCAGGGAAAACACATTGTCATTTATGCCATGTGACAGGTTAAACACTACATTTTTAAAGATAGCTCACTTTAAATCTTGTATATTTGATCAGGGGACATGCTTGCTGTCACTACCAAATAGCGATCATAACATGCTCATTCCCAGCGCCCCACACAATTCCCAAAGCCTTGTATCCTTCTATCTACTTAGCCTTTAACCAGGCAATTTCCTATAATTGCAACATGAGAATGAACTCATCGTGGATTAATTTGCTTTTTATCTGTTTTATGTTATTACTGTATAAGTATGTTTTTCTAATGCTGAGAATGGGAACAAGCTAAAGGGTGAATGTGCAATAATAGAAAAAGCAAAGCCAATTACACAGATACTTAGTTTGATCCTGCCATGCATACTGTGTGCACTGGTTTATGACCAGCCCTGACTAAAAAAAAAAAAAAAAATTATTATCACCACTGCGCACAATTGTGTTTCGATAACAAGCGCCTGTGTTGGTTTCGTTTTTAGTGTTTTTGTTATGCATAAATTTATGCCAGCTACATTTTTTTTTTATAACAGTGCAGATAGATTTTTGACGCCAGTCACTACATGAGAATGGACAACCTTATTTCTAAGTTAGTAGTGAAAAACCAAACCTTCACGGCTACTTGGTATACCTGGTTGGTCTATAAAGAATCAGAACATTACAAATCCCTCCATCGAGGGGCAGTGTGATCCCTGCTAGTTAACTTGGATGTAAACAAGCAATTATTCTGGTCTCAGGATTGGTGGGGAGGAGGGTTCTCCTTCTTTCTTCTTCTCTTTTCTAATTTTTCCATTTCTTCTTTCTCTTCTCTTTTGTACTCTTTTAGTCTTTGTAGGGTTTACCTTTTTATTAGGGTATGTGCGTATTCTTGACCATAATTATTTATTATGTTTGTGTTATACTTGTGATGTTGCATACTTCTTTCAGACTCCGGGTTATATGTTTCTGATCTTTCAGTACCCAAGATAAATTGCTACTCTCTGCAAAACATGTCTTTACTAATTTCCATGACACAAAGTCTGTACTTTTATGAAAAACCCTTTAATAAAATCTATTTGCAAAAAAAAAAAAAAAAAAAAAGGATTTTGATGGCAGATACAGTAAGAACCACTTGGCCCATCTAGTTAGCCCATACAGTACATACACTTACACACTAGCAAGTTGATTTTTGTGTTATTTTAAGGCACTTTAAACAATTTGAGATCCTTCCCACCACATTCGCGCAATTCTGACCTGCAACCTTAAAAATGTGCTCCCACACAATAAGACTTTTTTTTTCTTCTGTCCTCCAATTCTTCAAGTGTTCACTGAAAACCCACCTCTTCCGGCTAGCTTATCAAATTCCAGAACCCCCCGCGTAATCTCCATAAGAAATTGTACCCAGCGGGGCTGCCATCAGAAATTTTGGTGCCCAGGACTGCCAGGACCCTACAACCCTCACCTTCCACTCCCACTGCAGCCAATACAACTTCCCATTCTGGGTGCCAGTTGCCGGTCCCAGGATTTGGCCGGAAGACATGAGGCATGACTGTGGCGGGACGGAACCACAGCAGCAGCACAGGGAAGGAATCCGGAGCAGACCGCTATAAAGAGGCGCCGGCTGTATTTCAAACTGCTGCAGCTCGTGATTGACTTGCGGCCGGCTCCACTGTCCCAGCCTGCAGTGAGCTACAGTCCACACTGCTGCCATGCAGGATCCCTTGCAGTACCAGCAGTCCTGCCCCTGATAATAGCCCTGCTACCAAGTAACTTGCAATCTACACAGGTCACACAAAACTTGCATACAGTGCATCCGGAAAGTATTCACAGTGCTTCACTTTTTCCACATTGTGTTATGTTACAGCCTTATTCCAAAATGGAATAAATTTAATTTTTTCCCTCAGAATTTTACACACAATACCCTATAATGACAACGTGAAAAAAAGTTTTTTTGAGTTTTTTGCAAATGTATTAAAAATAAAAAACAAAGAAATCACATGTACATAAATATTCACAGCCTTTGCTCAGTACTTTGTTGATGCACCTTTGGCAGCAATTACAGCCTCAAGTCTTTTTGAATATTATGCCACAAGCTTGGCACACCTATTTTTGGGCAGTTTCGCCCATTCCTCTTTGCAGCACCTCTCAAGCTCCATCAGGTTGTATGGGAAGCGTCGGTGCACAGCCATTTTTAGATCTCTCCAGAAATGTTCATTATGATTCAAGTCTGGGCTCTGGCTGGGCCACTCAAGGACATTCACAGAGTTGTCCTGAAGCCACTCCTTTGATATCTTGGCTATGTGTTTAGGGCCGTTGTCCTGCTGAAAGATGAACCGTCGCCACAGTCTGAGGTCAAGAGCGCTTTGGAGCAGGTTTTCATCCAGGATGTCTCTGTACATTGCTGCATTCCTCTTTCCCTCTATCCTGACTAGTTTCCCAGTTCCTCTCGCTGAAAAACACCCCCACAGCATGATGCTGCCACCACCATGCTTCACTGTAGGGATGGTATTGGCCTGGTGATGAGCGGTTCCTGGTTTCTTCCAAGCATGACGCCTGGCATTCTCGCCAAAGAGTTCAATCTTTGTCTCATCAGACCTGAGAATTTTGTTTCTCATGGACTGGGAGTCCTTCAGGTGCATTTTGGCAAACTCCAGGCGGGCTGCTATGTGCTTTTTACTAAAGAGTGGCTTCCGTACGCCCACTCTACCATACAGGCCTGATTGGTGGATTGCTACAGAGATAGTTGTCCTTCTGGAAGGTTCTCCTCTCTCCCCAGAGGAATGCTGTAGCTGTGACAGAGTGACTATCGGGTTCTTGGTCACCTCCCTGACTAATGCCCTTCTCCCTCGATCACTCAGTTTAGATGGCCGGCTCTAGGAAGTGTCCTGGTGGTTCTGAACTTCTTCCATTTACGGATGATGGAGGCCACTGATTTCATTGGGACCTTCAAAGCAGCAGATATTTTTCTGTACCCTTCCCCAGATTTGTACCTCGAGACAATCCTGTCTTGGAGGTCTACAGACAATTCCTTTGACTTCATGCTTGGTTTGTGCTTAGACTGCACTGTCAAGAGTGGGACCTTATATAGACAGGTGTGGCGTTTCCAAATCCTGTCCAATCTACTGAATTTACAACAGGTGGACTCCAGTTAAGCTGTAGGAGCGTCTTAAAGATGATTAGTGGAAACGGTGCACCTGAGCTCAGTTTTGAGCTTCATGGCAAAGGCTGTGAATACTTACTGTATGTACATCTGATTTCATAGTATTTTATTTTTAATAAATTTGCAAAAATCACAAAAACCTTTTTCACGTTGTCATTATGGGGTATTGGGTGTAGAATTTTGAGGGAAAAATTGATTTATTCCATTTTGGAATAAGGCTGTAACATAATAAAATGTGGAAAAAGTGAAGCGATGTGAATACTTTCAGGATACACTGTATGTTATTTTTATACACTAATTTAACTCTCTAATCCCAGACCCAAATTGCTGTGTGACTGAATCAAATTGCCCACCAGAGCCTTTTACCCTGCAAACTGCCTGGAACAATATGCAATATGAATCTCCTGTATTACTGTTCTCCTATAGACTGCAGACAGGGCCTGTATAGCTGTTGCTACCTGATCTTGTTTTATTCTGCTTTTGTTCTCAATTGTTAAGTGCAATGGAATATGCTGGCACTATAAATACATGCAATAAATTGATTTAATACTCAACCGCACATCTTTCTTATTGACAAGTTGGCATCAACTGTATAATTACATTACCAAGCATATCGCCTCTCCTTAGAAAGGCAAGGATAAGGTATCTCTCATCATATAAGTTCTAATGAAAAAGGCCGTATGGTTTAGGGTATTACTTCTGAAAATATTACACCAGCGTACCCCATTCCCCTATCTCCCTTCCCTTTATACTTTGTTTCCCCCACATTTTTTTGTTGTGTTTCCCTTTTAATTTTAAAATGTTAGTAAAAATATTCACAGAGTTATTCCTGGGTCTGCTGTAACCACCAGTACCTATTGGTAACCCACAAAGGCTTAAGGGCTTATCCATCTGCGACTAATTGCCACTGTTCTCGATCTGCCAACGGCTGGCTCGAAGGATCAGAGAATTTCATTATGTTGGATTTGCCTGACTCGCCGATTCCAACCAATAAATGGTCAGGATTGATCATTGATCTTGGTGAATCAGGTCACCGATCATCAGATTGGATTGGCAGAACAGGAAACTGGGTCCATAGATGTATGACCCACATAAGCCTGATTCTACTTAGTTGTAATATGCAAGCAGTTCCTCATATATTCAGCTGGTACATGTGGAAATCCTAATAATACCTAATGCATTAAAATTATGAAGTCCTATCATTCAAACCTCCATCACAAAGGAAAATTACCTATAACATAGAAATAAATGTTGTACATTCTAGAAAACATTTTGGTTAAGGCATGAAGAATACATTCCTACAGCTTAAGAAAAGTTTAGTTGCCCTTTAAAGAAAAGGTAAAAACAGTACAGTTGGCTCAAGTACAAATAATACTTGGGTTTTGTTACTCAACATTTTCCGTGTATTGACCAGCTGCTGAGGTTGAAACTATAATTCTCTCCAGTGATTCTAATAACTGCACACTACACAGTAAGCGCTGTTTCTGGTGTGAGAACAGCATCAAATTGATGTATATTGACCTAACCTACCATTTATCCATAATTACTTCCAGTCTGTGGGGATACGGTTGTCACAAAGCACATTGGTACCACTTGTAAGAAACGTATTTCATAGTTGTCTTAGTGAACAGCCAGGATCAGGCTGGTCACTGGAATCCATCATCGAGCATTACTGGGGGTATGCTATTAGCCTCGAAAATGCGGCGGTTTATCGCAGGTCAACTTTTCGCACCTATTGCACAAAAGTTGCTACGAAAACGGATTATCGGGGTATGCATGCTCCCATTTTTTGCAACTATCTTATTCCAAAATCGCAAAAACGAGATTTGCACAATAATTCTAGCCAGCAAAACTAGAGATAATTAAAGAAAAAAATTGAGAAATCTGCCTGTACCCCCAAAAAGCCAAACTAATATAGGCAAACATTATAGAAGTCTGGTAGTGGCCATAATAAACTATTTTGTGTACTTAAAATGGTGGTTATATTAATTTTTTTTTAAATGGGAAAAAAATATAGCAAGCTATTTTTTCTCCGCAAAATAAGTACTATCGTTAAATTAGGGGTACATAAAAATATATATATTTGTTATTTATAGGCAATTTTAAAACAATTTTTAAAAAAAGACTAGTCCCACTTGCAAGCCTAAAAACACATATACCTGTGCCATGCCGTGTAGCCCAATATCCATCACTCGACACATGTCATTATTGGCCAATTAAAATTAATTCAAAACCTTTAGGTGCCTACTTAATCATTCAGGAGGGTGTCCCGGGGGTTCTAAACTAAATCCTCTTATTTTTACCTTAAAATAGGGATTTTGCACTACTTATCACCTGCTCACAGGTGGTGAAAGCCTATGGAGACTTTTTGCAGATAACTTTTTGCAGCTAATTGGATAACGAGTTTTCGCAATTGCGATAAAAAGCCCTGTTTTTACTGCAAAACCACATTTCCGTGGCTTACGGCATATTCTGGTTATTAATGGCAGCCACTATAGCACAGAAAACAACGCATAGACATCTATATATTTTATTTAACAATCAAAGTAGAAGCAAGTGTAGTACACATCACTGTTGCCCTTATAGCTAATAATTCTGCATTGTAAACAATTGTGCGCCTACTGCTGGGGTACATACTTGCCGTTATTTACTATGTACAGCCAATATTGTTCACAGACATATCATGTCACCTGTGCAGCACAGTAGATGGCGATATATCTTACAGCTATTATATATCCGGACAACTGGCTATATAGGTGACCCACTGATCAAAGGCACCACTTACCAAAGTCACTCCTGGTGTGGCAGCACACAGTCCATCCATGCGCCGTGAAAAGGGGGCATGGCTGCGCAGGAGGGGGCATGGCTACGCGTCCTGACCACTCTTTTCGTCACTCCGGGTTTTCGGGATATGCTGCTGGTAAGTGCTCTGGCTGTAGTGCAGGCTCCTACACAGTGACAGAAGCCAGGTGCTGCGCGTAATGTTACAGTGCAGCAACCAGCTCCTATCACTGAACAGGAGCCGGCATTTTAGTGTCACCCCCCGGTGAGTGACACCCGGGTTCGGGATGCACCCACCTAATGACACCACTGCCGCTGACCAACCCATATGCTGGCCGCAGGAACGTGGGATTGGTAAGTGTGCATGCACAAAATTGTTTGTGCATAAACCTTACTAATCATTGGGTACGGCGACCAGACACCTGATCCTTACCCAGCTTTAGTGTCCGATATTGTCGTAAGATTCAAACAGTTTTTGTTTCATTCCATCATAGCATATTGTGTCATTTACTTTCAAACCAATTCCTGATTCTCTTTTATAGTCATTATAGCTCACTAACAAAATCGCAGGTGTTGTTTTATTGATTTTGCTTACACAGGAGAATCACTGCATGGTAACCAAATGTAATACAATTCCGTTTCCATAGCTTTGTTGTAGAGTAACACACTAACATACTGTATGTTTGCTGTCGGCATAGTTATGTTGTACTAGCGTATCATGGGATTAAAATTATTGTATGTGTGTTTTCTTAAAACATATGATTTTTTGGAGACTGTGCGGTTAATAAACTCTTGTTGTGTACGACCCCTTGTCACAAACTCTTTTATATTAGCTGTCCTAATTTAACACCGATTTATTTTTTCACAGACTCCAATCACAGTTAATGGGAATTCAGGCAGCCCAGCCAGTCCTATGAGCTACTATCAGAGGTCCTTTTCTCCAACATACCCCTCCCCACCGTCGCTCAACTCCAGCATCATGACCATGCAACACAACAGAGCTTTGGGTATGTCTAAATCGTTTTATTCATCCATTCATTTGTTACCAGTGTGATAGTGAAGATGTGTGTTTCATTCGTTATAAGTTTTCTCTCTCCTTTTTTAAATTGATATAATCTGTTTTTAAGTCCTTTCGCGGTACTAGGTTTGGTACATGGAATAAGGGTTTACTGTTTTAAAAGTGCCTATAAATGACACAATAGGGATAGGGGTGATCCTTGTGCACAAATTCAGCTGACGACTCAAGTTTTCAGTCAGGGTTTAATTTTCTTGTCCTGCAAGGTTTAAAACTGGGACTAGTTTACAAAGGTGTTCAAAAGACTTCTACAAGTTAGGATTTACAAGTTACAAGTTAATAAAGATATGGGCTGGTAGGAAGAAACCTAGGTGGGGTCCTTATCTGGTTTAGGCAAAACAATAATCCTGGTTTAGTAAAATTCATGAGGGGCAGGGTTACCAGAGATAATAGAATTATACAATACAACTAGCGGAGGTATAATTGTGGTTTCAACATTTTATAGTAAGAGGCAGTGTGGCCATCCGGGCGACTTCCCAGAGGGCAAAGCAGTAATAATTGGTGGGGGCCATTAAGAGCTCTCTGTCTAAATCATTCAACTTAGGTAGGCCTGCCTTCTCTATAAAATCTAGTCCCAAAACTGGTTGGTCAGTAGGGGCCGAGTATAACGTGTCATAATACTGTAGAAAGGCTTCCTCAATCATTACGGGTGTTGTAAGGGATTGTGAAGAAGGGGTTCTAATAACCGATATGTGTTTAGGTGTCGACAATGTTTTAATTAAATGAGCCATCAGGCTACCAGGCCTATTCCCCCATCAGAAATATTTGTTACATTGAAAATGGAGGCTGACCTGAGCCATCTTGGTACACAGAATATCATAAAGCGTTTTAGCCTCCTTATAAGCTTTTATATTAGCATCAGAAGCATTTAATTTCCAAGATATATAAGTCTCCATCACCAGAGTGCTAGCCGAGAGAAACCTTTATTGCATCATTTTTTTCTTGAACGTGACAAATGCAAGGATATGATCCCTTAATACAGGTTTGTACGCAGCCACAATAGATTTGTCATGACTATGAGATTTATTATATATCATGTAATGGTGAAAGTGTGTAGATAAAAACTGTCGAAATTCCTCAGAGGAGGAGTAACCATCTGGAAATCTCCAATTAAAGCTGGAAGGGCTAGGTGATATTAACCGTAAAGTAAACCATGTGGGCGCGTGATCAGATAACAATATCTCTTCTATCTTAGCTGATTCCACTCTATGTAGCATTGAATCAGGTAATAGCCAGTGATCAATCCTAGAAAAGGTGTTATGTGGGTGGGAAAAGAAAGAGTACTCTCTCGCATCAGGATGCAAGAAATGCCACACATCAGAAAGTTGGAACACCTCCATTAAAATAAACAGGGACTCATGGGCATTTTGTCTAACTGTTTTTTGTCCTATCAGTCTACAGCTGTAATCAAAGACCCTTCTTACCAATCTAGCAGGGTAGTGTACAAATGAGAATAGTAAGAGGCACTCAACTTATTAGGAGCATATGTACAGTCTAAAGTAAAGAGTTCCTGGTCTATTTTTACTTTAAGAAATAAAAATCTAACTTCAGGCTCAGTCTGTTTATAAGGGAGATATTTGAGGAAGACAATGGCTACACCTCGTTTCTTAGATGTATATGAGGCATGTCTATAAACACCTACCCATTTATCATGTAAGGTATTCACATCCTCAACTTTCCAGTGTGTCTCCTGTACAAATATTACATGAGATTTAAATTTATGAATGTGACTTAATATTTTCCTCTGTTTAATTCGGTGTATTCAGCCCTTCCACATTCCAAGATAGGAATTTAAGGGACGTAGTGGAATGCGTAGTTTGGCGGTTAGTAGGTCATCAACCGACACCCGTTTTCGGAATGTTATACAAATGAACAAAACATAATAGTGCTCCCCAACAGTCCTAGCGGGCAACCAGGGAGCAATAGATGGCAAAGTGACCGCACCTAACAAAAAGGTATCTAAAGGCAATACCAATAATTTTTGCTCTGTAAATATGGTTAAATAAAAATATACAGAAACTGACAATTTTAAGAAGCCAGAAGGACTGTACCATCCAAACATAATAGATCACTTGCGCCATGGAGGGCCAAGTAATGGTATATCAAACAATAAGGCGATTGCAGTGCCAAGTAATCCACGTGGACCCTGCCTCCCAACAAACCATATAAAAGGAATAGAAAAGCACAACCAGAATATATGCATGTACATAAATTCAAAACCTCTGAATCTAAACATCGTTACATTTAGTGAGATGCTATCGAAAGCTATACTTGGGCACAATGTCAGTCATTAGGGTCCTCAGATGCGGCAGATGAAGCAGCCAGTAAAGAATCAACAAAGTTCTTCGCTGGTTCTGGAGATTCAAAGAATTACGGTTTTCCACCATGGAATACTCGTAACTTGGCTGGGTAGAGTAGAGAAAACAGCACTCTGTTAGAGAACAATTCTTTGAAAATAGGCGTGAATTCCCGTCTACGGGTAGAGACTTGAAAGGAGAAGTCCTGGAATAGCAGCAACTGGTGTCCATCGCGTGACAGATCAGTACCGCGTCTGTAGGCATCCATTATCTTGACTTTATCCATATAATTCAGTAGACGAAAGATCACAGGGCGAGGTCGTTTCTGTGCAGTTTGGTGGTCAGGGCCAACTCGGTGAGTCCGTTCAACCAGGATTGGCAGAGAGGTTGACAAAATGCCCAAAGCTTCTGGTAACCAGGTGGATACCAAGTGATGTAGCTCTCGCGGTTTAATCGATTCTGGAAGGCCTATGAGCCTCAAGTTGTTTTTCCTGTTTCTATTTTCTAAGTCCTCAACCTTATGTAGGACTGTAAGCGAAGAGTCCTGTTGTATAAGTGATTCTGCATCATTCAGTTCGTCTTCTAACGTGGAGATCCTGTCTTCCACCTCTGTGAGACGTTTACCATGCTTTTTCAATTGAAGCACTGCTGAGTTAATCGCGTCTGTTAGAGGCACCAGTTTACTATCCAATAACGGGGGATAGTATGTCAGAGAATTCTTTCGCTGTCTGAGTAGCTGACGAGTGAGACTTTGCAACATGACGAATCCCTCAGAAAAGTCCCCTGATTGTGGGGAGGGGGGCGAAGAAGACACAGGGGAGTGAGGCAACGTCTCTTTCCCTTTTAACGTTTGAGTACCCCTCTGAGGTCTGGGGGTATTAGCTCCGTAGCGTTCCATAGTATGAGACAGTAACACTAATGCAAATTCTGGCAAGGGGCAGTGGAATAAAAGGACAAAGCAGCCTCTTCCAAAATGCAGAAGGTATTCAAGCAGCTAAGCAGACTCAGCACACATTTCGGCAATAACCTCCAGAAATGTGAATAGACAGTCAAAGGCAATGCAGGCACAGAAAACACTAATAACTAATAGGAGACCACACACAAAGATTATGGGTGCAGAAAATAGGAGTTTAATACCTACCGGTAAATCCTTTTCTCTTAGTCCGTAGAGGATGCTGGGGACACCATAAGAACCATGGGGTATAGACGGGATCCGCAGGAGACATGGGCACTTTAAGACTTTGAAAGGGTGTGAACTGGCCCCTCCCTCTATGCCCCTCCTCCAGACTCCAGTTATAGGAACTGTGCCCAGGGAGACGGACATTTAGAGGAAAAGGATTTATTGTTAAACTAAGGTGAGATACATACCAGCTCACACCTCAAACACGCCGTACAACATGGCATTTAACAGAAGTCCAGTCAACGGCATGAACGATGTCAGTAACAGGCTGACTATAACATAACACAACCTGTGTGTAAACATAACTAATAACTGCAGATAGAGTCCGCACTGGGACGGTCGCCCAGCATCCTCTACGGACTAAGAGAAAAGGATTTACCGGTAGGTATTAAAATCCTATTTTCTCATATGTCCTAGAGGATGCTGGGGACACAATAAGAACCATGGGGTTTATACCAAAGCTCCAGAACGGGCGGGAGAGTGCGGATGACTCTGCAGCACCGATTGACCAAACATGAGGTCCTCATCAGCCATGGTATCAAACTAGTAAAATTTCATAAAAGTGTTTGAACCCGACCAAGTAGCTGCTCGGCAGAGTTGCAATGCCGAGACCCCCCCGGGCAGCCGCCCAGGATGAGCCCATCTTCCTGGTAGAGTGGGCCTTCACTGATTTCGGTAACGGCAATCCATCCGTAGACTGAGCATGCTGAATTGTATTACAGATCCAGCGCGCAATAGTCTGCTTGGAAGCAGGAGTCCCAATCTTGTTGGCCGCATACAGGACAAACAGAGCTTCCGTTTTCTTAAGTTGAGCCGTTCTGGTGACATAAATCTTTAAAGCCCTGAAAACATCAAGAGATTTTGACTCAGCAAAGGTGTCAGTAGCCACCGGTACCACAATAGGTTGGTTCATGTGGAACGATGAAACCACCTTTGGCAGAAAATGTTGACGAGTCCTCAACTCTGCTCTATCTTCATGGAAGATTAAATAAGGACTCTCGTGAGACAAAGCCACTAACTCAGACACCCGCCTCGCGGATGCTAAGGCCAATAGCATGACCACTTTCCAAGTGAGAAATTTCAACTCTACCTTCTGTAAAGGTTCAAACCAATGTGATTGAAGGAAATGTAACACCACGTTAAGATCCCATGGTGCCACTGGGGGCACAAATGGAGGTTGGATGTGCAAAACACCTTTCACGAAAGTCTGAACTTCTGGAAGTGAGGCCACTTGTTTTTGAAAGAAAACTGACAAGGCCGAAATTTGTACTTTAATCGAGCCTAACTTTAGGCCCGCATCCACACCTGCTTGCAGAAAGTGGAGAAAACGCCCTAGCTGAAATTCTTCAGTAGGAGCCTTCTTTGATTCACACCAAGACACATATTTTTGCCAAATACGGTGATAATGTTTTGTCGTTACTCCTTTTCTAGCCTGAAGAAGAGTGGGAATGACTTCACCGGGAATACCCTTTCGGGCTAGGTTCCAGCGTTCAACCGCCAAGCCGTCAAACGTAGCCGCGGTAAGTTGTGATAAACGCACGGCCCCTGCTGTAACAGATCCTCTTGTAGAGAAAGAGGCCAGGGATCTCTTTTGAGTAATTCCTGAAGATCTGGATACCAAGCCCTCCTTGGCCAGTCCGGTGCTTGAGGGTCCCTCGACCTGGAACAATATCTCTGAAGTTTCTTGTTGAGGCTAAACGCCATCATGTCTATTTGAGGAATTCCCCAAGGCTTGTTACTTCTGTGAAGACCTCTTGATGAAGACCCCACTCCCCTGGATGGAGATCGTGTCTACTGAGGAAGTCTGCTTCCCAGTTGTCCACTCCTGGAATGAAGATTGCTGCCAGAGCGCTTGTATGTCTTTCCGCCCAGCGGAGCACTTTTGTGGCCTCTGTCATTGCCGCTCTGCTCTTTGTTCCGCCCTGGCGGTTTATGTGCGCTACTGCTATTATATTGTCCGACTGGCTTGGAGAAGGCCGTTGTAAATGGCCCTTAACTCTAGAACGTTTATGTGTAGACAAACTTCCTGGCTTGACCATTTTCCCTGGAAAGTTTCCCCCTGTGTGACTGCTCCCCAGCCTCGGAGACTCGCATCCGTGGTTACTAGGATCCAGTCCTGGATCCCGAACCTGTATCCCTCTAGGAGGTGAGAGCTGTTCAGCCAGCACAGGAGTGAGATTCTGGTCTTGGAGGACAGGATTATTTTCCGGTGCATGTGCAGATGGGATCCTGACCACTTGTCCAATAGGTCCCACTGAAACACTCTGGCATGGAATCTGCCAAATTGAATGGCCTCGTAGGCCGCCACCATCTTCCCCAGCAATCGAGTGCATTGATGGATTGATACTCTCGGTGGTCTCAGAATTTGTTTGACCAAACTCTGAATTTCCAGAGCCTTCTCTTCTGGAAGAAAAACTCTGTAATTCTGTGTCCAGAATCATTCCCAAAAACGACAGCCGTTTCGTCGGATTCAACTGCGACTTTGGCAAGTTTAGGAGCCAACCATGTTGTTGCAGAACTGTCAGGGAGAGCGCAGTGTCCTGCACCAGCTTGTCTTTGGATCTCGCCTTTATCAGGAGATCGTCCAAGTAAGGGATAATTGTGACTCCATGCTTGCGAAGAAGAACCATAATTTCCGCCATTACCTTGGTGAAAATCCTCGGAGCTGTGGACAGCCCAAACGGCAACGTCTGAAATTGTTAATGACAATCCTGAATAGCAAATCTCAGGTAAGCCTGATGCGGAGGATATATGGGGACGTGTAAGTAGGCATCCTTTATGTCGACCGACACCATGAAATCCCCTTCCTCCAGACTGGAGATCACTGCTCGGAGAGATTCCATCTTGAATTTGAATTTTCTTAGGTAAAGATTGAGGGATTTTAGGTTCAGAATTGGTCTGACCAAGCCGTCCGGCTTCGGGACCACAAACGGGTTCGAATAAAAGCCTTCTCCCTGTTGTGACGGGGGAACCCTGATAATGACTTGATTTAGACACAACTTTTGTATTGCATCGCATACTACCTCCCTGTTCGGAAGAAAAGCTGGTAAGGCCGGTTTGAAAAATCGTCGAGGGGGAACGTCTTGAAATTCCAGTTTGTACCCCTCGGACACTATTTGTAAAACCCATGGGTCCAGGGCCGAATGAGCCCAGAATTGACTGAAGAGCTTGAGACGTGCCCCCACCGGTGCGGACTCCCGCAGAGGAGCCCCAGCGTCATGCGGTGGATTTGGCAGAAGCCGGGGAGGACTTCTGCTCCTGGGAACCTGCTACGGCCGGAGATCTTTTACCTTTTCCTCTTCCTCTATTAGCAAAGAATGAGTAACCTCGGCCTTTTTTGTATTTATTTGGCCGAAAGGACTGCATCTGTAAGTGGTGAGCTTTCTTTTGTTGTGGAGGAACATAAGGCAAAAATGACGACTTTACCGCGGTAGCCGTAGATACCAAATCAGCGAGACCGTCACCAAACAAGACACCACCTTTATATGGTCCGCATCAGCATTCCATTGATGAATCCACAATGCCCTCCTAGCTGAGACCGCCATGGCATTGGCTTTTGACCCCAAAAGGCCAATATCTCTCGCCGCTTCCTTTAGGTAGGCCGCAGCGTCTCTTATATAACCCAGTGTCAAAAGGACGCTATCCCTATCCAGGGTATCTATATCAGATGACAAGTTATCTGCCCACTTTTCAATAGCACTACTCACCCACGCAGATGCAATGGTTGGTCTGAGTAGTGTACCTGTGGTGACGTAAATGGATTTTAACGTATTTTCCTGTCTACGATCCGCAGGATCCTTAAGGGCTGCCATGTCCGGCGACGGTAAAGCCACTTTTTTAGACAAACGTGATAGAGCCTTGTCCACAATGGGGGGTGACTCCCACTTTTCTCTATCCCCAGAGGGGAACGGATACGCCAACTGAATTCTTTTGGGAATCAGAAACTTTTTGTCAGGATTTTCCCACATTTTTTAAAAAAGGGTATTCAGTTCATGAGAGGGAGCAAACGTTACCTCAAGTTTCTTTCCCTTATACTGTACATACAGACCCTAGTACCAGGAACAGTAGGGTCCTCAGTGATATGTAACACGTCTTTTATTGCCACAATCATGTACTGAATGTTCTTTGCCAATTTTGGGTCTAATCTGGTATCACTACAGTCGACACTGGAGTCAGTGTCCGTGTCGGTATCTGTGTCTGCCAACTGAGCAAACAAATGTTTGTGACCCCGAGGGGGTCTGGACCTGTGATAACAAATCCTCCACAGACTTCTTCCATACCTGGTTCTGAGACTCAGATTTATCTAATTTCTTGTTAATAAGAGCCACATTAGCATTCAACACATTTATCCAATCAGGAGTCGGCGGTGCCGACAGGGTCACTCCCACAGCTGTTTCTGTCCCTAACACAGTCTCCTCCTGGGAAGAGCACTCAGTCTCAGACGTGCCAACACACATGTACCGGCACCCACAGACACACTGGGCAAATAGGGGACAGACCCACAGTAAAGCCTGTCAGAGAAACACAGAGGGAGTTTGCCAGCTCACAACCCAGCGCTTATCCCGGTTCTGAAACTTCAATATAATGCCTCAGACCTGCAGCGCGTTTATAATAATGTATTTTTGCACCAAATTAACTGTGCCCCCCCCCCCTTTTTGCACCCTGTTACTTGTACAGCAGTGGTGAGGAAGGACCAGCTTCTCTGCAGCTCTGGGAAGAGAAAATGGCGCTGATGAGAGCTGTGAGGGCTAAGCCCCGCCCCCTTAGTGACGCGCTTCAGCCCCGCTATTTAAAAAATAATAATAATAATACTGGCGGGGGTAAGGATTTAGTGCCTAGGCACTCATATCACACTTTGCCAGTCTCATATGAGGCGTTTTATGCTGCCCAGGGCGCCCCCCACGCCCTGCAGCCTGTAGTGCCTCAGAAGCAGTCACTGCAGTCTTCTATCTTCTTCTACTCACCTGTCTTCTGGCTCTGCAAGGGGAGTGACGGCGGGCTCTGGGAATGAACTCCTAGGCGTACCTGTTGTTCCAAACCCTCAGGAGCTAATGGTGTCCTGTAGCCAAGAAGCAGAGCCTTTAAACTCACTGGAAGTAGGTCTGACTTCTCTCCCCTAAGTCCCACGATGCAGGGAGACTGTTGCCAGCAGCCCCCCTGAAAATAAAAAACCTAACATAAAGTCTTTTCAGAGAAACTCAATAGAGCTCCTCAAAGTGCATCCAGTCTGCCTAGGCACAATTCTAAAACTGGAGTCTGGAGGAGGGGCATAGAGGGAGGAGCCAGTTCACACCCTTTCAAAGTCTTAAAGTGCCCATGTCTCCTGCGGATCCCGTCTATACCCCATGGTTCTTATGGTGTCCCCAGCATCCTCTAGGACGTATGAGAAAGTGTTGTGCTATATCAGTAGCAATCCAGTTCTAGAAAAAGTCCAGAATCACAGCCAAAATGTTAGTGTTGGGAGGCCTGGTGCTGGCTGGAGAGACCCTGGCACACAAGATGGTGCTGGAGACCAAGCAGCCACAATGCTGCACACCGTGTGCGTCCTCGCAGGGAGTCCCGGCAATCCGATGCATCTCAGTCCCAGGGGAATCCACGATTAGTCCACTGAAGATGCCTATCCCGCGACCAGTACTGGGAGAGACAAGTGAGCTGGCTCGCGGAAGGTGCCGGATGACGCTGGGGAGGATGGAGTGCTCGTTGTGGCTGAAAGGTCAGGCTCAGGCAGCGAGACTGTGCAGGGGGCTGGCAGTGGGTCAAAAGCCTTCCCTGCGATATCCCGATAGAGGCACCACTCCACTCGGGTAAGTGACGGTGCCGGTAAATTCGCCTCAAATTCCGCTGAAGCTCGGGAGCCCTCTTAAAACGTGGCCACACTGTAGGGACCGCCCACCGGGAGCTTTCCGAGTTTCCGTACATATTTTTTATATATTTAGTATGGATCCGACTTATAACCCCTTCCAAAATTTTGAATGCTGTAAATGAATTTGTGGATGAAAGCAGAGAATATCCACCACTGATAAAGCACTCTGTATAGAAATGGGTGCTTTCCCAGGTGGGTCATTGTATAGTATTAGTATTACCACCAGGTCTCCAGTACTTCACGGTGGCCTGTTCTAACCATGGGGCAGATGTATTAACCTGGAAAAGGCATAAGGAAGTGATAAACCAGTGATATGTGCAAGGAGATAAAGGCACCAGCCAATCAGCTCCCATATGTAAATTAACAGTTAGGAGCTGATTGTCTGGTGCATTATCACCTTGCAGTTAACACTGCTTTATCACTGGTTTATCACTTCCTTATGCCTTATACAGGTTGATACATCTCCCCCATATTTGCAGAATTTTGGGACCTGATTTCAAATGCAGAGGGTGTGCTGATGTGATAGTATGATCATCATGTATCAGGTCTGGGGACGTACTCTGCCCATCCAGGAGTTAGGGAGAGGTCCTCAAACTTCCTGAGTCTCCTGGACATTCCGTCAGAGTATGTAAGTATGGTTACATACTGTAGCCCTCTTAGTGCCAGTATTGAAGTGCTTTAGCTTCACACATGTAGAAGAAAGAAGCAGCTCCTGGGGCTCAGATCACACATCTGACTTTGTGGAAACAACAATCTATTATTATTGTTTATTTATATAGCACCATCATATTTGTCAGCCCTGTACAGAGAATATTTGTAATTCACTACAGTCCCTGCCCCAAAGAGCCTTACCATGTAAATTCCACACACTAGCAGCACATTCACACTATAGTCCATTGTAGCCAGCTTCAGCCAGGTTTGCGTGTGGACTATGTTAGGGGCAGATGTATTAAGCCTGTAGAAGTGATAAAGCAGTGATAAGTGCAAGGTGATAACTTACCAGCCAAACAGCTCCAATATGTACATTGACAGTTAGGAGCTGATTGGTTGGTGCGTTATCACCTTCCGCTTATCACTGCTTTAGCACTTCTCCAGGCTTAATACATCTGCCCCGTACTACAATTAAACCATAACTGAATGGTTAAGGAGTTATGCATGACCACTTCACAGCGAGCTGCCAGGAACGTATTCATTATATTTATTCCCAAGTAGCAAGAGCAGGCGCTGTATTATCATAGTATGGGGAACATCACAAAAAACAAGGCATCTGCAATTCCTGTGGGCTCAGTGCAGTGCTGTAAATAAATGTTGGCCTGTGTGGGGATTGTGGAGCTCTCTGTGCCCATCCCCGTGTATGTGACAGCTGTCACACAACACACTGTTCAGGGAGACATGCATAGCTAGCTCCCCCGGCCAATGTAGCTGGTCCAGTCCGACTTTCTGGAGTCCTGATCGTTCCTGATTTCATCTAATTCCCCCTGTGTGTGGCTTTATTCTGCAGGTCACTTCCTGAGAGTTGTATTAAGAAATAATAACCCTGGTGCTATAGAAATGTATGAGATTTCTGGTAATCAGCTTACATATATATATATATATATATATATATGTATATGAATTTCACTTCATAACGAGATGTGAGCATTGGTTTTACAGTAGCTGCAAATAATATCTCTGCTATTGGGGACTCTATCTCTGCTATTGGGGACTCTGCTGCTTTCCTGTTTTGCTCCTGACGTGGACAGCATATCTATCTCCTGAAACACACTGTGCTTCTGGGAACATTATTCTAATTCACTACAGATTCCAGCACTTCTTGCTTTTCAATGTGAGCATATACAAATGAGCAGAGTATTAATGCTACAGTTGCTTTACCTTCCAAAAATATACCTAAAAAGAGCTTCACTTTCCGTGTATCGTATACTATTTGCATCCAAAACATACTGATAAAGACTCCAGTTTTAGAACTTTTAGGTAACGCCTCAGACAACACCTCCTAACAGTGAAGGCGAACCGTTAAATTGTTTTTCCCAACCCATTTCTAACAGCAGTTAGTTGAGAATGAGAAGCCTGTGGGTATGTATCAATATTTAACACATCGTTAGTGATATTCAATTAGCCGCAGGAATTTTTTGGGTGCGGAAAATAGGCGTTTTTCAAAATGTTTTAATAATATTTGCCGGTTTTTGTGTTGTTTTTTCCCCCCGGATAATTCAATTATGCCCTGGTTTGTTTGTTTTTGCACCCGAAAAATTCTGTTTTCAGGTGAAAGCACATAGGATCTGGGATAAATTGCCAGACCTACTGTATGTGTTTTTGCGATTGCAAAAATGGGGCATTTTATCATAGATTTTTGTTCTCCTGACAAAAAATCCCAGATGTGTGTTGACATCAGGGATAATTGGATAGCCCTAGGCAGGTAAATAACTGCGGCTAACTGAATATCCCCCATTTCTACATGTTTTAGTAGGCACCAATCCTCTGGATTTGAGATTATCAATAATAATAATACAATAATAATATACACTTTTTAGTCAGAAAATTAAGGCATCAATAAATCCTGCGGACTCGATTCATTTATTTATTCCCCATTATTTATATAGCACGTACAGTATTATTCAGTGTTTTCGGGAGAATGTTTCAGTCATATATGTCAGTAGAGCTTAAAATCTATATTCTCTATCACACTGACACGCACCAGGATTATTTATTTTTGTAAAAAGCCAATTAACCTGGCAGTATGTTTTTGTAGTGTGGGAGGAAACCTTTTATTAGACCATAAGGGTTGTTAAGCAGTAATGCTAGCCACCTCACCAACCAGGGTGCCCCAATGCAATTTTGGAAATAAATGTTGCCCTGTGTGTAGTTTGATTATACAGTCCACTTCCTGAGATTTATATTCACACAGAGCCATGATGGGTTTATTTTGCAAGAAATTCTCAGCTTGTGAGTAAGGGGCAGTGACTACAAGTTGCTGCTAGAATCCCTGTCTAAGCACTATTGCCCAAAAGATAACTTTAAAACAAACAAAAAGTAAGATGCGGAATCACTTCTGACCACCAGATAATGACCATTGGTAGGTTATAGTACAAAGGTATTTCTGAATAAGATGGGGTGTAATTTACCGCTGCTGATAGGTTCCCTCAGGGGCTGTCCAATTAGCCTCGATAACCAGCACTCATTGGGGATTATGCTTCAGATGCCTCAGGTACTCAAAACAAAATCCGTGAAAAGCAGCTGCTGGAGTCACGATAACAAATGGGATCAGAAACTTATCCTGGATCCCAGGTGATATCGCAAGATAACAGGTAATTTTTCAGCCAATAAAAATGAATGACCATCGGTTAACATTCAGGCTTTTTAAAAAAAATGACCACAGCTAATTGGAGACCCCCCTGTGTTTGAATGCATATAATGTGTTTTACATACATGCAATAAAAATGTAATGTGGAATTTGACAAACCCCAGAGGGAATGGCACCATTGTAATTCTACTGTTTATTCTTTCATTGTTCCGATTCTACTATCCCTACTACAATTGGAATCCTCTCACCATTTTTCTGCATTTGCCATAACCAGCTTTTGTTATTACTAGCCTGCACTTTTAATGTCTCTCTGCCGTCAGTAATATACTGTAACACATGAAAGCTACTGTTAGCTACTGCTGCCATCATTTCAGGGATTAGCTGGTACTGTGCTAATGAGATTCTGGATAGAGATCTGTGCATCCTTTGTATGCTACTTAGTTACATACTGTATGTGCTGTCCATCCTAAGGGGTTTGCAGTCTCAGAAACTGCACAGTTAGCAGTAGCCATTAGTTTTATAGTAAAATGATTAATACTGTAGTAGTATCTGCAATTATCCTATGACATTAGCATGAGTGTAGAGAGGTGTGTCAGGAGGTGGCTACACTGTAACCACGTTCCCTGAGCTACATGAGGAATGTGCTTAATTTCAGTGTAACTACAAAGAAGACATTCTGAAACAAAAGAGACCTGATATTCTGCCAAAATCAGACAATTGCCATCTGCTTGCGCTATTTGAAACACTTATTGTTCTTGACGTTGCTTTTCACCGGCCTCCAGGGCCCACCCTAATTTGTATAACCTTTTATATTCTTCAGTTGAAAAATGAAACGTTCCATTGTAGCGTAGAAGGATGTTGTGCAATCGCCTATGGTAATGAATGATGGGAAATATTTATTCTCTTCTTTAGAGATTCTGGCATCACTCCCTCAGAAAAAAAATATTTTAATATCTCTATTGTATGTGAAATGTTTCTCAAATGTTGCCTGTTGTCTGAAGAGCTACAACGGTATATGTTCCAAAGCAACTAAACACTTATTTACTGCTGTCCTTACCAATTTCCACAGTTGTCCAGATCATTTACTGTTTAGACATCAGCTGACAGGATATCATTAACTCCTCATGCTTTTCATTTACAATCTTTGACGTGACCATCTTTGAGTGTTTAGAATGTCAGCCTTTTATTCAGTTGATTCTGTTAGGGATACAGTATTTAGTGCAGCCTTCCCTATATCCGTCTCCTGATGATAAAGTATACAGTGGCTTTAAAGTGTCTATAAATGAGGCAATTATGGTTTTAACAAACCCCCAAATTTACCACAAGATACTGTATTGGAATTGTGCCATGTGTAAATCCTACTGGAAAAATGAATCCAAGTTTATTACTGAAATCTAAACCTAATTCGACATGCTTCATGCGGATTTCCTACTAGGCATGTGTGTCATGTGCCTAGGGGCGCTTCCTGCTGGGTGCACCACAGCAGGCCACCCACCCCCTCATCATAGCCACTGATCCTTTTTTCATGCTGCCTCAGCAGGGAAATGGGAGTTTGAGGGCAACGATTGGCATGCAGGAAAGGATGGGGCTCCATGTCTGCTGGGAGGCTTCAGCGTCACGTTGCTACCAGGGGTGGAGCCAGAGCTGACAGTGACACTATCATGATGTCTGTGCAGAGCTGCCTACACTGAAACCGCAGCAGAGGCTGAGGGTGGTTGTGAAGTGGGGGATTTCTCGATGTAGGGAGGCCAATAGTGTTGTGCCTAGAGGCAGCCTGACCCCTACATTTGTCTCTGTTGTGATCGTGGAGAAATCTTTCTCACATACCTGCTGCCTTAACAATGCAGTTGTGAGTGGGATTCACTAACATATAACTACCTACTTTTAGTCCAGCTTTAGTGTGGTACAGCAGGTCACCACCAAGACCTAGTGCTCCTGTGTCTTACTACTGCTAGCCTGAGCGCAGGTAACTGTTGTCTATGCTCATCATGCCATGAGTTCCCCATAATGCAATGAAGATTCATAATAATTGCCGCCAGTATGTATGAAACAATGTTATTGTAATGAATGAACGTTTTCTGTTACAACTGAGCAGAACCTTTTCTACCGGTCATGTGGTGTTTATGTCCCTTATTGGTAGGAGGCCAGAAGAAGACATCTGAAATGTTGTTCTGTTCTCTCTCTAGACTCTACAGAAAGTTACTCCCAGCAATACCAGTCAGAAGTAAGCCGAAGCAGCAGCACTATACCAATCTGCAGGACCTCGGAGGAAGAGAAGAAAGTCACGGTAATTAAAGCACCACATTATGCTGGGATTGGACCTGTGGATGAGTCGGGAATACCAACAGCAATTAGAACGGTAGGAGGAAATATCTGCATTCCTTTTGCTAATGCTTGCCATATGCAGTACTGTCCACTGTAGATGCCACTTTCAGCCTCGCTAGCTCAGGTATACAGATAAAGACTTCTCTTCTACCCTATAAGAAATAACAGAAAGTCGCAGATGTTAGACTCGGTGCCCGGTCATGTTAGTTGCCATGCGTGACTTAGTGCCGGTTGTAGGTCCGTGACATGTAATCTGCAGTGGTTCAAGTTTATGAAAGGCATTCTGTTCTAATTTGTGGTTATCAACAAGTCACTTGGTCTCAGACAAAAAGATTTACATATAGTTAAGTAAGCAAACTGCACCATGGCCTACTGCATATAAAATACTATACATTGCATTGGTATGTGTTTGGTTTAGTATGGGTGTACTAATAACAGGCGGTTGCTATAGGACATGGGGATTTCTGCCACTGTGTCCGCATTGCTCACTGAAATTGTGTGGTTATACCAATTTTGAAATGGGGAGGGACCCTTTAGGCAGTACCCCAGACCATGCTTATAACAGCGAAGTGTCATCCTTATATCCGTATATTGATGAGCTAAGCCCCTCAGGCAGTTGAGATACATATGTGTCCTCATACATCCAGCCTCAGTATGCCATGCAGTGCAAGATGCCGGGCAAGAGTGAGCCGCCAGGTCCTGTGCAACTCTGCTAACATTGGGATTATTTTTTTGCATGTTAGTCGCAATGCAATACAGTTAGGACGCATGAGTAGACTGTGCTGATTAATTTGATATACAGATGTGTCCTCATACATCCAGCCTCAATATGCCATGCTCCGCAAAATGCCTGGCTTGAGCGAGCTGGCAGATCCCGTTCAGCTCTGCTAACGTCGGGTATCTCTCTTTTGTGCCAAAAATTCATCTTATTCGCATCACTATGTGAATAAAACACACAAGCAGACTCTGCTGATTAAAACTATATGCATCATGCCTATATTCTGTGTTCGAGTGCAGCTGTACCTGCATATGAAATGGTACGTTACAGTATTTTCCAGGAAAACACTGTAACGTAGCATTTCATATGTGAATAAAGCTGGTCATACACTATACAATTATCTGGCATATCTGGCTGGTAGGAATGACAATCTAGTAATGGATGAGAGCAAATGACAATTGACTATTTGCTCACAAACACTGGAAAATGGACACAATGGGGTATATTTACTAAGGTCCCGATTTTGACCGAGATGACGTTTTTTCTTCAAAGTGTTTACTAAACTCAAATCATGGCAGTGATGAGGGCATTCGTAATATTTTGGAAGTCCTAGGAAAAAATTACGAATCAATACACCATCGGTCAAATACGCCTGCAATTTGGTAGAAATCGGTCATTTACTAAAAAGTGCAAACCACAAACACTGCCGACAATAGCCAAACACTGCCGTGCTGAAATACAATTCGTGAAAAAGTCCTAAAAAAACCCAGACCTGCTTTTTTTCCCCGTGTTTGGATAGGCATGCACGGATCCATGAGATCCGTGCATGTTTTTCAGTGGGAAGGGGTGGGAAAGTGTTAATTTAAAAAAAAAAAATGCGTGGGGTCCCCCCTCCTAAGCAAAACCAGCCTCGGGCTCTTTGAGCCGGCCCTGGTTGAAAAAATATGGGGGAAAAAATGATAGGGGTTCCCCCATATTTAAACAACCAGCACCGGGCTCTGCGCCTGGTCCTGGTTCCAAAAATACGGGGGACAAAAAGCGTAGGGGTCCCCCGTATTTCTGAAAGCAGCACCGGGCTCCACTAGCCAGATACATAATGCCACAGCCGGGGGACACTTTTATTTAGGTCCCTGCGGCCCTGGCATTACATAACCAACTAGTCACCCCTGGCCGGGGTACCCTGGAGGAGTGGGGACCCCTTCAATCAAGGGGTCCCCCCCCTTCAGCCTTCCAAGGGCCAGGGGTGAAGCCCGAGGCTGTCCCCCCCCCATCCAAGGGCTGCGGATGGGAGGCTGATAGCCTTTTTGTCAAAAAATTAATATTGTTTTTAGTAGCAGTACTACAAGTCCCAGCAAGCCTCCCCCGCAAGCTGGTACTTGGAGAACCACAAGTACCAGCATGCGGTGGAAAACCGGGCCCGCTGGTACCTGTAGTACTACTACTAAAAAAATACCCCAATAAAAACATAAGACACACACCTTGAAAGTAAAACTTTAATACATACATACACACCTCCATATACACAGGTACTTTGCAAAATAACAAAACGGACACCCGACCACTTTGTGGTCAGCGGTTGACCGAAAGTAACCTCACCGCTAACCACAAAGTTCCCACCATTGGTTGCAATGGAGCGCATAGGCGCTACATTGTAACACTGCCGTGTGCTGCCTGTCATACAGTACAGGAGCACACAGCCAATCAGGAGGATGCCACAACGTAGCGTTCCCTGATTGGCTGATGGAACCGTCTTAGACATAAGTCAGAGGGGGTTCCTGGCATTCGGGGAAAGGGGTCCCATGTGAAAACATGGGGCCCCTTTCAGTGCGAGGTCGGGTGTCCGTTTTGTTATTTTGCAAAGTACCTGGATTACAAATGGATTAAAAAAGGAGCCATCTACCCTGGATTTTGTGAGTATAATTTTTTCAACAGGTACACCATGGATTCTACATGGAGAAGAGGACCGACACTCGTGTGAACATAGGTAAGTATGTGTATATGGAGGTGTGGATGTATGTATTAAAGTTTTACTTTCAAGGTGTGTGTCTTATGTTTGTATTGGGGTATTTTTTTAGTAGTAGTACTACAGGTACCAGCGGGCCCGGTTTTCCACCGCATGCTGGTACTTGTGGTTCTCCAAGTACCAGCTTGCGGGGGAGGCTTGCTGGGACTTGTAGTACTGCTACTAAAAACAATATTCATTTTTTTGACAAAAAGGCTATCAGCCTCCCATCCGCAGCCCTTGGATGGGGGGGTACAGCCTCGGGCTTCACCCCTGGCCCTTGGGTGGCTGGAGGGGGGGGACACCCCTTGATTGAAGGGGTCCCCACTCCTCCAGGGTACCCCGGCCACGGGTGACTAGTTGGTTATGTAATGCCAGGGCCGCAGGGACCTAGATAAAAGTGTCCCCCGGCTGTGGCATTATGTATCTGGCTAGTGGAGCCCGGTGCTGGTTTCAGAAATACGGGGGACCCCTACGCTTTTTGTCCCCCGTATTTTTGGAACCAGGACCAGGCGCAGAGCCCGATGCTGGTTGTTTGAATATGGGGGAACCCCTGACATTTTTTCCCCCATATTTCTCTATCGTCCTAGTGGATGCTGGGGTTCCTGAAAGGACCATGGGGAATAGCGGCTCCGCAGGAGACAGGGCACAAAAGTAAAGCTTTCCGATCAGGTGGTGTGCACTGGCTCCTCCCCCTATGACCCTCCTCCAAGCCAGTTAGATTTTTGTGCCCGGCCGAGAAGGGTGCAATCTAGGTGGCTCTCCTAAAGAGCTGCTTAGAAAAGTTTAGCTTAGGTTTTTTATTTTACAGTGAGTCCTGCTGGCAACAGGATCACTGCAACGAGGGACTTAGGGGAGAAGAAGTGAACTCACCTGCGTGCAGGATGGATTGGCTTCTTGGCTACTGGACATCAGCTCCAGAGGGACGATCACAGGTACAGCCTGGATGGTCACCGGAGCCTTGCCGCCGGCCCCCTTGCAGATGCTGAAGTAAGAAGAGGTCCAGAATCGGCGGCAGAAGACTCCTCAGTCTTCTAAAGGTAGCGCACAGCACTGCAGCTGTGCGCCATTTTCCTCTCAGCACACTTCACACGGCAGTCACTGAGGGTGCAGGGCGCTGGGAGGGGGGCGCCCTGGGAGGCAAATGAATACCTATTTTGGCTAAAAATACCTCACATATAGCCTCCGGAGGCTATATGGAGATATTTAACCCCTGCCAGAATCCGTTAAGAGCGGGAGACGAGGCCGCCGAAAAAGGGGCGGGGCCTATCTCCTCAGCACACAGCGCCATTTTCCCTCACAGAAAGGCTGGAGGGAAGGCTCCCAGGCTCTCCCCTGCACTGCACTACAGAAACAGGGTTAAAACAGAGAGGGGGGGCACTAATTTGGCGTTAGAAATATATAAAAAAGATGCTATAAGGGAAAACACTTATATAAGGTTGTCCCTATATAATTATAGCGTTTTTGGTGTGTGCTGGTAAACTCTCCCTCTGTCTCTCCAAAGGGCTAGTGGGTCCTGTCCTCTATCAGAGCATTCCCTGTGTGTGTGCTGTGTGTCGGTACGTGTGTGTCGACATGTATGAGGACGATGTTGGTGAGGAGGCGGAGCAATTGCCTGTAATGGTGATGTCACTCTCTAGGGAGTCGACACCGGAATGGATGGCTTATTTAGGGAATTACGTGATAATGTCAACACGCTGCAAGGTCGGTTGACGACATGAGACGGCCGACAAACAATTAGTACCGGTCCAGACGTCTCAAAAACACCGTCAGGGGTTTTAAACGCCCGTTTACGTTAGTCGGTCGACACAGACACAGACAGGGACACTGAATCCAGTGTCGACGGTGAATAAACAAACGTATTCCTTATTAGGGCCACACGTTAAAGGCAATGAAGGAGGTGTTACATATTTCTGATACTACAAGTACCACAAAAGAGGGTATTATGTGGGATGTGAAAAAACTACCGTAGTTTTTCCTGAATCAGATAAATTAAATAAAGTGTGTGATGATGCGTGGGTTCCCCCCGATAGAAAATTATGGGCGGTATACCCTTTCCCGCCAGAAGTTAGGGCGCGTTGGGAAACACCCCTTAGGGTGGATAAGGCGCTCACACGCTTATCAAAACAAGTGGCGGTACCGTCTATAGATAGGGCCGTCCTCAAGGACCAGCTGACAGGAGGCTGGAAAATATCATAAAAAGTATATACACACATACTGGTGTTATACTGCGACCAGCGATCGCCTCAGCCTGGATGTGCAGAGCTGGGGTGGCTTGGTCGGATTCCCTGACTAAAAATATTGATACCCTTGACAGGGACAGTATTTTATTGACTATAGAGCATTTAAAGGATGCATTTCTATATATGCGAGATGCACAGAGGGATATTTGCACTCTGGCATCAAGAGTAAATGCGATGTCCATATCTGCCAGAAGATGTTATGGACACGACAGTGGTCAGGTGATGCAGATTCCAAACGGCACAAAGGTGTATTGCCGTATAAAGGAAGAGGAGTTATTTGGGGTCGGTCCATCGGACCTGGTGGCCACGGCAACTGCTGGAAAATCCGCCGTTTTTACCCTAAGTCACATCTCTGCAGAAAAAGACACCGTCTTTTCAGCCTCAGTCCTTTCGTCCCTATAAGATCATATCTGCCCAGGGATAGAGGAAAGGGAAGAAGACTGCAGCAGGCAGCCCATTCCCAGGAACAGAAGCGTTCCACCGCTTCTGACAAGTTCTCAGCATGGCGCTGAGACCGTACAGGAACCCTGGATCCTACAAGTAGTATCCCAGGGGTACAGATTGGAATGTCGAGACGTTTCCCCTTCGCAGGCTCCTGAAGTCTGTTTTACCAAGGTCTCCCTCCGACAAGGAGGCAGTATGGGAAAAAATTCACAAGCTGTATTCCCAGCAGGTGATAATTAAATTACCCCTCCTACTACAAGAAAAGGGGTATTATTCCACACTATATTGTGGTACTGAAGCCAGAAGGCTAGGTGAGACTTATTCTAAAAAATTTTTTGAACACTTACAAAGGTTCAAATCAAGATGGAGTCACTCAGAGCAGTGATAACGAACCAGGAAGAAGGGGACTATATAGTGTCCCGGGACATCAGGGATGCTTACCTCTATGTCCCAAATTTGCCCTTCTCACTAAGGGTACCTCAGGTTCGTGGTGCAGAACTGTCACTATCAGTTTCAGACGCTGCCGTTTGGATTGTCCACGGCACCCCGGGTCTTTACCAAGGTAATGGCCGAAATGATGATTCTTCTTCGAAGAAAAGGCGTCTTAATTATCCCTTACTTGGACGATCTCCTGATAAGGGCATAGTCCAGGGAACAGTTGGAGGTCGGAGTAGCACTATCTCGGATACTGCTACAACAGCACGGGTGGATTCTAAATATTCCAAAATCGCAGCTGATCCCGACGACACGTCTGCTGTGCCTAGGGATGATTCTGGACACAGTCCAGAAAAAGGTGTTTCTCCCGGAAGAGAAAGCCAGGGAGTTATCCGAGCTAGTCAGGAACCTCCTAAAAACAGTGCATCATTGCACAAGGGTCCTGGTAAAAATGGTGGCTTCCTACGAAGCAATTCCATTCGGCAGATTTCACGCAAGAACTTTTCAGTGGGATCTGCTGGACAAATGGTCCGGATCGCATCTTCAGATGCATCAGCGGATAACCCTATATCCAAGGACAAGGGTGTCTCTCCTGTGGTGGTTATAGAGTGCTCATCTTCTAGAGGGCCGCAGATTCGGCATTCAGGATTGGATGCTGGTGACCACGGAGCCCAGCCCGAGAGGCTGGGGAGCAGTCACACAAGGAAAAAAATTTCCAGGGAGTGTGATCAAGTCTGGAGACTTTTCTCCACATAAATATACTGGAGCTAAGGGTAAATTTATAATGCTCTAAGCTTAGCAAGACCTCTGCTTCAAGGTCAGCCGGTATTGATCCAGTGGGAAAAACATCACGGCAGTCGCCCACGTAAACAGACAGGGCGACACAAGAAGCAGGAGGGCAATGGCAAAAACTGCAAGGACTTTTCGCTGGGCGGAAAATCATGTGATAGCACTGTCAGCAGTGTTTCATCCCGGGAATGGAAACTGGGAAGCAGACTTCCTCAGCAGGCACGACCTCCACCCGGGAGAGTGGAAACTTCATCGGGAAGTTTTTTTCCACATGATTGTAAACCGTTGGGAAATACCAAAGGTGGACATGATGGCGTCCCGTCTGAACAAAAAACGGGACAGGTATTGCGCCAGGTCAAGAGACCCTCAGGCAATAGCTGTGGACGTTCTGGTAACACCGTGGGTGTACCAGTCGGTGTATGTGTTCCCTCCTCTGCTTCTCATACCTAAGGTGCTGAGAATTATAAGACGTAGAGGAGTAAGAACTATACTCATGGCTCCGGATTGGCCAAGAAGGACTTGGTACCCGGAACTTCAAGAGATGCTTACAGAGGTCTTATGGCCTCTGCCGCTAAGAAGGGACTTGCTTCAACAAGTACCATGTCTGTTCCAAGACTTACCGCAGCTGCGTTTGTCGGCATGGCGGTGGAAAGCCGGATCCTAAGGGAAAAAGGCATTCCGGAAGAGGTCATTCCTACCCTGGTCAAAGCCAGAAAGGAGGTGACCGCACAACATTATCACCACATGTGGCGAAAATATGTTGCGTGGTGTGAGGCCAGGAAGGCCCCACAAAGAAATTTCAACTCGGTCGTTTCCTGCATTTCCTGCAAACAGGAGTGTCTATGGGCCTCAAATTGGGGTCCATTAAGGTTCAAATTTCGGCCCTGTCGATTTTCTTCCAGAAAGAATTGGCTTCAGTTCCTGAAGTCCAGAAGTTTGTCAAGGGAGTATTGCATATACAACCCCCTTTTGTGCCTCCAGTGGCACTGTGGGATCTCAACGTAGTTCTGGGATTCCTCAAATCACATTGGTTTAAAACCAGTCAAATCTGTGGATTTGAAGCATCTCACATGAAAAGTGACCATGCTCTTGGCCCTGGCCTGGACCAGGCGAGTGTCAAATTGGTGGTTTTTTCTCAAAAAAGCCCATATCTGTTTGTCCATTCGGACAGGGCAGAGCTGCGGACTCGTCCCCAGTTCTCTCCCTAAGGTGGTGTCAGTGTTTCACCTGAACCAGCTTATTGTGGTGCCTTGCACCTACTAGGGACTTGGAGGACTCCAAGTTGCTAGATGTTGTCAGGGCCCTGAAAATATGTTCCAGGACGGCTGGAGTCAGGAAAACTGACTTGCTGTTATCCTGTATGCACCCAACAAACTGGGTGCTCTTGCTTCTAAGCAGACTATTGCTAGTTGGATGTGTAATACAATTCAGCTTGCACATTCTGTGGCAGGCCTGCCACAGCCAAAATATGTAAATGCCCATTCCACAAGGAAGGTGGGCTCATCTTGGGCGGCTGCCCGAGGGGTCCGGGCTTTACAACCTTGCCGAGCAGCTACTTGGTCAGGGGCAAACACGTTTGCTAAATTCTACAAATTTGATACCCTGGCTAAGGAGGACCTGGAGTTCTCTCATTCGGTGCTGCAGAGTCATCCGCACTCTCCCGCCCGTTTGGGAGCTTTGGTATAATCCCCATGGTCCTTTCAGGAACCCCAGCATCCACTAGGACGATAGAGAAAATAAGAATTTACTTACCGATAATTCTATTTCTCGGAGTCCGTAGTGGATGCTGGGCGCCCATCCCAAGTGCGGATTATCTGCAATACTTGTACATAGTTACAAAAATCGGGTTATTATTGTTGTGAGCCATCTTTTCAGAGGCTCCGCTGTTATCATACTGTTAACTGGGTTTAGATCACAAGTTGTACGGTGTGATTGGTGTGGCTGGTATGAGTCTTACCCGGGATTCAAAATTCCTCCCTTATTGTGTACGCTCGTCCGGGCACAGTACCTAACTGGCTTGGAGGAGGGTCATAGGGGGAGGAGCCAGTGCACACCACCTGATCGGAAAGCTTTACTTTTGTGCCCTGTCTCCTGCGGAGCCGCTATTCCCCATGGTCCTTTCAGGAACCCCAGCATCCACTACGGACTCCGAGAAATAGAATTATCGGTAAGTAAATTCTTATTTTTTACAACCAGGACCGGCTCAAAGAGCCCGAGGCTGGTTTGGCTTAGGAGGGGGGACCCCACGTAATTTTTTTTTTAAATTTAACACTGATTTCAATTTTTAAAACGGTACACAATGAAGCCCAGCACGGATCTCTCAGATCCGGCCGAGATTCATTGTATTAAAGTCGGCAGTGTTTTACAAGTCACTCACGTAAAACACTGCAAAAAAAAAAACGAATGACATCGACATCGGTAAATCCGAAAACGCAGAATACGACAGCTTAGTAAATTAGTCGTAATAAATTCAAAAAGTTGCAACTTTACACTTTCGATGTCATTCGTGATTGAACTTTGACCTCAGATGGGAAAATACGAATGTTAGTAAATATACCCCAATCTGTCAGTCATACAAATTGGTTAAATCCGTGATTTAACCAATTTGTCTGCACAACGGTTTTTGTCCATTTTCCAGTGTTTGGGAGCAAACTGATAATTGTAGTCTATGCCCTGCTTAAGATGCATTTTTTTGGAGAAAATATGCACAAATGTGCATGACACTTGTATATTGTGTGTGACTGAGACTGTATACAGAGTAGTGCAGAACTTGTATTGCAAAAAAGCTGCGGATGCTACATTGTAGCACTTTGTGTACAGCTTCAGAGACTCAATAGCACACAGATAGACAAGTGTCATATACCAAATTAATCAGCAGACTTTTCGTGCATACTAGTCACATTGCGTTGTGACTAAGACACATTTTTGGCTAAAATATAAAAATATGCACAAAGCGAGAAGATTCTCGCGCAACCTGCCATGCCCAGAGGGGAGGTTTATCATGGACTGCAGCAAAGATGTAAGAGGACACATCAGTAGATTTTGTGTATGTTCCAGTACTTTGCACATGCAGACTGTACATCTTAAGGGGTGGTCTTCTGTTTGCCGGCGGTCGGGCTCCCGGCGCTCAGTATACCGGCGCCGGGAGCCCGACAGCCGGAATACCGACAATTATTTTCCCTCGTGGGGGTCCACGACCCCCATAGAGGGAGAATAAAATAGTGTGGCGCGCGTAGCGCGGCGAGCGCAGCGAGCCCGCAAGGGGCTCATTTGCGCTCGCCAAGCTGTCGGTAAGCCGGCGGTCGGGCTCCCGGCGCCGGGATGCTGGTCGCCGGGAGCCCGACCGCCGGCCAGCCGTAGTGAACCCCATCTTAAGTTGCGACTACACTAGGAGATATTTTAAATGATATTGCTCATTTTCACCCTTCTAAGCAATATCGTTTGTAATATCGCCCAGTGTGTACGCTACAAACAATGAGCTATTTGCACTCCCGCGGGTTATTACCGACCCCCTCTGTCGTCTGTACATGTAGCTAAATTTGGATTTATCATCCAAAACTGCACGTATGGGATGGTGGCAGAATGACGTCACTGAAAGATATCGTTAGTGATATCATACAGTGTGTATGCACTACATCAGCCACCCGGGAGGGTTGGGAAAACACTAGGTGATATCGCTCACGGAGCACATCGCCCAATGTGTACACACCTTTAGTTAGTGGTTAGTGGCCACTAATTCACTGGGCATTAGAAGGCAATGAATAGATAGACACAATGTATTAAAACTTCTATAAATGAAAAATACTGTATATACTTGTTTGCTCAAAGAGTGGTATATGCGAAACAGAGGGGTTTTTTTTTTCTCTATCGTCCTAAGTGGATGCTGGGGTTCCTGAAAGGACCATGGGGAATAGCGGCTCCGCAGGAGACAGGGCACAAAAGTAAAGCTTTTACAGGTCAGGTGGTGTGTACTGGCTCCTCCCCCCATGACCCTCCTCCAGACTCCAGTTAGATTTTTGTGCCCGGCCGAGAAGGGTGCAATTCTAGGTGGCTCTCATAAAGAGCTGCTTAGAGAGTTTAGCTTAGGTTTTTTATTTTACAGTGATTCCTGCTGGCAACAGGATCACTGCAACGAGGGACAGAGGGGAGAAGAAGTGAACTCACCTGCGTGCAGGATGGATTGGCTTCTTGGCTACTGGACATGAAGCTCCAGAGGGACGATCACAGGTACAGCCTGGATGGTCACCGGAGCCACGCCGCCGGCCCCCTCACAGATGCTGAAGCAAGAAGAGGTCCAGAATCGGCGGCTGAAGACTCCTGCAGTCTTCTTAAGGTAGCGCACAGCACTGCAGCTGTGCGCCATTTTCCTCTCAGCACACTTCACACGGCAGTCACTGAGGGTGCAGGGCGCTGGGGGGGGGGGGCGCCCTGGGAGGCAAATGAAAACCTTTAAAAAGGCTAAAAATACCTCACATATAGCCCCAGAGGCTATATGGAGATATTTACCCCTGCCTAAATGTACTAAATAGCGGGAGACGAGCCCGCCGAAAAAGGGGCGGGGCCTATCTCCTCGGCACACGGCGCCATTTTCTGTCACAGCTCCGCTGGTCAGGAAGGCTCCCAGGTCTCTCCCCTGCACTGCACTACAGAAACAGGGTATAACAGAGAGGGGGGGCAAAATAAATGGCAATATATTAATATAAAAGCAGCTATAAGGGAGCACTTAATCATAAGGCTATCCCTGTCATATATAGCGCTTTTTGGTGTGTGCTGGCAGACTCTCCCTCTGTCTCCCCAAAGGGCTAGTGGGTCCTGTCTTCGTATAGAGCATTCCCTGTGTGTCTGCTGTGTGTCGGTACGTGTGTGTCGACTTGTATGAGGAAGTTATTGGTGTGGAGGCGGAGCAATTGCCAAATATGAGGATGTCACCTCCTAGGGGGTCGACACCAGAATGGATGCCTTTATTTGTGGAATTACGGGATAGCGTCAACTCGCTTAAGCAGTCGTTTGCCGACATGAGGCGGCCGGACACTCAATTAGTGCCTGTCCAGGCGCCTCAAACACCGTCAGGGGCTGTAAAACGCCCCTTGCCTCAGTCGGTCGACACAGACCCAGACACAGGCACTGATTCCGGTGGTGAAGGTGACGAATCAACCGTATTTTCCAGTAGGGCCACACGTTATATGATTTTGGCAATAAAGGAGATGTTACATTTAGCTGATACTACAGGTACCACTAAACAGGGTATTATGTGGGGTGTGAAAAAACTACCAGTAGTTTTTACCGAATCAGAAGAATTAAATGACGTGTGTGATGAAGCGTGGGGTGCCCCGATAAAAAACTGCTAATTTCAAAGAAGTTATTGGCTTTATACCCTTTCCCGCCAGAGGTTAGGGAGCGCTGGGAAACACCTCCTAGGGTGGACAAAGCGCTAACACGCTTATCAAAACAAGTGGCGTTACCCTCTCCTGAGACGGCCGCACTTAAAGATCCATCAGATAGGAGGATGGAAAATATCCAAAAAGGTATATACACACATGCAGGTGTTATACTACGACCAGCTATTGCGACTGCCTGGATGTGCAGTGCTGGGGTAGTTTGGTCAGAGTCCCTGATCGAAAATATTGATACCCTGGACAGGGACAATATTTTACTGTCGTTAGAACAAATAAAGGATGCATTTCTTTATATGCGTGATGCACAGAGAGATATCTGCACACTGGCATCACGGGTAAGTGCTATGTCCATTTCGGCCAGAAGAGCTTTATGGACACGACAGTGGACAGGCGATGCGTAGAGGAGTTATTTGGGGTCGGTCTATCGGATTTGGTGGCCACGGCTACGGCCGGGAAATCCACCTTTCTACCTCAAGTCACTCCCCAACAGAAAAAGGCACCGACCTTTCAACCGCAGCCCTTTCGTTCCTTTAAAAATAAGAGAGCAAAGGGCTATTCATATCTGCCACGAGGCAGAGGACGAGGGAAGAGACAGCAACAGGCAGCTCCTTCCCAGGAACCGAAGCCCTCCCCGGCTTCTACAAAAGCCTCAGCATGACGCTGGGGCTTCGCAAGCGGACTCGGGGGCGGTAGGCGGTCGTCTCAAGAATTACAGCGCGCAGTGGGCTCACTCGCAGGTAAATCCCTGGATCCTGCAGATAATATCTCAGGGGTACAGGTTGAAATTAGAGACAGAGCCACCTCGCCGTTTCCTGAAGTCTGCTTTACCAACGTCCCCCTCAGAAAGGGAGACGGTTTTGGAAGCCATTCACAAGCTGTATTCTCAGCAGGTGATAGTCAAGGTACCTCTTCTACAACAAGGGAAGGGGTATTATTCCACTCTTTTTGTGGTACCGAAGCCGGATGGCTCGGTAAGGCCTATTCTAAATCTGAAGTCCTTGAACCTGTACATAAAGAAGTTCAAGTTCAAGATGGAGTCACTCAGAGCAGTGATAGCGAACCTGGAAGAAGGGGACTTTATGGTATCCTTGGACATCAAGGATGCGTATCTCCACGTTCCAATTACCCCTCACACCAGGGGTACCTCAGGTTCGTTGTACAAAACTGTCACTATCAGTTTCAGACGCTGCCGTTTGGTTTGTCCACGGCACCTCGGGTCTTTACAAAGGTAATGGCCGAGATAATATTTCTTCTTCGAAGAAAAGGCGTATTAATTATCCCATACTTGGACGATCTCCTAATAAGGGCAAGGTCCAGAGAACAGCTAGAGATGGGTTTAGCACTATCTCAAGAGGTGCTAAAGCAGCACGGATGGATTCTGAATATTCCAAAATCCCAATTAATGCCGACAACTCGTCTGCTGTTCCTGGGGATGATTCTGGACACAGTTCAGAAAAAGGTTTTTCTTCCCGAAGAAAAAGCCAAGGAGTTATCTGACCTGGTCAGGAACCTCCTAAAACCAGGAAAGGTGTCTGTACATCAATGCACAAGAGTCCTGGGAAAAAATGGTAGCTTCTTACGAAGCAATCCCTTTCGGCAGATTCCATGCAAAGGGATCTGTTGGACAAATGGTCAGGGTCGCATCTTCAGATGCACCTGCGGATAACCCTGTCGCCAAGGACAAGGGTATCCCTTCTGTGGTGGTTGCAGGAGGCTCATCTATTGGAGGGCCGCAGATTCGGCATGCAGGATTGGATCCTGGTGACCACGGATGCCAGCCTGAGAGGCTGGGGAGCAGTCACACAGGGAAGAAATTTCCAGGGAGTGTGGTCGAGCCTGAAAAAGTCTCTTCACATAAGCATTCTGGAACTAAGAGCAATCTACAATGCTCTAAGCCAGGCGGAACCTCTGCTTCAAGGAAGACCGGTGTTGATCCAGTCGGACAACATCGCGGCAGTCGCCCATGTAAACAGACAGGGCGGCACAAGAAGCAGGAGGGCAATGGCAGAAGCTGCCAGGATCCTTCGCTGGGCGGAGAATCACGTGATAGCACTGTCAGCAGTATTCATCCCGGGCGTGGACAACTGGGAAGCAGACTTCCTCAGCAGACACGACCTTCACCCGGGAGAGTGGGGACTTCATCCAGAAGTTTTCCACATGCTATTAAACCGTTGGGTAAAACCAATGGTGGACATGATGGCGTCTCGCCTCAACAAAACACTGGACAGGTATTGCGCCAGGTCAAGAGATCCGCAGGCAATAGCTGTGGACGCGCTGGTAACACCTTGGGTGTACCAGTCGGTATATGTGTTTCCTCCTCTGCCTCTCATACCAAAGGTATTGAGGATTATACGGCAAAGAGGAGTAAGACTAGTGGCTCCGGATTGGCCAAGAAGGACTTGGTACCCGGAACTTCAAGAGATGGTCACGGACGATCCGTGGCCTCTACTTCTGAGAAGGGACCTGCTTCAGCAGGGTCCTTGTCTTTTTCAAGACTTACCGCGGCTGCGTTTGACGGCATGGCGTTTGAATGCCAGATCCTAAAAGGAAAAGGCATTCCAGAAGAAGTCATTCCTACCTTGATAAAGGCAAGGAAGGAAGTCACCGCGAAGCATTATCGCCGTATTTGGCGAAAATATGTTGCGTGGTGCGAGCAGCGGAGTGCTCCGATGGAGGAATTTCAACTGGGTCGTTTTCCTACATTTCCTGCAATCAGGATTGTCTATGGGTCTCAAATTGGGATCTATTAAGGTTCAAATTTCGGCCCTATCAATATTCTTCCAAAAAGAATTGGCCTCAGTCCCTGAGGTCCAGATTTTTATCAAAGGAGTACTGCATATACAGCCTCCTGTGGTGCCTAAGGTGGCACCGTGGGATCTAAATGTAGTTTTAGATTTCCTCAAATCCAATTGGTTTGAACACTAAAGAATGTGGATTTGAAATATCTCACATGGAAAGTGACTATGTTACTGGCCCTGGCTTCGGCCGGGAGAGTATCTGAACTGGCGGCTTTGTTTTATAAAAGCCCTTATTTAATTTTCCATTCGACATAGGGCAGAGCTGCGGACGCGTCCGCATTTTCTCCCTAAGGTGGTATCAGCGTTTCACCTGAACCAGCCTATTGTAGTGCCTGCGGCTACAGACGACTTGAAGGACTCCAAGTTGTTGGACGTTGTCAGAGCCTTAAAAATATACATTTAAAGGACGGCTGGAGTCAGAAAATCTGACTCGCTGTTTATACTGTATGCACCCAACAAGTTGGGTGCACCTGCTTCTAAGCAGTCGATTGCTCGTTGGATTTGTAACAAAATTCAACTTGTACATTCTGTGGCAGGCCTGCCACAGCCTAAATCTGTTAAGGCCCATTCCGCAAGGAAGGTGGGCTCATCTTGGGCGGCTGCCCGAGGGGTCTCGGCATTACAACTCTGCCGAGCAGCTACGTGGTCAGGGGAGAACACGTTTGTAAATTTTTACAAATTTGATACCCTGGCAAAGGAGGACCTGGAGTTCTCTCATTCGGTGCTGCAGAGTCATCCGCACTCTCCCGCCCGTTTGGGAGCTTTGGTATAATCCCCATGGTCCTTTCAGGAACCCCAGCATCCACTTAGGACGATAGAGAAAATAAGAATTTACTTACCGATAATTCTATTTCTCGGAGTCCGTAGTGGATGCTGGGCGCCCATCCCAAGTGCGGATTATCTGCAATACTTGTACATAGTTATTGTTAACTAATTCGGGTTATTGTTTAGGAAGCCATCTTTCAGAGGCTCCTCTGTTATCATACTGTTAACTGGGTTTAGATCACAAGTTGTACGGTGTGATTGGTGTGGCTGGTATGAGTCTTACCCGGGATTCAAAATCCTCCCTTATTGTGTACGCTCGTCCGGGCACAGTACCTAACTGGAGTCTGGAGGAGGGTCATGGGGGGAGGAGCCAGTACACACCACCTGACCTGTAAAAGCTTTACTTTTGTGCCCTGTCTCCTGCGGAGCCGCTATTCCCCATGGTCCTTTCAGGAACCCCAGCATCCACTACGGACTCCGAGAAATAGAATTATCGGTAAGTAAATTCTTATTTTTTTTAATTAAACACCACTTTTTTACTCTGTAGTTATCTTTAGAGAAATTGCGATTTCAAAAATTACCATAATTGCGCAAAAGTCTCTGCTGGGGAGTGGGAGGATAAGACCACATGTTCCTTCTGGAATCCCCACAGGCCAAAAGATATTGCCAAAGACATGTCAGCGTTAGAGGAAAAGCAAGTTGCACTATCGTTTATTACACCCCTTTCACACATGCAGCTCTAGCCCGCATTTTGCACGTGAAGGCACATCAACCTGGGATTTCTGCATGTGTGGAGGGAAACATCTAAGACCCGGGCCCATGACCATGCTCCCATAGAGCTGAGAGACCTGCCAATTTCCCGGGTCACATGTCTGAAAGCAGCACTAGTGTTTGTTCTAGCACCCTGCACCTAATCAGTGAGGAGGGCATATATTCATTTTTAAAGGCAACATTTTATACGTGATGTTTGAATACAGCACATCTAAAATTTGCCCTTCAGAGGTAAAATATGCCTGCCTCACTGATTAGGTGCAGGGTGCTAGAATGAACACTAATTTCTGACCACCCGATTGGTGACTGACTCCAGTATATTTATTTTTTTATTAATTAGTAGACTAAAAGGATTAAAAAACACTGTTTGTGTGTATATAATATTTATGGCATGCATACAATTGTAAAAAATAAAAAAATAAAAAAAATACTAGTGTGTATGGCATGCATAGAAATGTAATGTGACATTTGACAAAAACTCTGGGGTGGAATAGCTCCCAAGTGAACATTCTCTCTGCTTCATTGATTGTTTCCATTCTACGTAACCTTTTACATTTGTAATTCCCAGTTTCCCTCACCATCCTGATTCTGTAATAATGTTATTATAGTGTAATGTCTCCCTGCCTGCCAGTAAAACACTGTAACAGCTGAAAGCCCCTATGTGCTACTGTAGCTATAGAAACACACAGTGATCGTGAACATCTTTTTAGGGACTGGTCAGTGCTGTACAAATGCGTTTCTGGATGGAGATATGCAAATGAGTACAGCAAGGTATCCTGGGCCCAAGTTTATGAATCCGTATAATAAGCGTGTGTGATAAGCAGAAGTGAGGTCCCAGCAAGAAAGGTGCCGTATCTGGAGTGTAATTGATATAATTGTGAACCAAGGGCTGCCATTGTGGTGACAAATATCCTTAATAAGAAATGAATATACTTCTATCACAATAGATTATAAACGTATCTATTGCTCCCATAGCCTGTGATATAAAGCAGTACATGTTCTGTAGAATATTGACTGAGGCATATGTCCATCAAGTAGCCATTAATGTAAAACTCTTATGCCCCATGATAATTCCAGGAGCTGTCGTCACTGGTTCCAGTGAACATGGCATTGTATGCTGCCACTCTGACAAAGCTGTGAATGATGCACTGTCGGAAAGTGATGGTTGAGTCCGTCGGCTTGGGGGAGTCGGCAGTGTGGTAGCTGACAGAGCAAAGGAGTGAGATGGGAGCCTGCATTTAACATAATGACCAGTGAGCCATAATGAATGCATTCTGTGTAACCATGGTGGTATACTTGCAATGCATTTCTGTACTACAGTGAAGCTCCCAGTTGGGGTCAGAAGCGAAGTTTGAAAGAAAGAATTCTATGTCCTTTTACTGAAGCCAGTACCTGCAAGGGCTGGTTTTCTTCTATGACTGTAATTTGTTTGTTTAAATCTCAGGGTTCACTTTTACCCAAAATTTCCCTAGAGAATACAGTGAGAAAACTGTTTATTAGGTGACTCTTACTGCTCATGGTCAGGAACACGCACGCTGTTTTGCTTTCAGTATACAGGCCAATGTCACGGAGATAGGTGAAAAATGACTTTGTTCCAGTAACACTAAACATAGTTCTGTCAGGCCCTGCTGAGACAGCAAATAGAAAACAACACTGAGGGGATTTGCACTAATGAATAATGAATAACTTATTGGATAACTGATTGGAATGGCAGAAATATACAGAGCGCACTACTAGGTATGAATTGATCTGAATGTATTTGCTTCCAAAAATGGGGCACTTGCAATCCGTTACCCACAGCTATTATTCATATGCTATTACATTAGTGCAGATTCCCAAGATCTGTCATTACAGGCCAGGTTTTAAGGATATCCATGCTTAAGTCAAGATGGTTAAATCAAATTGACTGAGGTATTAATTAAGTCACCTGGGCTTAAGCATAGATATCCTTAAAACCTGGATTGTAATGGCGGAGTTTGGGTAATTGTATTAGTGTACAATTAGTAATGTGCTCACACAGGTACTGTATACAAATTCTATGTTCAACTTTATTTTTAGGGGTAATACATTTACATCAAGTCATATTTAGAAGTGTGCATTGTATATTTCTGCCATAGTATTAATTTTAGAAGTTATTCAATAGCAAATCCCCTCTGTTTTTTCCCCTGTTTATTTTGTGTGCAGCTTTTCGTTTAAACAGCCTTACCACTAATAAATAAATAAATTATATATATATATATATATATATATATTTACACCATATTTTATATTTCGTTTATCAACCAATGTCCTGGTTCTTGTGCGAGCACATAACAATTATTCCGGCTTGTAGAATACATTCTGTATCTATTCATTTCTAAAGTCTTTTCCTAAAATGACTAAACCTATATTGTTGTTTTACGTGTGAGAACTGGCAGTAATTTATTGCTAGACATAGCAATGCCTTGTGTCTGCAGTGTGTATCCTCCTTTACCTGTCACAAGCATGCATCTCATCCTTTTAGGACAGCAATGTAAAATCTATACAAAACGTACCTCAGAATACACCCACATCACTCATCCCATAATGCTCCAAACTTGTTTCAACTTTTATCCACATTCATCTCAGACCTCCCAAAAATAGCTCAACAAGTCCCCGAGACACCCATTTGCCACCAAATTCACCCACAAACCTCTCTACCCCTGCCAGCCAGACCTCCCACATATGCCCTGCAGCGGGTTCAGAATGATTTCCTGATAGATGGGATGCCGGCGGTCAGAATACAGACAGTGGCATCCCGACCATCAGAATCCTGACAGGCCAGCAGTAAGCCCCTTAACCCTCCTCTGCCTCTACACTAACCCTCCCTTGTGGGTGCCTAACCCTAACCCTACCAGGTGGTGCCTAACCCTACCAGGTGGTGCCTAACATTAACCCTCCCGGGTGGTGCCTAACCCTCCCGGGTGGTGCCTAACCCATATCATCCCGGGTGGTGCCTAACCCATATCATCCCGGGTGGTGCCTAACCCTAACCCTCCCGGGTGGTGCCTAACCATAACCCTCCCGGGTGGTGCCTAACCATAACCCTCCCGGGTGGTGCCTAACCCTAATCATCCCGGGTGGTGCCTAACCCTAACCCTCCCGGGTGGTGCCTAGCCCTAACCCTCCCGGGTGGTGCCTAGCCCTAATCATCCCGGGTGGTGCCTAACCCTAACCCTCCCGGGTGGTGCCTAACCCTAACCCTCCCGGGTGGTGCCTAACCCTAACCCTCCCTGTGGTGCCTAACCCTCCCGGGTGGTGCCTAACCCTAATCATCCCGGGTGGTGCCTAACCCTAACCCTCCCGGGTGGTGCCTAACCCTAACCCTCCCGGGTGGTGCCTAACCCTAACCCTCCCTGTGGTGCCTAACCCTAACCCTCCCGGGTGGTGCCTAACCCTAATCATCCCGGGTGGTGCCTAACCCTAACCCTCCCCAGCTGCATAACCCTAATACTCTCCGCTTGATGCCTAACCTCCCCTTCTATGTGCCTAACCCTCCCTTCATGTTCCCTAATCCTTCCAGCTCTGCACCCTATCCCTAACCCCCTTCTCCTGCCTAAACCTACCCCCCCCCCCCTCCGCAGTAGGATGCCAGCACGATCCGCTGTCAGGACGATCGGGAGGATGCTGGCTGTCGGTATTGTGACGGCGGTATCCCTTACGGCGTTGGGATCTAGATGCTGGGATTGCGTCCTCCTTCGGGATCCCAGCATTGGTATAGCAACCACCAGGATACCGTCCATCGGGAAGCCAACTGCTTCCCCCTGTGACCTCTCCAACATGCCCATCAGACATTTTCTCACATGCTGCTTGCACCTTCCCCATTGTTACTTAGTTTTACAGCTACTCCTCTGCCTCATGCCTGCAGCAGAAGGTGGGAGAAAATAATTCCCTTCCTGACCCTTGTTTGGGTTGCTGTGTGACCTGCCAGCAGTGCCCGCTTTATAATAGTGAGAAATGAAAAGCTGCAGATGACGCGCCTGTTGCACGCCATTGATTTAGGTGTGTTTTGGAAAAGTTTAGGTAAGCACTCAGTAGTTTCCTCTGCCACGGATCCTATTTTTGACCGGTGTTTTTCTGATAGACTAATGTAGACAGACTTCCACTGAGACAGAAGAAGTCTTCATATGTGACAGACAGACAAGTGTCCTCCTTGCTCTTGGAGATATTATGGGAGATCTGTTAGCAGATTTTCTCAATTTGAGCAATAAAGCACTGCATGTAATTCACTGAAGGACCAGAGTCTTCATAATGTATTATAACCATTTCTGTAGATTTTCATGAATTTCTTTTGATGATGATGATAATGTGACTGGTGGTACCCAATATATTCATTTTGGTGGTGTGTAATATAAACTTACAAAGCATTCTGTATGACACAAGCTCCCAGTGGGTATGAGAAGAAGAGCTTGGAACAAAGAATGTCATGTTCTATTGAAAATGTAATGTCACACTGCGGACCGCAGTTGTCCTTTTAACAGGGTTGAGTCCAACAGGGAAGAATGATCTTTCACTCCTTTTATATTCCATGTCTGAGCAGTCCATAAAAAGATCTGAGTTAATGTATTGTTAAAATATGAAGTAAATCAGAACATCAGACAGTGGGTAAATGCTTCAGTTCTGATGTCAGATGCCCCTTTAATACTGACACGGAAAAGGATTTGCTATTTTGAATGCAAAGAGAACTTGCCCTAATGTTGGATCGTGCACTTGTGTCTGCCTCTCCCAGCTTGTTATTCTAACCACAGCGCAATTTCTTCCAGAGATGGAAGATGGGTTTAATAAGCTCGCCCTACTAAAAACTAGTATATAATGGTTTTATAAATAAAAATATATAGGAGATCTGCACGACCAATACACTGTGTGATGTGGTTTTCTTATTTCACATTTAAATGTAATTGTGTGATAGAGCAACATCGGAGAACACCATTATACTTGCATGTTTCTACTGTCGGGCTTATTGATATTGACATGTGACTATTCATATACAGCGTCATTGCATTGTTGCTTATGGACTTTTTTGTCTTGGGGCTTTTTATTATGATTTGATTGATGAATATATATCATGTGCTCCACTTACAGCTTATAGTAGAACTACCTACATTTATACAGAATTGTGATTATTACATAAAACATACGGGTGTGGTATGTCAACATGAGACATGGACAGGGTCGAACTGTCAGCATGCAGCATGTGATCATGTCGACATTCATCATGTCTACTCATGATATATCAACATTATGATTTGCCGACAAACCATCTCTGGTGGTCACCTACCTTGTCCCAGTGGCAGAACCAGTGTCATGTTCTGGGTCGTGACAGTGCTGTGACCGTCCTTTTCAGCCTGGACATCTGATGGAGCTTCGTTCAGGTGATTATTTCTCCCCCTTTCCCTAATCCTAGCCGTCCTCTAGTGCCTAACCCTCCCATCCGCAGCCTAACCCTTTCATATGGTGACATTTCAGATGTCAAGGTTGGGAATCTATCGACATTTTGAGGATGTCGACAGTTTTAACCTTGTTGATGTTCTGATGTCGACATTGTGGTGTCCGCCTTATGTATGTCGATGACAATTAAACCAGATATAAAAAAATAGAGACACATTTTAAAGGTTGGGATTGTCCCTTTCATCGGAATTAGGGATGGTTGATAATGGCACAGATGATAACAAAATACCTGTACATCACACATTGTGTGTACCCGAAGTTCTAACTACTTTGTTTCTATCTGTGTAGTTCTAAAGCAGGAAGATTTACTAGGGTTGTTCAGGCCAATAATACGTATACATAAAAATAGTTGGGCAATTGCTGACTACCAGAATATGTGCCAAATACATACCATGATATTATCACAGCCAAATGCTGCATTCTGCCCTAAGGCAACCTGCATATTACAATTGTATTTATCTGGCAGGATACAGAAGCCCTTTATGGATTTAGATTGACAAAAACAAGATTGGCCTCATAACCTTAGAGAATAGTATGGTAATTTGAGTAAAATATGTGCTATGTGTCTGTACATGTTCTGCAGTACAGTAACTGGTCTGTGTGCAGTTCTCCCCTAGTGGTGAAAGTGTATTCTGCACATTGTAGCTTATTGGGGATGTCTATGAGAAGCCTGGGAATGGGGCTGCAGAAGATGCACTGCGTGTATTTTCCTCCTTTGCCTGCACTCACATTTTCTGACCATCTACAAATCCTGAAATGTTTTTGTTTTTAATATAAGGACTTTTAAATTCTACCTAAATAAATGTTTTCCTTTTATCAATGGCTTTGCAGCTGATTGTATCATTCTCATTTCACACTCTTCTCTCCGTTCACTCTGTACATGGTGCATGTAACAAAACCAGTTACAAACACAGAGTGAAAGTGATTCATGCACACACAACCATCAGCTCTTTAAGCAAAGCAATAGGTTTCTTACTACAGGTTGAGTATCCCTTATTCAAAATGCTTGGGACCAGAGGTATTTTGGATATGGGATTTTTCCGTATTTTGGAATAATTGCATACCATAATGAGATATCATGGTGATGGGACCTAAATCTAAGCACAGAATGCATTTATGTTACATAAACACCTTATACACACAGCCTGAAGGTAATTGTAGCTAATATTTTTTATAACTTTGTGCATTAAACAAAGTGTGTGTACATTCACACAATTCATTTATGTTCCATATACACCTTATACACACAGCCTGAAGGTCATTTAATACAATATTTTTAATAACTTTGTGTATTAAACATAGTTTGTGTACATTGAGCCATCAAAAAACAAAGGTTTCACTATCTCACTCTCACACAAAAAAGTCCGTAATTTGGAATATTCTGTATTTCGGAATATTTGGATATGGGATACTCAACCTGTATTAGTTTTCAGGGGATTACCACACTATTTGGTTACTGGGCCATTTAACAACAGGGTGTCGCCATAGATATATTTGATCGCAAAAGCCATCCCCATAGATTTCTATTTGGAGAAAAATGTAATATTTACTAAGCTCTGAAAAGGTTAACTCTACAAAGTTTGGCCATGATGGCTAAGCTCATCATTAGACTCTGTAGCCTATAGGCTACATTTTTGCATGAAAACGGGTCTGTTTTGGGGGATTTGGTTTCCCCTGAAAATCCCTGGTAACTGCAGCGACCTGCTGTGTCCCTTGCCCACCGCAGCAGCAGGCAGTCTCTGAGGCCCGGGTGCCTGCACTCAGTGCTGTAACCCCCGGCGGGGAAGCCAATGCAGCGCCGTGACCCACATCCCCCCTCTTCTCCCAACCACGGCAGTGGTCACATGACGAGGGAGCGGTCATGTGACCAGGGCTGCCAGAGGTGCATCACTGCATCGGGAGCTGTCAGGAGCCAGCTCCCGGTGCAGCAACAGGTAACCCCCGATAAGCTGCCTCTCGTGCCAGCTTATTAGGGCTAATAGGACAGCCCTCGGTGGGACAATTAGCCCCGGTATATTACCAGGGCTAATTGGATATTCCCCAAAGACTCTTTGTGGGGCACACTTTCAGTTAAATTTATCGAATTAAAACATAGCTTTTATTATAGAAATTAATATAGAGTGATTGCAGACAAACATAAAATCTAATGAAATTTTTTTTATTTTTGTATCGTAGACATAGAATCAAGGCGCATTTTAAATTCCATGCTTCTAAAGGGTACACACGGAGTGATTTTTACCTAATTTTTAAGCAATCCGACTAGATTGCTTAGAAATTAAGCACACATCGCTCCGTGTGTAGGGTGCTGGTGAAAGGCCCCGCGCGTCGCTATCGCCAGCTCTAGATTTGGCATGCATGCTTGCCAAATCTAGTCGGGTCGCTCACTTCACCACTGTGTGAGGTGAGCGCCCCCTTCTCTTGCCCCCCCCCCTGCCCCCTCCGCTCAGCACACATATCTACCGTGTGTACTCCTCTTAACAGGCTTGTCATCATGTGTAGAGATCATCGAACAATCTGTGTGGTCTGGTGCAAAGAATGTAAATGTGAGATTGCAGATGAGTAACTTTGAACAGCAGGGTATTCGGGCATTTGATACATGCTTTTGTGATATTTGTTGATAATTATTGGTTGAATTGTGTTTGTTTTACATTTTGTAAATGTTGTGATATTCAAATGGAGCAATGTTTATTGGGTCAATTCAATTAGAAGTGATCTTACATCTCATATTCTGGTGCAATGTATGGGAGATACTGTATGTAGTACACACAAATTCCATACATACAGTAGACTTACTGTGCACCATGGATTTTCTGGGGGACTTCTGTGAAATGGGGAGAAAAACCAAATCATACCACAGTAATTGTTTTCACTCGATAATGTTACTATGGATTTACTGTATGGCACGTTTAGACTTTGCATACTTGCAGTCCAAGCGTACAATTGCCTAAAAGTGTATGATTGCTCAATCAGTCTGATTAATACTGTTTATCTCTACAATGGAACTTTGAGTGTTAGGGGTATAGTTACTAAATGACAGCTTTTCAAAAACGCAGATTTAAAAACCACATGCGATCGCACTGCGATGCGAGAAATATTAGGTTCAGCACATACTATCTTGAGACGCGACATTCGAGTGGCGTGTCCGCGCATCGCATCTCAAGGTACCTAAAATGTGCATACAATTCCTCGATTTCTCTCACAGATTAGGTCGAAATCGAAGGATAGCACCTAATATCTCACAAGTGTATGGGCATCATTACTCTTACTAATCCACATCTCTCGCACTCACTGCGTTTTCCTTCTCCTACTCGCTTTCACCACATTTCTCCTCAAATTCCTCTCTCCGTCTCATTTCTCACAGCCCTGTTATTATTTCCCCTTCACTACTACAATACTCTGGGGTATATGCAATTCCAGGCGAATTGCGGCACTTTTTCGCCCGTTTTTAAATTCGACCGTCGAATTCCGGCAGGTGGGTGCCGCAATTCGACATATTCAATAAAAAACGGATTCGACAGTCCCGCTGTCGAAAAACGGGCCAATTGACGGATTTTGATTCGATTTTTAAAAATGTCAAAAATAACGGTAAAAAACCCGAAGAAAAATTGCGTGGGGTCCCCCCTCCTAAGCATAACTAGCCTCGGGCTCTTTGAGCCGGTCCTGGTTGCCAAAATACGGGGGGGAAAATGACAGGGGATCCCCCGTATTTTAACAACCAGCACCGGGCTCTGCGCCTGGTCCTGATGCAAAAAATACAGGGGACAAAAAGAGTAGGGGTCCCCCGTATTTTTTGTACCAGCACCGGGCTCCACTAGCTGGACAGATAATGCCACAGCCGGGGGACACTTTTATACCGCTCCCTGCAGCCGTGGCATTAAATACCCAACTAGTCACCCCTGGCAGGGGTACCCTGGAGGAGTGGGGACCCCTTCAATCAAGGCCCCCCCCCAGCCACCCAAGGGCTAGGGGGGAAGCCCGAGGCTGCCCCCCCCCATCCAAGGGCTGGGGGGGGGGACAGTGCGTGTAGATCGGGTAAATGCGTTTTTTTGTTTTGCCAAGTACGTGGATTACAAATATCACAGGACACTAGATTTAGGTGAGTATTAAGTTTATTTTCAGGTACCCCGGTTTCGTCGACATTGGAGACGTGGCAGTAGGCGTGTCAACATAGGTAAGTATGTATGTGTCGGCATGTGTGAAATAAAGTTGTATTTTCACGGTGTGCGTGTCTTGTTTTTATTTGGGTATTTTTTTGCAGTAGAACTACAGGTACCAGCAGGCCCGTTTCCCCCCTGCATGCTGGTACTTGTGGTTCTCCAAGTACCAGCTTGCGGGGAGGCTTGCTGGGACTTGTAGTTCTTCTGCAAAAAACAATATTCTTTCATTTTACTCAAGGCTATCAGCCCCCCATCCGCAGCCCTTGGATGGGGGGGACAGCCTCGGTCTTCAACCCTGGCCCTTGGGTGGCTGGGGGGGGACCCCTTGATTGAAGGGGTCCCCACTACTCCAGGGTACCCCGGCCAGGGGTGACTAGTTGGGTATTTAATGCCACGGCCGCAGGGAGCGGTATAAAAGTGTCCCCCGGCTGTGGCATTATCTGTCCAGCTAGTGGAGCCGGGTGCTGGTACAAAAAATACGGGGGACCCCTACTCTTTATGTCCCCCGTATGTTTTGCACCAGGACCAGGTGCAGAGCCCGGTGCTGGTTGTTAAAATACGGGGGATCCCCTGTCATTTCCCCCCCCGTATTTTGGCAACCAGGACCGGCTCAAAGAGCCCGAGGCTGGTTATGCTTAGGAGGGGGGACCCCACGCTATTTTTTTTCGGGTTTTTAACCCATTCCATAAAAAAAATATATATATATTTAAAAAAATATATAAATAATACTTGTGCCTCCTAAATAGACAAACCAAGTACCTAATCCCTTCTAATATAAATAGATATGCTATTAGCAATAAAAAAAACACAAAAAAAACATGTTTTTAAAAATTTATATTACATTCCGCCAGCAAAGTGAGGTGGATTGAAAATGACGAATTTACTGTCAAAAAGCACTGTTGTCGAATTTACATTCTTCAATTGAATATACTTTTGTCGAAAAGCCGCATTTGTACCATTGCAGAAATGTCGAATTTGTCATATGTCGAATTTCAAAAAGTCGAATTTGAAAAGTCCGTTTTTTTTTACGAAAAGCACTGTATTGCATTGTCAATTTTTTTTGGGGGGCGAAAAAGTCCAGTTTTTTTACATTTTCGGGAATTCGACCGCAATTGCATATACCCCTCTGTCTTCACTAGTCTGCAATTGTATACTGTTTTCTGTCCTCACTGGCATGTGTAAGCAGCCACAAGGTATCCCCCCCCTTCCCCCATAAGTCATGTTTACATGTGCCCATTTTCATCCCACTGCTTGGCTGCTGGTAACATTTCACCCGTCCTCATGTCCGATCCAACTTCCAGTATCTGCTCACACTCTTCGTTCATTCCTAAGCCTATCTATATATCTTCACTACTCTCCTATCCCTTTTCTTGTGAAATCTGTAACACATCCACCCATCATCTATTCATTTATGAAACCCTCAACCTTTAGAGAAATCTGGTTTTGGACAAAATATAGCCTCTGTCTCTGATACCTGGGCTCTTCTTGAGCAGCACTCCCAGAAGCGGAAACCAATAAGGTGGTGGAGTAAGAATTCTTTCTCCATACTGCATTCTCCAAATTCTCCTCTGGAACCCACCCTTTCTCTTCCTCCTTTTGAAATCCATACTATCCACCTCTTCACTCATCTCCACTTTTGTATTGATGTCATTTAAGCTCCCCTGGGCCAGTTTCCCAATTCTTTTAATAACTTGACTGTGTCACTAATTCCCTAGTCTTTGACCAGCTGACTCCCATAGTGTAAATACAGTTTTCCAACATTGCAAATTTACTGTTGCTTCTATCACTTTCCCACTATGGCTTCTATTACTTTTCCATTGTGACTTCTATCACTTTGTCCTTTGGTCTCTCCTGGTGAACTTAATCTCGCACCCACTATAATGGACACCGCTTCTTCTGCTCCATCTCCTGCTCTCTGACAGAATCATCTGTCCCTTTTCCTCACCTTAACCCATATTAACCCCACACCAGAAGACACCCACATAGCTACACTTAAATACTCTCAACATAGTTCACCTCTCATTTTCTCTATAATAATTACTCTTTCCTGTGACTTTTCTGTCCTGCCACACTGCTAGCTACATCATGGATTAGATCAGTAATATTTCTTCATGCCAAATCATTAAGCACCCAACCCAGTTCATTCTCCTCTGCAAGTTCACCTGTCGTTCACCTCTACAACCTCTCTCTCCACTGGCACAATTCTTTTTCCTTATAAACATGCACTCACCTCACCAATTATAACGATACTATCTTTCAACCCAGTCTTTCTCCCCAGCTTCTGCCCTATTTCTCTCACCCCACTGCCTCCACACTGCTTGAATAACACTTTGCCTGTATGTCAAAGTAGAGTCTTGCTTTGCCCCAACCAACATCTGCTGCATCATTCTGCAGATCACTACATTGGCAGCCCATAGCCTCCAGCATGCAGTTCAAATGACACACCATGACCGTAAAAGCCCATGAGCACACCGCTCTTTATAGATTTCAGCCCTTGTTTTACAGTACCCTGCCTCATGTTTTCTTAGATATGCCTGTAAGATACAATATGTCCAGTGGTGTAGCCAACTTTTAACGTGGGGAAGTGAACATGGAAAAATAGGTGGCCCAGGTGTTTCACAGTTCAAATATCAACATAGAAATAAGAGCAGTTGTCCTTGCATAATTTGTTCTCATTGTCAAATCTTTTGTATTTTTAACCTTTTGTTACTTTTTGATGTTTGTATCCAGCAGACTAACTTTCTGTTTAGTACAATGCTAAGGCAGCTAGATATAATAGGGATTGGGGACTATCATATCATAAGGAATTGACTATCATTACAAATTATAAGTGCCCTTGTGAACCTGATACAGCTTCTGGCCTACTTTTAAAGAAAACTTGAAACTACTAGAGGTAAAAAACCCAAAGAAGATTAAAATCTAAATTTCTGTTATACAATAATATAATTGCCCTTAGATCTTTCCACATGCCCTATATATGCCGTCAGATCTTCCTACATGCCCTTTAAATGTCCCTTAGACCATTAAATGTCCAGTCCACGAGAGCTCCCCACATGCCTTTTTATATATTTTATATGCCCATCAAATCCCCCCACAAGTCCTCAGACTGACCCACATTCCTTTTATGTGCCCAGCAGATACTCCTAAATGCCCTCAGATTTCCCCACATGCCTCTTATAATGCCCCCCAGGCTCCCCATGTGCCGCTTGCACTTACTAGTTATATATAGGGAAGCTAATCCCAACCCATTTTTCGATCCCCGGATTCGGGATTGACAATATCTCAATCCCGGGATTTCCAGGATTGAATTGTCCTTCAATTTATGTATATGGGGGAAAGGGGCACGGTGGTTTCATTTTTAAGTTCAAAATATATTTTAAAAAAACCTACAACCTACTCACTACGAGTGGAGGGGTCCCCGCGGTCTAGAGGCAGCATCACATTCATATGGAGGCTGCAGACAGACCTCCACTCTCCCCTTAGACTGGCTGATGTGACGGCTGATGAAAAGGTGGACGGGCAGGTTTGGATTGCACAGCGATACATCTGAAGTAACACATAACATTTGTTATGATGATTTATATATGTGACCAGTGTGATGATTTAGCTGGAGAGCAGACACATAGTAGGTGCTTGGCGTGTACAGCCTACTTGCGTTGTGTGTATACTCATTTGAAGGATTTGTTGTATGCTGCAGTAAAAAGATTCCTATGACACTCATAGGCTATAACCACACCTTTTAAAACACCATGGGGCAGATGTAAGAAGCAGTGAAAAGAGTGGAGAAGTTACTCATGACAACCAATGTTGCAGCTGATTGGTTGCCACGGACAACTTCTCTACTGGCTCACTTCTCCAATCTTTTCACTGTTTCATACTAGAGAAGCCAATCCCGGCCCTTTTTTTCAATCCCAGGTATCGGGATTGAAAAATTATCAATACCGGGATACCCTTGATTGGGTTGAAGATTTTAAAATTAAGATCTTCAGTGCCCCCCTCCCTTCCCGGACCCGCCCAGCCCACAGAACTACTCACCATCCTCTGGGAGTGCGAGCGGGTTCACTTGCTGCAGGCGGTGGGCGGCGAGGTGCGGTCTGGACAGCACGGGCGGCTGGCATCAGACTGCACAGCGTGACCTCTGACTTCATGTCACGCTGCGCAGTGTGCACAGCCGGGGGCAGGGGAGCCGGGAAAAAGGAGCTGGGCAGTGTCTGAGCCTCCTGAAGACTCTCAACACTGCCCGGCATTGAAAAAACAAGGATGCTTTCTAATCCAGCAATCCCTGGGATTGGAAGCTCCAATCCCGGAATTGAATCCCGGACAATATTAGGTCTAAATCCCGATACCGGGATTTGGCCACCCTACTTCATACATTTCCCCCATGTATGGAATTGAACATGCACTTGAACTAGTGATTGGAATGATAGAGTAGAGCGTAAATCTGCCAAATAATAATAATAATAATAATAATAATATGATATATAATAATAGTACTGCTGTTGCTGCTACTACTTATTATTATTATTATTATTATTATTATTTTATTTATATCGCTCTTTTCACCAGCAGAACTCACAAATCGCTTTACAAGCATCAAAAACATAGCACATAGGTTTAGCATTGCAGCAAGAGGAAAAACAAACCGTGAAACAATGAACATAGTGTCCATCACAGGTAAAATGAACTTAGTGCAGGGTTGGTGCAGCAATCATGGAGTAAATTCCACTGGTTACATAACCCACCCATGACAGGTACCAGGCGAAGCAGCCATTTTGAACATGCTACATTGGTTACCATCGGTGGAATAAGAAATGACAGACAAGATGACACAAGATGGGAAAGTTGCAGAGTACTAAAGCTAGAGCCCTTATATAGCAATCAGTTCCAAGTATTTTTGATTACACCCACGGGTGTGCTAGGCAGGGCAGCCATCTTGAATCTACTACAATGATTACAATGTGTGAGATAAACTATACAAGAAACTACGACATATACGGGTGACTGAAACATGAGTATAAGGCTTCACAGTTTTGTGACACCCATTAACTTAATTTAACAAATGTCCATGACCATAAAATGAGAATTCTCTACAGATACAGTCTATAGAACAGGACACATGGCACCATAATAATAAACTTTTATATTGTCTTTACTTTTCATCCTAAACCGCAGCATAGCAAAATGCACTGCAGTCCTGACTCCTTTCACATTGTAGTAAAAGGGAAAGCGAGTCTAGGCGGTAGATTTACTATAGCTAGTTCTAATACAGACAGGTGCAGGTGTTGCCCATAGCAGCCAATCAGATTGTGTGCATCATTTTCTAGAATGCAACAGAGACATGAGAGCTAGAATCTGGCAATACCTCCACTTTTCATTTTTAGAAGCTTTAGTGAATCTGCTCCTGGGTGAGAAGGGTCGTAGGGCAGCATTGGAGCTGGCAGAGTAAGTGAATGTGCTGGTTGGTTGCTACTGGTACTTCAGGTCCCTATATGGAGAAATGTATAGACCTAGACTAGGGTGCTCACTCTCATGGATGAGTTTATCAGCTTGTGGTAGTAATTATGGGAGGAAAATGCACACAATAACACTATTCATTAATAATCATCCTAAATGTTATTACCAGATGTCACCTGGAATTTAGTACATATAAATATGTATATACTGTATTCACTTCAGTAGTAATTGTAAGCATGCAATACAGCCATACTCGTGTATAGTACTGGATGTGATATATACAGCATTCATAAAATAAAAATCATCAAATGTAAAGTACATCTGTGTACCAGTTAAAAAGATAGGGAGTACCAGTACATAGATAGATAGATAGATAGATAGATAGATAGATAGATAGATAGATAGATAGATAGATACATTATAGGGAAGACATACATAACTTTAAAAAAAAAATGTACCAGTAAGGATATACCAGGTCACCTCAATCTGCCCCACCCCCACTCTGTCCAGTTCCGATCAGGACCATCTTACCAGCAATGTAGGCCAATGAGCACAGCAATGCACTGGGGCCCATATCCATCATCCAGCGGTGGGGGTGCCATCGGCGGCGGCTGTGTCCCATGGGTGTCGGGGTGTTCTCTCTTCAGCTCAGCATGCACTACCTGTAGCAGTCATTTCTGCTAATTACTCCTTTACTGCATGGATGGGGTGGTGGTGAGGGGGGGGGGGGGGGGGGGTTAGTGAGATGGGGCAGGAGGAAGAACACTAAACTGTAGAAGGGGTTCAGAAGCCGCAGCAATCCATCAATAAATGTATAAAACTGCATCCCATGCATGTGGAGCTGGAGCAGGGACTGGCTGCTGGAGGGCTGATATCTACCATGCCCTCATATCGGGGCATGGTAGAGACAAGCAGCCAGTGTCCACCAAAAAAGTCTTAGCTTTTGGAAGATACCCTCAGAAACATTCTAAGTCTGACATAACTGGAGATATCTGGCTGGGAAGAGCAATTAATAGGCTCGGACGGGGGGCGCTGCTTTGAAGTCTGATATCTCTGGTTTCCCAGGGCCAATTTTCAAAAGTCTGGTAACGCTGGAAATAGGAGACCCTCAGCTATCAGTCCAGGGTCCATAGAATCTTGTGGCCCTTGGGCAGCTGCCCATTAAGCCCAATGGAAAAGACGGCCCTGGCCCCACCACCTCTCTATCTGCTTCTCCCCATTTATATTACTTATTTTGGTACAACCTACTGCAGTCCAAATCCTGTCTCAGCTCTGCACTTATCACACAAGATGTACAAGCTTTCTAACAAGCAAGGTCCTCCCTAACTGGTGTTATCATAGCATACATCAACAATTATACTGCTTTTGGTTTGAGTTTGTTAATAATATATCTGTTTGTGCGACATCTTCTTTAAATTGGGGTAATGACGAGAAAAAAAGCTTGTAATTTAAAAAAACAAAACAAAACATGTTGACATAAAACTTGGAATACAGGAGAATATTGTTGAAAGACACCTGAAACATTGAAATCTCTCGCTGGATCTCTCATCCCAGTAACGTGCCTTCTCAGCCCACTGGTACGTATCCCAATACTGTGTGCGTAACCAGGAATATCTATTCAGTTGACGCTCTTATCTGCAGTAATGCAAGAAAACATGGAACAAGTTCAGAGAAATACTGGCCAGTGTAAACTCATTGCTGTGCATGTAGGAAATGGAAAACGTGCTGACAATTCCAAACACTCATATCTCAGCCAAACATTTCTCATAAATAAGACTGTAAACCCTATGAATAAGAAGCCACCAATTCCAGTCTCCAGCTTCGGTCGTCCCAGTGATATTATTGTGCAATCTACATTTCTGTTGAGATTTTGTATTAATTAGTGCTTAGTATTGTCACTTCCTGTCACAGCCACACAATTTAATGAAAGGAAATAGCAGGTGGGCATGTATAATGCAAACAATATAATAGCAATTCCTAATTAATTCCTGGCTAATTAACCTCATTTTAGCTATAGTAGTGATACTGTGATACTGCATGATAGGGTGAGAAATGGAATAGACTGCTAGTGATGGCTGTATTCTTTCTTGTTTACTGGATATATATTTTGACATGTCGGCATTTCAAATGTCGGTATTCTGACTATGGGGGATATCCAGTTAGCCCCGGTCAATTACCAGGGCTAATTGTCCTGCCAGGAGCTATCTAATTAGCCCCAATAAGCCGACACGAGACGCGGCTTATCAGGCAGGCAAAACCAAATCCCCGGAAACAGACCATTTTCGTGCAAAAATGGGACTGTTTCTACCGAAAACACACAGGTTTCACTGAACCTGTGTGTTTTCGGGAGAAAGGACTTTATTTTTTTTACAGGCGATCAATCTGGATAGCCTGAAAAAAAAAATATATATTGGTGAAGCATCAGGAAAAAAAACACGAAAACCATACGATTTTTGGACCCAATGTTTTACTGGGGCTAATTGGATATCCCCCTATGTCGGCTTTTGAACATGTCGGCATAATGAATGTCAGTATTTTGACTGTCTGTATTTTGCCTGTAGGTCAATGGTTGTCGGGATTATGACTGTAAGGGTTCTGTATGATATACAGACGAAGGAATGCTGTTCTTGAGCACTGAGTAAGCAAGAGTTAATGACATTCAGTGCTGTCAGGGTGTAGTTTAGTGGATGTTGTCACATACTGTATCTTAATATGGGTACACACTAGGCAAGTGATTCTCAAACTGTGTGCTGTGGCACCCTGGGGTGCATTGGGACACTTGCAGGGATGCCCTTGTGTTGGTGGTCAGGGACCAGCTCAAATTATTTATGGTCAATGTAATAGGCAAAACTAGTGCTGGTGGCTGTCAATCAATTAATATGTGGACAAACAGAAGCAAATCTTGTCCCTCACCACACAATTGAACCTAAGGATGATATATAAATGCAATTTACTTAATTTAATATTACTTTCTAAATTTCTCAACAAGAAATGTTTGGCCTAGAGGTGCCGTGAAAAAAAAGCTAATACTCTAGGGCGCTATGATTCAAAAAAGTTTGGGAACCCCTGCACTAGGCGTAAATACTCCATGAATGATATTGTCACTGTTTTCCTGGGCAAACGATATAGTGCATACACACCGAACGAAATCGCTAACGATATAGGGCCCGATTCAGCTTGGTACGCAATTGTGCTGAAATCGCCGTAAATCCAGACAATGCAGGCGTGTCCTGTCTATTTGCGGGCAGGAGAAATCTGCTGCAACAGTTTTATACTGTAAGTGCTGTAGCCCGTAGTCCCCATTATTATCAATGGGGATGGTATTATTATGGTCTGACCCCTATGTACCAAACTACAAAAAGTGAAGCTTTTCAGAGTTTGGCTCCGTTGGTTTCCTTAATCATCAGCCTATTTGGGGCATATTTGCTTTCCCTGCAAGTTTAATTTAATTAGTAAATTAAAGTGTCAGTTGCCATACAGACAGATAATCTCACTGCGGCGATTACTAATACATAGGCCTATTAATGTGTACAATTCAATATATGCCCTGCCAGCTGTGTTTACTGCTTATACTCGTATGTGAGGTGGCTAATGCATCAAATTTCATAGTGGTTATACAGATGTGTCCCAACATCAAGCCTCAATATGCCATGTGGTACGAGATGCCCGATTGTGCCAAGCAGTGTAGCATAGTTGCCTCTTAATCGCACCACAGACAAAGTGAATTCACCACTCAATCTGTACCAGAGACGCCAGGCTGCAACTTTAACCGCACAGGAATTAGTTTAAATATGCAAAAAAGTCACAGATAAAGCTCAACGGAACTTGGTGTGACTAAAAGCCGTAGTAGCACTTCTTATACAGATTCAGACTAATTCGCAGACAGATGTACAAGTGTCCCATATAAAATTAGTCAGTGCAGTCTCATTAAGTGTTTTTTTTTTTTTTTTGCATTCGATTGTTTAATTTGTGGAACTTAGGCTCACATACAAGTGAAAGAGATGGCGCAAACCACCAGGTACGCCATGAAGTGCTGTTTGGAATGACTCCAGCAATAGTGTATGAGGAAACATCTGTATTATCATTTGTTTTCTTTTAGTACATAATTGATCCTGGATGTAACATGTCTGTGCTCTCTCTTTTATTTGCTGTAAAATAGCTATATTCCTTCTATTCCTCAATATACATAATTTACAGTATTTATTACATGTATAAATGTGACATGCGGTACAGGGTGGCGCTAAGCACAGGGAAACCTTACCATTGCTATCAATTTGCTCATACTCTGTTACATATCGTTCTACTGGCTGGTAATTTGTAGGAGGGACAGGAAAGGAGCATTCTCCTATAGAGACTCCTCTCACCTTCCTTTGTCTTCATCTGCAACAATAGGCAGGCTCTATAGGCAGGCTCAGAGCATCCAGTATATATAATGTTTAGGTTAGTAGGCATGGATAGTTAAATATTCATATAAACTGTATGGGTAGTTTAAAAGGCAGAGATGTACTTACCCCATGGAAAACACTGTGCATGCCTGAAACACGGACCATGAAATGTAAATCCTGGTTGGTCAGATTACCGCCATCTAGCTAAATATTCTTTTGGAATGTAATCCGTATGTATGATATCTAATTATGTAGAGAGTAATGTGACATCAGCCTGAGATGGGACCAGCTGCATTTCTGTATACAGTAGCTGAGGACGAGGCCAAACATTTCAATATATTCATGAATCCATTCGTACTGTAATATTTTGCTCACGAGACCTATCATTTAGCACTAACTAGATAGGTATCATGTTGTTTTGCTGTAAGTTATTGAAGAGTAGATAGGATATTATGTACCACGGTGCATCAAGGGAAACTCATCTAGGTCTGTACTCTGTAATTCCCTGTACATGATTGCATGTGCATTTTTCTCTGACGTCCTAGTGGATGCTGGGAACTCCGTAAGGACCATGGGGAATAGCGGCTCCGCAGGAGACTGGGCACAACTAAAGAAAGCTTTAGGACTACCTAGTGTGCACTGGCTCCTCCCCCTATGACCCTCCTCCAAGCCTCAGTTAGATCTTTGTGCCCGACCGAGCAGGGTGCAATCTAGGAGGCTCTCCTGAGCTTCTTAGAAAAAAGTTAGTTTTAGTTTTTTTATTTTCAGTGAGACCTGCTGGTAACAGGCTCACTGCATCGAGGGACTAAGGGGAGAAGAAGCGAACCTGCCTGCTTGCAGCCAGCTTGGGCTTCTTAGGCTACTGGACACCATTAGCTCCAGAGGGATCGAACACAGGCCCAGCCTCGGAGTCCGGTCCCAGAGCCGCGCCGCCGGCCCCCTTACAGAGCCAGAAGCAAGAAGAGGTCCGGAAAATCGGCGGCAGAAGACATCAGTCTTCACCAAGGTAGCGCACAGCACTGCAGCTGTGCGCCATTGCTCCTCATGCACACCACACACTCCGGTCACTGAGGGTGCAGGGCGCTGGGGGGGAGGCGCCCTGAGCAGCAATATAAACACCTTGGCTGGCAAAAATACATCACATATAACCCCCAGGGCTATATGGATGTACATTAACCCCTGCCAGAATCCATAAAAATGCGGGAGAAAAGTCCGTGAAAAAGGGGCGGAGCTATCTCCTTCAGCACACTGGCGCCATTTTTCCCTCACAGCTCCGTTGGAGGGAAGCTCCCTGGCTCTCCCCTGCAGTTAATACACTACAGAAAGGGTTAAAAAGAGAGGGGGGGCACATTTTAGGCGCAGTACACAATATATATGCAGCTATAAGGGAAAACACTTTTTTATAGGTGCTATCCCTGTGATATATAGCGCCCTGGTGTGTGCTGGCATACTCTCCCTCTGTCTCCCCAAAGGGCTTTGTGGGGTCCTGTCCTCTATCAGAGCATTCCCTGTGTGTGGGCTGTGTGTCGGTACGGCTGTGTCGACATGTATGTGGAGGATAATGAGGTGGAGGCGGAGCGAATGCCTGTAAATATGTTGTCACCCCCTGCGGGGTCGACACCGGTGTGGTTGAATTTATGGAAGGATTACGTGAAAGTGTCAACTCCTTACATAAAAGGTCGACGACACAGAACAGCCGGCTACTCAGCTTGTGCCTGTTCCAGCGTCTCAAATGTCATGGGGGGCTCTAAAAACGCCCGCTACCTCAGATAGCAGACACAGATGTCGACACGGATGCCGACTCCAGTGTCGACGACGATGAGACTAGTGTACCCTCCAAATAGGTCCACCCGTTACATGATTGAGGCAATGAAAAATGTATTACACATTTATGATTATACCCCAGATACCACATAAAAAGGGTATTGTGTTTGGTGAGAGAAAACTATTAGTAGTTTTTCCTGCATCTGAGAAATTTAAATGAGGTGTGTGAGGAAGCGTGGTCTTCTCCCGATAAGAAATTGATAATTTCAAAACTGTTATTGGCAGCGTACCCTTTCCCGCCAGAGGATAGGCCACGCGGTGAAACACCCCATAGGGTAGATACAGCGTTTACACGCTTATCAGAAAAGGTGGCACTACCGTCTCCGGATACGGCCGTCCTGAAGGAACCTGCTGATAGAAAGCAGGAGGTTACCTTATAAGATATAGTCACACACTAGGGCATTATATTGCGACCAGCCGTTGCTTCGGCATGGATGTGCAGTGCTCCCGCTGCATGGTCAGATTCCCTGTCGGAAAATAACTAGGGATAGGGACAATATTTTCCTGACAATAGAACATATAAAAGACGTGGTCTTATACATGCGTGATGCACAGAGGGATAATTGCCGACTGGCATCAAAAATAAGCGCTAGGTCCATTGCCGCCAGACGGGGGTTATGGACTCGGCAATGGTCAGGCGATGCCGACTCGAATCGGCACATGGAAGTTTGCCCTATAAGGGGGTAAAACTGTTTGGGGATGGTCTGTCAGACCTCGTTTCCACAGCTACTGCTGGGAAATCGACTTTTTTGCCACAGGTTACCCCACAACAATAGAAAGCACCGTATCATCAAGTACAGTCCTTTCGGCCCCAGAAAAGCAAGAGGGCTAGAGGCTCATCCTTTCTGCCGAGAGGCAAAGGTAGAGGAAAAAGCAACAGCTAGTTCCCAAGAGCAGAAGTCCTCCCCTGCGTCCGGTAAGCCCACAGCATGACGCTGGGGCTGCTTAGGCGGACCCGGGTACGGTGGGGGTCCGTCTCAGAAATTTCAGCGCCCAGTGGGCTCTCTCACATGGATCCCTGGGTCCTTCAGGTAGTTTCTCAGGGGTACAGGCTGGAGTTCGAGATGTTCGCCCCCCCGCCGTTTCATTAAAATCTGCCTTACCGGCACCTCCCTCTGCCAGGGAGGCGGTGTTGGTGACTATTCAACACTATAATCACAACAAGTGATTGTCAAGGTGCCCCTCCTTCAGCAAGGAAGGGGTTACTATAACACAATGGTCGTGGTACCGAAACAGAACGGTTCGGTGAGACCCATCTTAAAATTAAAATGCTTGAATTTTTTATATCAGAAGATTCATGTTCAAGATGGAATCACTCAGGGCGGTTATTACGAGCCTGGACGAGGGGGATTACAGGGTCTCCCTGGACATCAAGGATGCGTACCTGCATGTCCCCATTTACCCTCCTCACCAGGAGTACCTCAGATGTGTGGTACAGGACTGTCACTATCAGTTCCAGATGCTGCCGTTGGAGTTGCCCACGGCTCCGAAGGTCTTTACCAAGGTAATGATCGAAATGATACTCCTTCGCAAGAAGGAAGTTTTTATTATCCCGTATTTGGACGATCTCCTGATAAAGGCGAGGTCCAAAGAACAGTTGGTAATAGGGGTAGCACTCTCTCGGGAAGTGCTACAACAGCACGGCTGGATTCTCAATTTTCCAAAGTCACAGCTGGTCCCGACGACACGTCTTCTGTTCCTGGGAATGATTCTGGACACAGACCAGAAAAGAGTGTTTCTTCCAGTGGAAAAAGCCGAGGAGTTGTCATCTCTAGTCAGAGACATCCTGAAACCAGGACAATTGTCGGCACATCAATGCACACGAGTCCTGGGAAAAATGGTAGCTTCGTACGAAGCATAATTCCATTCGGAAGGTTCCACGCAAGGACGTTCCAGTGGGGCCTGTGGGACAAATGGTCCGGGTCCCATCTACAGATACAACAGCGGATAACCCTGTCAGCAAGAAACAGGGCGTCGCTGCTGTGGTGGCTGCAGAGGGCTCATCTACTAGAGGGCCGCAGATTTGGAATACAGGACGGGGTCCTGGTGACCACGGATGCCAGCCTTCGGGGCTGGGGTGCAGTCACACAGGGAAGAAATTTCCAAGGAAATTTCGCCTCACATTAATATCCGGGAGCTAAGGGCTTTTTACAATGCCCTAAGTCAAGCAAGGCCCCTGCTTCAGAACCAGCCGGTACTGATCCAATCAGACAACATCACGGCGGTCGCCCATGTAAACAAACAGGGCGGCACAAGAAGCAGGATGGCGATGGCAGAAGCCACAAGGATTCTCCGATGGGCGACCTACACCCGGGAGAATGGGGACTTCATCCAGAAGTTTTCCAAATGCGGAAAAACCGTTGGGTATGACCACGGGTGGACATGATGGCGTCCCGCCTCAACAAAAGTTGAAAAGATATCGCGCCAGGTCAAGGGACCCTCAGGCGATCGCTGGGGACGCTCTAGTGACACCGTGGGTGTACCAGTCGGTTTATGTGTTTCCTCCTCTGCCTCTCATTCCCAAGGTACTGAGAATCATATGAAAGCGAGGAGTGGAAACTATACTCGTGGTTCCGGATTGGCCACGAAGAGCTGGGTACCCGGAACTTTAAGAGATGCTTGCAGAGGACCCTTGGCCTCTGCCGCTCGGACAAGACCTGCTGCAGCAGGGATCCTGTCTGTTCCAAGACTTACCGCGGCTGCGTTGGACGGCATGGCGGTTGAACACCGGATCCTAATGGGCATTCCGGAGGAAGTCATCCCTACCCTGCTCAAAGCCAGGAAGGATGTCACCGCAAAACGTTATCACCGCATTGGGCGAAAATATGTTGCGTGGTGTGAGGCCAAGAAGGCCCCGACGAAGGAATGTCAGCTGGGTCGATTCCTACAATTCCTGCAAGCAGGAGTGGCGTTGGGCCTCAAATTGGGGTCCATCAAGGTCCAGATTTTGGCTCTGTCGATTTTCTTCCAGAAAGAACGGGCTTCACTGCCTGTAGTTCAGACTTTTTGTCAAAGGAGTTCTGCATATTCAGCCTCCTTTTGTGCCCAGTGGCACCTTGGGATCTCAATGTGGTTTTGGAATTCCTGAAATCACATTGGTTCGAACCACTTAAGACTGTGGATTTAAAAATATCTCACGTGGAAAGTGGTCATGCTGTTGGTCCTGGCTTCGGCCAGGTGAGTTTCAGAATTGGCGGCTTTGTCTTGTAAAAGCCCTTATCTGATTTTCCATATGGATAGGGCAGAATTGAGGACTCGTCCTCAGTTTCTCCCGAAGGTGGTCTCAGTTTTTCACTTGAACCAACCTATTGTGGTGCCTGCGGCTACTAGGGACTTGGAGGATTCCAAGTTGCTGGACGTAGTCAGGGCCCTGAAAATTTACATTTCCAGGACGGCTGGAGTCAGAAAGTCTGACTCGCTGTTTATCCTGTATGCACCCAACAAGCTGAGTGCTCCTGCTTCTAAGCAGTCTATTGCGCGCTGGATGTGTAGCACTATTCAGCTGGCGCATTCTGCGGTGGGATTACCGCAGCTTAAATCTGTTAAAGCCCATCCCACGAGGAAGGTGGGCTGATCTTGGGCGGCTGCCCGAGGGGTCTCGGCTTTACAACTTTGCCGAGCTGTTACTTGGTCAGGGGCAACACGTTTGCAAAATTCTACAAAATTGATACCCTGGCTGAGGAGGACCTGGAGTTCTCTCATTCGGTGCTGCAGAGTCATCCGCACTCTCCCGCCCGTTTGGGAGCTTTGGTATAATCCCCATGGTCCTTACGGAGTTCCCAGCATCCACTAGGACGTCAGAGAAAATAAGAATTTACTTACCGATAATTCTATTTCTCGTAGTCCGTAGTGGATGCTGGGCGCCCATCCCAAGTGCGGATTGTCTGCAATACTTGTACATAGTTATTGTTAACTAAAACGGGTTATTGTTGTGAGCCATCTATTCAGAGGCTCCTCTATTATCATGCTGTTAACTGGGTTTCATATCACAAGTTGTACGGTGTGATTGGTGTGGCTGGTATGAGTCTTACCCGGGATTCAAAATCCTTCCTTATTGTGTACGCTCGTCCGGGCACAGTATCCTAACTGAGGCTTGGAGGAGGGTCATAGGGGGAGGAGCCAGTGCACACCAGGTAGTCCTAAAGCTTTCTTTAGTTGTGCCCAGTCTCCTGCGGACCCGCTATTCCCCATGGTCCTTACGGAGTTCCCAGCATCCACTACGGACTACGAGAAATAGAATTATCGGTAAGTAAATTCTTATTTTTTCTTTCACGTGAAGTACTCATTTTTAATAAACATTAAGTTCTAAAGCCAACAGAATAAAACGATTATCCAAATGACATATTATATGCAGATAATCAATTATACTGTGTAGCTGATCAATAATTAGATAATAGAAATTTGGTTGGTAATTTCAAGAGACAGGTCTGGTAAAGCTGCCACTGATCAGCATGCATGTTGGCACATGTGAAGGTATGTAGAAGTCAGTGACTGGTAAATAAATGGGAGACACTGTAAAGTTGGGAAGGGATGGGCAGAACCTTGCATAAAGAACCAGGGTGCTCCAGAATAACCCTGGCTTATTAGCTTCTAATGACATTTAGACTGCATGTATTGTGTTGCATGGGACAACGGACCTCATTCCGAGTTGATCGCTAGCTGCCGTTGTTCGCTGCGTAGCGATCATTTTAAAAAAATAGCAAAACTGTTCATGCATATGCATCGTAATGCACACGCGCGGCGTACGGGTACAACGAGCATCGTGGTTTTGCACAGGTTCTAGCGACGTTTTCAGTTGCACTGGCGAACGCAAGGAGATTGACAGGAAGTGGGAGTTTCTGGGTGGCAACTGACCGTTTTCTGGGAGTGTTTGGAAAAATGCAGGCGTGGCCGGGCGTTTGCTGGGGCGGGTATCTGACGTCATTACCGTGTCATTCGTCGCAGCAATCATCGCACAGAATAAGTAACTACAGGGCTGGTCTTGTTCTGCACAAAATGTGTTTGCAGCCGCTTGGCTGCACAGGCGTTCACACCCTTGCAATGCTAAAATACACTCCCCCGTTGGTGGTGACTATGCGTTTGCACGGCTGCTAAAAGTAGCTAGTGAGCGATCAACTCGGAATAAGGGCCAATATCTGCATATATAGATAGTACTTCTCAGATAATAAAATGTTACTATATAAAATGTCTGGGATGCCACTATGGGCCGCACATGAACTGTGTATTTCTACACGGCGTTTCCATCTCGTAAATCCTTCTAGATGATATGACAGCTGCTGATACTGATTGTTTTCCTGACACTCTGCTATGTAAATATTTCAGTACATTACATAAGGTTTATAAGATAAATACATGCTAGCAGAATGTAAGCTCTTGGGCAGGGCCCTCTTGTTCTTCCTTTGTGCTATCCTTAATACCAGTGCTCCTTGCCCTGTCTCCTTCTCCCCTTCAGCAAATGTCTTTTACATGTAACTCCTATCTTCTTGTGATACATCTAGCCTGGCATTGGAAGAAAAGCTGCTTTACATCAGGGGTGTTCCACTGCTCCGTGTACCATTGTTCTGGGACCTCAACATTTGTTCTCCCAGTAGAATACATTGTACTGTATATTAGACGTTCTACAACCCTGTGTCACTGTCTATAGGTTGTGATCCTTTAGGTCTACAAAATGCATTAAATGGTTTCTGTATTGTACGCATGTATGTAAAGGAGGTGCAAAATATTTATTTCAAGGTAAAATTGTCAGGACACAGTGCAGAACCTCTGGTAATCTCCTTCCAATGTATAATCATGCACTTCGAGAGTTTTACATAGTATAATTTGGCCAATAAAGGCCTATTTATTCAGGTGATTTTCTCTAAAAAGCTCAATCATGAGTTAAATGATGTGGAATAGGTACGTGAAGGTGTTGTATTGATGGAAGAGGGGTTTTTCATCTTGCAGATATAACTTTTTTGTATACAAAACACTGACTCTACAGATATTTTTCGGTATCCCAAGATAGTGGGAAGACTTTTTAATTTGCAGGGGGAAAAAACAACACTTGCTGGCTATCATTTTCCACCATTAAGAAAAAGGTGTACAAATCAGCTATTTGACACCTTTTAAGAAACTCCAGTACTTTTCTTCTCTTGTGGTCCTGTTATCTCAGCTGAGACTTTTTTGGGGGTGCCTGTGGACTTGCTAATTTTTGTTCACAGCTCCATAGGGCTGCATTCAAAATCTGGGAGTTCAGGGCTAGATCAGGCCCAAGGTGGTCTTGTTGCAGTGCCCTTCCCAACATTTGTATGCCATTGCAATGGCAACTCACCCCCTCACACATAATAGGTTAGACTTCATAGAATATCATAGCTACAGTACCAACCGTCATCATTTTGGCTGGGCGTCACTTTTTGAGGTTGGTGCGTGTGGGAGTAAAATTAAATTCTGTAGCCGCAAGGTGGCTTAAGGCCCGTACACACTGGTCGATATATCGGCCGCTCTCTTGAACGGCCGATATATCGCTGGACCGCCGGCCAGTGTGAAAGGCCGATACGTCTGTGAACTCCGTCGTTCACAGACATATCGCGTCGGCCGCGCAGCACAGCCGATGGCCAATATATCTACCGATATATTGGCGCGTCGCTGTGTGTGTACGGGGCGGTCGGCCGACCGCCCGTACACATGCTGCGGCGGCCGGCGGTGATTGACAGCTGAACTGGGCGGGCGTGTGTACACGCCCGCCCAGTTCATGACGTCAGTCCCCGACGGATCAGGCAGTGTGTATGCTCAACACACTGCCCGATCTGTCCATAGATATATCTGCAGATCAATTAGCCTTTCAGAAGCATTAAGCACGCCACCTGGCATGTGGCCACACCCACCAGGGCATGACCAAACCCACTATTATGCAGCTACACATTGGGGTCCCTATTTTGGGATCTATAATGTTGGGAGGACTGCTCATCACATGGTAATATTACATTTCACCATTTCCCAATGCAAATCATGTACAGATATGTTGAAGTTTTTAGAACATAGGGGACTTGTGTGGTCCTTGCCCAAAAGAGAGAAGTATTGAAAGCAGTCCAGGGAATACCTATCAAGTTTTTCATGTTCATCATAGATGGTAAAACACTTTTCTTAGTGGGTTTGCATTATTTAACAACAGCTTGATAGCATGGTGAAAGCCTTTTTCTAGTAGCATACCAGCTCCATTAGGTAATGTGTACATTGTTACATTTCATGTTACAATCAGTGATCTCTTTCATTGGTGGAGGTATTAGTTAAATCTGCTGAAAGACACCAAACGATTTTCCCTGTGCTGCGGATCTTAGCCTGAGAACTGTTGGATAAAGTAAAATAACAAGCTGTATTGTACAGATTGCTCAGGGTATAAATGTGGCTGGCGCTGTGGTTCAGCAGGTTGGATTAGTTCTTGTTGTATTGTACTTGGGACATACTTCTACCTGCCAGTGGCTAGATCACCCAGATGAAGCATACCTCTCACAGGAGGCTGACAGGGGAGACACTTTGTATGCATAGCAGACATGGATTTGCAAACGGATAATTCACAATCAATAATATCTAATGACTTAGTAGCTCTTCTTAGCAAATTGGTAAGAGGGGTTGTTGTATTGCTCCTTGGATAATTGAAAACCAATAAATTAATTATTTTTCTTATTAATTGTTTCTTTGTTTTTATTACCAGACTGTTGATAGACCGAAAGACTGGTACAAGACAATGTTCAAACAGATCCACATGGTCCATAAGCCAGGTAAGCGAATATCTTTATATTGTGCGATCATTGTTTACAGGCTGGTCTGTTTCCTTTGAGATACTCAAGCCTGCTTGCATTTACAGTATATATAGCTGCAAATCTATTTATAATAGAAGTAGTACCTGTGCATTACTGTATAGCAGGGGTATTCAACTGCTGTGGAACTACACATGCCAGCATGTCTTGTCACAGTTTTAGCATGTCCTAATAGCAAAACTCTAGAGGAGATGCTGGAATGTGTAGTTCCACAGCAGCCGGAGGCCCACATGTTGAATATCCCTCCTGTATAGCAGTGGCAAACGCAGGATTTGCATGGGGGGGGGGGGTTTCCAGAACTGGGCGGAGCCAATCACGGGGGTGGGGACTGAGGTGACCCAGTATATGCTGGGTCCGTAAAACTAGTGTGTCTGTGTGTGTGTATGTATATATATATATATATATATATATATATATATATAGACTAAAAGAATGTCCGGCACTCCAAATAGATCACACAGCTACTGTGGTGCAGTTCTGTAGGAATTTGCATGTACCAGAAGACTGAGCTGCACTCACAGACTTGTAACAAAGAATAAATCCCCGGCGAAGACAAAGAGTCAGACAACCAGGGTACTGTTCAAACGTTTCATGTCTATTTACGACAAAATATCTTCTGGTACATATATATATATATATATATATATATATATATATCTACACCTACACATATATATATATATATATATATACATACATACATACACACACACACACACATACATATACACATATACATAGCATATTAAACATGCATACATATATATATATATATATATATATATATATATGTACACACACATACAGTACACATATATATACACATGTATATATATCATATGTGTGTGTGTGTGTGTGTTTATATGTATGTATGTATGTATGTATATACATGTGTATATATGTATGCACATGGATATATATGTACTATAATTAAAATAAAGTAAACTTTTATTGCACTTACAAGTGCCACCAGGAAGACAGCAGGCTGCAAGGACGCTAGACAGTCATTATTTTTTTTTTTTTTTAGTGGAGGGGGGTTTCTGGGTGCTCGGAAATCCCCCCTGGGTGCGCCACTGTATAGCTTTAGCATTTTTCCAATCAAAATATCCCCAAACATTTAAAAAATAATGTGTTTTTTTAATTGTGATTGTATTATTTTGTATTGAGAATATTCCACATGGGCTGGCTGGCTAACGCCACCTTTTGTGATAATTTATTATAACATGTCCCATAACGAATATATATTTGCTAGTAGAGAACTAACTGCTGCGCATTTCACATTATAGACACCTGACATCAGGGAATCTGATGGGCCGCACTTCTCCTCTCACTACCCTGCATCATTAAAGCACTGACTGTTTGAATCCCCTGGCGCCTAGTACCTAAAACATAGCAGTTAGGGAAATAACATTTACAGATACCAGATTCACTCATTATTTGGGACAAGCTACTAGAAATCTTTTTATTTGGTTAGGATTTTTACGACACCTCTTGGAACCTTTTTCTATAAAAGTATAGCAGATAAGCGAGTGGGAGGGGGGCTGGTATAAACAAATATGTTAGTTAGGTCAAGGAGCACAGTATGTTATATTAAGTGTCTGAAATCATTTCACTACCTAACATTAGAGGCGTAACTCAGTAAGGATAGCAAATTCTGCTAATCAGCAGAATTTTCTATCCTTTGGATCGCATGCTGGGGGCCGCCCATCGCTGGGCAAGGACGCCCAGCATGCTGACCGGAGCCTCCCCCCGCTGAACAATCTGCAATTGCGAAGCGTTCACAGTTTCTGCTTGTCAGTGAAACTGTGGGAGCCTCCTGCTGGCGCAGCCTAGCTGTGGCCGCAGGAGACTCGCTGCCAGTTTCCTGATCGCAGTGGCTGCGTGTGATGTCACGCAGCAGCCGTGATCACGCCCCCGACACGCCCCTGTTCGCTCCGCACCGCCCACCGTTAGCGTCGCTCTGCCCCTGCAACGCTCCATCTCCTCCCTGGAAATGGAGCGTTGCCGCCCACCCCAGAAAATGCGGGCGCTATGCATGCGCCCGCATCTTTTCAGCAAAAATTCCGGTTGAAACGCACACTGCGATCCAACCTGAATTAGCCCCTTAATGGCATAAACTATGACTGCATTACAAAGAAAAAGTAAGATCAATATTTCATGCAAATTCAGCTAACAGTCACGCAGATGATCTATTTAGGCTGTACTGTGAGATGTTCTGATGAGGATGGGTGTTATATATCAGACAAGGGAATCCAATGAGAATATTGATTTAAATATTGAATTTTAGTATGTTGAATTTTTGTTCAATCATTTGCAGTTCCTTTGGTCACGGGGAACTTGTCACTTCCACACAGTGGTAGCCACCATTTTGGGGGTTTGATACAATTCTACAATTCCTAGCTTACAAGGCTAGTTTGTGAGTTGACACAATATTTACAAGAACATAGTTTTACTAGCTGCAAGAGACCAGCGCCGGTAATGTTACTAGTACCTGAGGAGCTGTTCCCTCTACTGTGTATAACAGATGTTCTTTAATAGAGATCACAGCCACAGCATCCATTGAGCTTACCTCTGCCTGTGTTCTAGGAACCATCTTCCTGTGTACAGCTGCAAGTTACATACACAGGTGTACAAAATGCCCATTTGTCAGTAGCCTTACCTCAGATCTTTTGCAATCCCCAAACAAACATCAGTGTACTAAAAAATATAACCATGATTCAATTGAATCTACCACTAATTTTTGTTCACCCATGCTAGAAAAGCTGTGGTTCATTCACAGAATGAATGTACTTTATGCACTGGCCACAAGAAACAATTACCTAATTGGTTATACAAACACATGTGTATCCAGTGGTGCCAAGAGGGGGGTGAAAGCAGGTACTAATTAACCGAGCCCAGGCTGCTGGGAGGGCCCATCAAGAGCCTGGGTCCGCCTCCCCCGAATATACTTACTGCTGGCCGGTGCCATCTTTCCAGTGAATCCTTCGGGAAGATGGGCGCCGCACATTGAAAGCAAATCTTTGCTCTCTAGTGCACATGCGCCATCTTACTAGATGTCACTGAAAAGATGGCGCCGCCACCGGCCGAGGAGGATGGACCCACCTTGCACCCTACTTGCCCCCCCCTTGAATAAATGCCAGTCCCCGTAGAGCACGTGGCCCCGCAATCAATCGTTTGTTAATTTATTTCTTTTTGGGGGGGGCGTAAACATACCCCCTATTAAGGCATCTCCCCGGTACATTACCGGGACCTGGCATGGCTCTCTACGCCCCTGTGTGTATCACCAAAGACATCCATAGAGCCACTTTCCATTTTTTGCTAGAATTACTTGTAACTAAAGTCCAGTCGCATTTTGAACAGCTAGCAGGAAAATGCATTTCTTTGTTAAAACCATTTATCCAGCAAAATCCTTGCACTGCTGTGCGACCTTGACTTATGAAATTATCACAGTTTTTAGTTCCTGAACCGTACGAAAATCTCCCGGCTGCAAATCACAATTACGTTTCTCAAATATTTAAACCGGCTTTAATGGGTGTCTCTTCCTTCAGAGTTCAGCAAATATTTATCTTCAACAGATTGTTATTGGTGTCTTGCATGCAATGTCACTGTAGTAGGCTCCTACCCATTCCATTGTTCAGGGCCTTCAAATGAATGCTTTTTAATATGACAAGGACAAGTACCAAAGCGGGTGAACAAATGGGTAACCAATCATTTTGAAGTGAAATGAGCTGCAAAGTGAGCTGAACCATGAAACATAATGGGGATGTTGAAAGTCATTCTTGATTTGTTCTCTGCATGTAGAAAATATGACTCTGTGCCATTACAGAACTTATAATAATAAGGACTCTCTTGTTTGTTTTTATAGACAATGACAGTGATTTTTCTAACACATCCTATGCATATAATACAGGTGAGTTATTCAGTCTGCATACATAACAATAAGTAAGCACTACTATGCTTAATTGTATCTGAGGTTTAGCATGCTGTAAACTTGTGATAGGCAGTAAAGAGTGTAAAATGCACCCTCGTTATTGAGTAATATTTATTTTCCATTTATTTTAAACCGCAAACTGTAGTTTGTTGGAGATTTAAATGCATTGAGATGAATGTGCATACCGGAATATCATTGGAAATAGTTATTTATTTGATTATTTGGTTTAGTTTACAACAGCGCTTTGAAAAAAAAAAAAAAAAAAAAAAACTTGTCTGAGATTGGTTCAAATATATGTACATGCCATAGGCAGGAGGGTTTTGTGGTTGCCCAGAAACCCTCCTCCTCTTAACCAGCAGCTCAGATTATGACAATAGCAGTAGTATATAATATGATTACTAGAACTGCTGCCACAACATGCAGTTTAAGGGACAGAGCGGAGCTGCGGCACATGTCCAGTTGTAGCAGCTTCCTCTACCAAGTTTGCTGTGTGTGTGGATCTTAACTCTCAATCAGTGCACTGGACCAGAGAGTAGCTGTCAGGAAGAAGAGACAGGAGCCTTACCATGAGGTGGAAGAATGTGCGTTTAGAAAGGTGCAGTTTGGTCTCCTACTGGTTCTATTATGTTTGTTTGTTTATTTAGGGGGTAATTCAGACCTGATCGCAGCAGCAAATTTGTTAGCAGTTGGGCAAAACCATGTACACTGCAGGTGTGGCAGATATTTTTCCTATGTAGTTGATAAAATAGTTGCCTCCCAACTGTCCCGATTTCAGTGGGACAGTCCCGCTATTCGCACACTATCCCGCCCGCTGGCCACAGTGCTCCGCGGGTGCGGGGCAGGTTGGGAGAAAGTTGGGCAAAGCAGCACGCCATCTAACAGTGCTGGGGTAGTGAGCCACGGGCTGCCTAGCTGCTCAGGGAGTGCTGGGCATGCCCCCAAGGTGACTGTCATGAGGGTCGTGGAGCAAGGCCCTACCCCATGCAGCCGAGGCTCCGTACCTTTTCCTGACGTGGGTGCGCCAGGTTCCGACTCCATAGTCCTGAATGTTCAGAGGTATGCAGTTAATATAAAGTTGTTACACAAATTAGGGCACCTTTACTATGGGTGCTAGACACCAAAGAAGAGATGCATTACACCTCCTTACTTACAGTGCATCCACAAAGTATTCACAGTGCTTCACTTTTTCCACATTTTGTTATTCTGCAGCCTTATTCAACAAATGGAATAAATTCATTTTTTCCACTCAAAATTCTACACACAATACCCCATAATAACAACGTGAAAAAAGTTTTTTTGGGGGGGATTTTTGCAAATTTATTAAAAATAAAAAACGAAGAAATCACATGTACATAAGTATTCACAGCCTTTGCTCAATACATGTTGATGCACCTTTGGCAGCAATTACAGCCGCAAGTCTTTTTGAATATGATGCCACAAGCTTGGCACACCTATCTTTGGCCATTTTCATCCATTCCTCTTTGCAGCACCTCTCAAGTTCCATCAGGTTGGATGGGAAGCGCCGGTGAACAGCCATGTTCAGATCAAGAGATGTTCAATCGGATTCAAGTCTGGGCTCTGGCTGGGACACTCAAGGACATTCATAGAGTTGTCCTTAAGCCACTTTTTTGATATCTTGGCTGTGTGCTTAGGGTCGTTGTCCTGCTGAAAGATGAACCGTCACCCCAGTCTGAGGTCAAGAGCGCTCTGGAGCAGATTTTCATCCAGGATGTCTCTGTACATTGCTGGATTCGTCTTTCCCTCTATCCTGACTAGTCTCCCAGTTCCTGCCGCTGAAAAACATCCCCACAGCATGATGCTGCCACCACCATGCTTCACTGTAAGGATGGTATTGGCCTGGTGTTGAGCGGTGCCTGGTTTCCTCCAAACATGATGCCTGGCATTCATGCCAAAGAGTTCAATCTTTGTCTCATCAGACCAGATCAGACCATAGAATTTTGTTTCTCATGGTCTGAGAGTCCTTCATGTGCAATTTGGCAAACTCCAGACAGGCTGTCATGTGCTTTTTACTAAGGAGTGGCTTCCGTCTGGCCACTCTACCATACAGGCCTGATTGGTGGATTGCTGCAGAGATGGGTGTCCTTCTGGGAGGTTCTCCTCTCTCCCCAGAGGAATGCTGTAGCTCTGACAGAGTGACCATCGGGGTCTTGGTCACCTCCCTGACTAGGACCCTTCTCCCCCGATCGCTCAGTTTAGATGGCCAGCCAGATCTAGGAAGTCTGGGTGGTTCCGAACTTCTTCCATATACGGATGATGGAGATCACTGTGCTCATTGGAACCTTCAAAGCTGCAGATATTTTTCTGTACACTTCCCTAAATTTGTGCCTCGAGATAATCCTGTCTCGGAGGTCTGCAGACAATTCCTTTGACTTCATGCTTGGTTTGTGCTCAGACATGCACTGTCAAGTGTGGGACCTTATATAGACAGGTGTGTGCCTTTCCAAATCATGTCCAATAAACTGAATTTACCAGAGGTGGACTCCAATTAAGCTGTAGGAACATCTCAAGGGTGATCAGTGGAAACAGGATGTACCTGAGCTCAATTTTGAGCTTCATGGCAAAGGCTGTAAATACTTATGTGCATGTGAGTTCTTAGTTTTTTTATTTTTAATAAATTTGCAAAAAAACTTTTTTCACGTTGTCATTAATGGGGTGTTGTGTGTAGAATTTTGAGGAAAAAAATAATTTATTCCATTTTGGAATAAGGCTGCAAATTAAGAAATGTGGAAAAAGTGAAGCTCTGTGCATACTTTCTGGATGCACTTTATACCCCTTTTCCACTGACCTGAAAAGTCCTGGTTATTGCGCAGCTACCTTAGATTTAGATCAGCGTAAAAGGATCCACCTGGGTCCAGTCTCCTGGGAATCCTTCCCAGGCACCTAGCAGGGTTTTGCCATGATAGGTCCCAAGTGAGTAGCTGTGTAAATGGGTAACCTGGGTCCTCTGACCCAGGACCCATTTATAGAATGGGAAGGGACACTTTCCTGGCACAAGTAAATAACATCATCTCCAAGCGCCGGCACTGCACCCATGTGTAGTGCCTGGAATAACCTGGAACGGCATCGCGGTGGAAATGGGGCTGTCCCGGGTCTGACTCTGTTTGGAACTGTGTACCAAATCTCGGGTCAGACCCGGTACTTCATTGGAAAAGAGGTATTAGTAATACGAGTGAATTGGTTGTACAAGTCACTATCAGACACACTGGATTTTTAAGTTCACATTAAATTATAATGTGCTTTATTTATGGGAGTAATTTATCTGTTTCCACATACGTACCCTAAGAAATCTTTACACTCCACCCCAGCATTGCTTTATGTGGTTTTATATCTGGCAAATAAAATTGCCGTATTTTGTATAATTATACAATAAATGTAAGATTGTGTGCTCTGTTCTATACAATAATCTAAAGGTGTAACTTATAAATACTTAGCTGCGAGGGGCTGCACTCACCTTTATTTCAGTATACTTTTCAGGAGGCTCGATATAAAGTGGTATATTCATTGCTGTGTATAATATTTGTATCTAATAGTATGTGCACTTGTCTTTGTAACAATAGATATCTACAGCTCTGCTATTCCTGCCTATTCTCACCCTGCAGCAAAGACACAGACATACCGACCACTATCTAAAAGTATCTCTGACAATGGCACTGATGTGTTTATAACATCGTCCCCACTGCCTCCTCCACCCATACCTGTGCCTCCTCCGGCCATGCCTCTCCGCACCAGGGAACTGTCCTCTCCTGAGAAGTAAGTCACCTTCCTAGTGTTCCCTCAGTGTCTTGTCTGCCTAGAGCAGGGGTATTCATCATGTGGCCCTCCAGCTGCTGTGGAACTACGGAACTCAGCTTGCCCTGCGTACTACTAGAAAAACGATGGCAGAACATGCTGGAATGTGTAGTTATTCCACAGCAGCTGAGGGGAGCGTCTCTGTGCACTCCCGTAGCGGGGCTAGTTGCCGGATTTCCTAGTCCCGCCGGGAGTGGACGTTTGCGATGGAGCCATACTAGAGCAGTGTGGCTCCATCTGTATGTTGTAATGTATGGCTGCACGAATGGTGTAATGGTTAGCATTACTGCCTCATAGCACTGAAGTCATGAGTTTGATTCCTATCATGGCCCTAACTGTGTGGTGTTTTTATATTCTCCCTCTGCTTGCGTGGGTTTCCTCTGGGTACTTTGGTTTCCTCCCACAATCCAAACATACACTAGTAGGTTAATTGGCTCAACAAAAATGAACCCAAGTGTGAATGTGTGTGTGCGCGTCCATGTGATAGGGAACATAGGGGTCTATTTACTAAGCCTTGGATGAAGATAAAGTACCAGCCAATCACCTCCTAACTGCTATACCGCAGACTGTGTTTGAAAAAATAGGATTTTAATAACCTACCGGTAAATCCTTTTCTCATAGTCCGTAGAGGATGCTGGTGTCCATTTTAGTACCATGGGGTATAGACGGTTCCGCAGGAGCCCTGGGCACTTTAAGACTTTTCAGCAGTGTGAACTGGCTCCTCCCTCTATGCCCCTCCTCCAGACCTCAGTATAGGAACTGTGCCCGAGGCGACAGACATCTTTGAGAGAAGAATTTATAATAAACTAGTGGTGAGATTCACACCAGCTCACACCATACAACAAACACGCCGCAAAACATGGCCTTCAACATAACCCATGCTAACGTGCATGCTTAACGTAACAGCAACTGCTGTAAAAACATCTTAACACATGAGAACCTGTGTAAAAAGACAAACGTAATTTGCATGAAAAATGAGCACGGGGCGGGCGCCCAGCATGCTCTATGGACTACGAGAAAAGGATATACCGGTAGGTTATTAAAATCCTATTTTCTCTTACGTCCTAGAGGATGCTGGGGTCCATTTTAGTACCATGGGGATGTACCAATGCTCCCAGTACAGGTGGGAAAGTGCTAATGTTCCTGCAGAACTGACTGACCAAACTTAAGGTCGTCAGCAGCCAAGGTATCAAACTTGTAAAACTTAGCAAACGTGTTTGCACCTGACCAAGCAGCTGCTCGGCAGATTTGCAATGCCGAGACACCCCGGGCAGCCGCCCAGGACGAACCCACTTTCCTAGTAGAGTGGGCTTTCACCGAAGTCGGTAACGGCAACCCTGCCGTGGAATGAGCGAGCTGAATGGTACCTCTGATCCAGCACACAATAGTCTGCTCAGAAGCAGGGCCCCCAATTTTGATGGGGTCATAGAGGACAAACAAAGCTTCTGTTTTCCTAATCCGAGCCGTTCTAGCAACATAAATCCTTAATGCTCTGACGACATCCAAGGACTCTGAAACGGCTGAGGTGTCAGAAGCCACTGGCACCACCACAGGTTGGTTGATATGGAAAGACGACACAACCTTTGGAAAAAAAATGCTGACGCGTTCTCAGTTCAGCCCTATCTTCATGAAAGATTAAGTAAGGACTGAGCGAGACAGAGCTCCTAACTCAGACACTCGTCTGCCTGAGGCCAAGGCCAACAGCATGACCACTTTCCAATTGAGAAACTTCAACTCTACCATTTGTAGAGGCTCAAACCAGTCCGACTTACAGTAAGTAACTGCAACACCACATTAAGATCCCATGGCGCCGCAGGAGGCACGAAGGGAGGTTGGATGCGCAGAACCCCCTTCACGAATGTCTGAACCTCAGGAAGGGAAGCCAACTGTTTCTGAAAGAAAATGGACAAGGCTGAAATTTGGACCTTGATAGACCCTAATCTCAAGCCAGCATCCACACCCGCCTGTAGAAATAGAAGACGTCCTAATTGAAACTCCACCGCAGGAGACTTCTTGGATTCACACCACGATACATATTTTCTCCAAATACGAAGGTAATGTTTGGACGTTACCCCTTTCCTGGCCAGAATAAGTATGGGAATTACTTCAGTAGGAATACCCTTACGGGCTAGGATCTGGCGCTCAACTCAACAGCCATGCCATCAAACGCAGCCGCGGTAAGTCTTGATAAACTAACGGCCCCTGCTGAAGCAGGTCCTTGCGAAGAGGAAGAGGCCAAGGATCTTTCAGTAATAACTCCTGAAGATCTGGATACCACGCCCTCCTTGGCCAGTCTGGAGCAATGAGAATTGCTCGAACCCCTGTTCTGATGATCTTGGGAACTGTTGGTATTAGCGGAAGTGGAGGGAACAGATACACTGATTGGAACACCCACTGGGTTACCAGAGCATCCACTGCTATTGCTTGTGGGTCTCTCGACCTGGAACAATATTTCTGAAGCTTCTTGTTGAGACGTGTTGCCATCATATTTACTTGAGGAACGCCCCAACGACTTGCTACCTCCGCAAAGACCACTGGGTGGAGGCCCCATTATCCTGGATGGAGATCATGTCTGCTGAGGAAGTCCGCTTCCCAGTTGTCCACTCCCGGAATAAAGATTGCCGACAGTGCTTTTGCATGTCTCTCTGCCTAGAGGAGAATTTTTGTCACCTCTGCCATTCCCGCTCTGCTTTTTGTTCCGCCCTGGGGGTTTATGTAAACTACTGCCGTTACATTGTCTGACTGGATCAGTACGGGACGGCCTTGTAGAAGGTGCGCCGCTTGATGAAGGCTGTTGTACACAGCTCTCAGTTCCAGAATGTTTATGTGAAGGAGTACTTCTTGATTTGACCATCTTCCTTGGAAGCTTTCCCCTTGTGTGACTGCTCCCCAACCTTGGAAGCTTGCATCTGTGGTCACCAGGATCCAAGTCTGAATCCCTAACCTGCGTCCCTCTAGGAGGTGAGAACTTTGTAGCCACCACAGGAGCGAAATTCTGACGCAGACAAGGTTATCCGTTGATACATGTGCAGATGCGATCCAGACCACTTGTCCAGTAGGTCCCACTGGAAAACCCTGGCATGGAATCGGCCATATTGTAGCCTCGTACGCCGCTACCATCTTCCCCAGCATGCAAAAGCACTGATGAATGGATACTCATTTTGGTCTCAAAATTTATCTGACCATGCTCTGGATCTCCTGAGCTTTTTCCACCGGTAGAAATACTCTCTGTTCTTCGGTGTCCAGTATCATTCCCAGAAATGATAACCTCATTGTCGGTTCCAATTGTGATTTTTGGAAGTTGATGATCCAACCGTGCTTTTGCAGTACCGTCAGGGATAGTGTTATGTCCTCGACTAACTTCGATCTCACCTTTATGAGGAGATCGTCCAAGTAAGGAATTATGTTGACTCCTTTCTTGCGAAGGAGAACCATCATCTTTGCCATTACCTTGGTAAATATTCTCGGAGCCGTGGAGAGCCCGAAAGGTAACGTCTGGAACTGGTAGTGAAAGTCTTGAACCGCAAACCTCAGGTATGCTTGATGCGGAGGAAAAATGGGAACATGCAAATAAGCATCCTTGATGTCCACCGACACCAGGAATTCCTTTCCCTCCAAGCTGGAGATCACCGCATTCAGGGACTCCATCTTGAATTTGAATCTTTTTAAATAAAGATTCAGAGTTTTTAGGTTTAAAATCGGCCTGACCGATCCATCCGGCTTCGGTACTACGAACAGGCTTGAATAATATCCCCTGCTTTTTTGTTCAGCAGGAACCAAGGAAATTACTTTGTCTTGAACTGATTTCTGTATTGCGTTCAGCACTTTTGTTCTGTCCTGAGCAGAAACTGGCAAGGCTGATTTGAAAAATCGGCATGGGGGAAGGTCTTGAAATTCTAGCTTGTAACCTTGAGATACTATTTGTAATATCCAAGGATTCAGATCTGAGTGAACCCAGACTTGGCTGAAGAACATAAGACGTGCCCCCACCCGATCGTACTCCCGCAGGGGAACACCAGCGCCATGCTGTGGTTTTGGCAGAAGTAGTTGTTGACTTCTGCTCCTGCGAGCCTGATGGTGTTGTAGATTTCCTACCTCTTCCTGCGAAGACGGGAGTACCCTTTGCCTTTTTGTACTTGTTGGGCCAAAAGGACTGCATAGTATGAAACTGATATACTTTTTTAGGCGGTGCAGCTGCCGACGGCAGAAATGCTGATATGCCAGATGTAGTAGTTGATATCATGGCATCCAGCTTTTCACCAAAAAGTGCCTCACCATTGTAGGGGAGCGCCTCAATATTTCTTTTGGATTCTGCGTCAGCATTCCATTGGCGTATCCAGAGCGCCCTGCGAGCTGAAATTGCCATAGCAGAGGCTCTTGAGCCCATTAAGCCAACGTCCTTCATAGCCTCAACTATGTAACCTGCAGAATCTTTTATATGACCTAAAATTAGAAGCATATTATCCTTATCAACAGTGTCAATATTAACAATCAAGTTGTCTGCCCATTTTTCCACTGCGTTACCTACCCACGCAGAAGCAAATGTGGGACTGAGTAACGTACCCGTAGCTATATAGATAGACTTCAAAGTCGTCTCTAACTTGCGGTCAGCAGGTTCTTTTAAGGAAGCTGACCCTTGGGCAGGCAAAATTATTTTCTTCGACAGCCTAGACTAGAAACTGAGGTGTCTACCATTGGGGATGACTCCCACTTACGCCTGTCCTCAGGGAAAGGGTACGCTACACGCAACCTTCTAGGGACAGCAAATTTCTTTTCCGGTTTAGACCAAGATACTTCAAAGAATGCATTTAAGTCCTTAGACGGAGGAAAAGTCACCACCTGTTTTTATTTAAATTAAAATAATCTTTCTCCTCTGGTGCATGTGTTGTGTCAGTAATTTCCAACACCTCTTTTATAGCGAATATCATACACTGAATGCTCTTAACCAGTTTGGGGTCTACCCCTCTCAAACCCCAGTGTTGACCTACGTGTCGGAATCTGTGTCAGTGTCCCTTTGCATAATCTGCGCCAGAGAACTTTTTTGGGAATTGGAGGGATCCCGAGTGGATGACGTGGAGGAGTCAGCAAACAGTGCATCCTCCATAGACTGTCTCCAATGCTGTTCAGACTCAGAAAATTTCTTTGCAAGCTTAGACATATTATTCTGCAGCTTTCTCACCCACACAGGCTCAGAACACTCTTGTTCATTCAAATTGGGTTCCTCTGGGGAAGAACTTTCTCCAGACATTGTACACTCTTGTACAGACACACCACTTCCACACCGGGGAGCTAATGGGGACAGACCTACACTAATGTCTGTCAGAGGGACACAAAGGGATTTGCCAGTCCACACCACGCGCCTATAAGGATTGTATACAGTATACACAATCACAGCGCTGTATAATTCAATATTAAGTCCTAATGTAATATGTTGCTCCCCTCCCCTTCCATAACACCCTGGTACTTGTATCAGCGATGTGTGAGGAGAAGCAGCTTCAGGATCAGCACACTGGCGTTTCTGTTGAAGAAAATGGCGCCCATGAGTGTTACTGGCAAGTCTGAGGAGAAAGCCTGCCCCCCTGTAATGGCGCGATTCTACCTCAGTGAACACATTTTTTTATACTGGCGGCGATAGTGTACATCAGCGGCTCACATGTATGTACATTTTGCCAGTGAGAGTGAGGATTTTGATATGTCCCTCAGAGCGCCCCCCACCCCCCCCCCCCCCCCGCGCGCTCTGCACCCTGTGCTGAGAGACCTGTTGTTGCGCAGCATCCCGCGCTGCGCTGGTACCTTTATGCCGCCACGGTGACCGCAGAACCCCTCTCTGCAGGCCTCCGGTAAATACTCACCAGCCTTCTGACTTCTGGCTCTGTTAGGGGGTGGTGGCAGTGCTGTGGGAGTGAGCAGCAGCCAGGCAAGGGCTGTGTTCAGTACCCTTCAGGAGCTAATGGTGTCCTGTCAGCGGAAGCAGAGCCATTGAACTAATGGAGAAGTTGGTTCCTGCTTCCCCCCCTAAGTCCCACGAAGCAGGGAAGCTGTTGCCAGCAGCTTCCCTGTAAAATAAAAAACCTAACAAAGTCTTTTCCAGCAAAGCTCAGTAGAGCTTCACTGATGTGCAGCCAGTCTCCCGGCACATTTTCCAAACGGAGGTCTGGAGGAGGGGCATAGAGGGAGGAGCCAGTTCACACTGTTGAAAAGTCTTAATGTGCCCAGGGCTCCTGCGGAACAGTCTATACCCCATGATACTAAAATGGACCCCAGCATCCTCTAGGACGTAAGAGAAATGACAGTTAGGAGCCAATTGGCTGGTACTTTATCTCCAGCGACTTTATCTCCATCCAAGGCTTAGTAAATAGACCCCATAGACTGTAAGCTCCACTGGGGCGGGGAGTATGTGGATGACCAAATATTCTCTTTAAAGTGCTGTGAAATATGAGTGCGCTATATAAATAACTGGTAATAAATAAATAAATAAGTATACTGCTCCGTGTAAGCATTGTTACTTATTAAGATCTACATGTTGACATAAGCATTGGTACTTAACAGTTCCTGTTCATCTATTGTGTTCTTCTAACAAGTGGTTCCATATAAGTGTTCACGAAAAACTTATTTGTGACTGGATGTAGCCATAAGGATCATTATGCCTAATAACCAATGCAGGGAAATTGTACTGAAGGTCCTATTTGTTTATATCTCTGATTTTGTTGTTGTTGTTGTTGTTCAAAGTACTTAGTAGCTTCATAATGTGGGGTAATGTGCAATCAGGGAGACTGCTAGACTGTTCAGGGAGTTGGGGAGATTGCTGCTAGTTCAGGGAGTGCAGATGGTGGTGCTGTCACTAGGACTAATGTCCCACATGGAGTGGCGGCTGGTAGAGATGCTGTTAGGAAGACAAGAAACCCTAGCAGATAAGAAGCTGCTGTTTGTTTTTTCTTCAGGTGGGCAGATGGTGGGGGGGGGGGGCGGGCTCACTTTCTATTCACCGTAATCAGTGAGCTTGTACATATCTTTATTTTATATCTGAATTGCAGAAAATCTAAAATATGTGATGAGAACCAGACCACTGAGCAGTCCACTCACATCAAGCTTCCCTAACCGTTAAACAGCCCTTCAAGTCATGCCTTGACATGCCGTGGTGTGACTCTGTATCACAGTGTGTCTTTTCATGTGTCATTTTCCATTAAAGTGTGCCTTATTCACCAATAGGAACCGCTTTTGCTAATTTAAAATGATGGGGGTCATTCCGAGTTGATAGCTCGCTGACGTTTTTCGCAGCGCAGCAAACAGGTTACTACTCTGCATGCACCGCAGTGCGCAGGCGCGTCGTATGGGTTCAAAGCGGATCGTTGCTGGGCGATGGATTTAGCGAAGAATCCATTCGCACAGCCATTCACAAGGAGATTGACAGAAAGAGGGCGTTTGTGGGTGGCAACTGACCGTTTTCAGGGAGTGTTTGGAAAAACGCAGGCGTGTCCAGGTGTTTTCAGGGTGGGTGTCTGATGTCAATTCCGGGACCAAAAAGACTGAAGTGATCGCAAGGGCTGAGTAAATCCAGAGCTACTCAGAAACTGCAAAAATCCTTTTTCGTTCTGCTCGGCTGCACACGCGTTTGCACACTTGCAAAGCGAAAATACACTCCCCCGTTGGTGGCGACTATGCGTTTGCACGGCTGCTAAAAGTAGCTAGCGAGCGATCAACTGTGAATGAGGGCTAATATGCGTCATGCCTATTTCTCTAACGTCCTAAGTGGATGCTGGGGACTCCGTCAGGACCATGGGGTTTAGCGGCTCCGCAGGAGACAGGGCACAATAATAAAAGCTTTAGGATCAGGTGGTGTGCACTGGCTCCTCCCCCTATGACCCTCCTCCAAGCCTCAGTTAGATTTTTGTGCCTGGCCGAGAAGGGTGCAATCTAGGTGGCTCTCCTGAGCTGCTTAGAATAAAAGTTTAAGTTAGGTTTTTTATTTTCAGTGAGTCCTGCTGGCAACAGGCTCACTGCTACGAGGGACTTAGGGGAGAGAAGTAAACTCACCTGCATGCAGGATGGATTTGCTTTTTAGGCTACTGGACACCATTAGCTCCAGAGGGAGTCGGAACACAGGTCTCACCCTGGGGTTCGTCCCGGAGCCGTGCCGCCGACCCCCCTTGCAGATGCTGAAGTTGAAGAGGTCCAGAGGTCCAGAAACAGGCGGCAGAAGACTTTCAGTCTTCATAAGGTAGCGCACAGCACTGCAGCTGTGCGCCATTGTTGTCAGCACACTTCATACCAGCGGTCACTGAGGGTGCAGGGCGCTGGGGGGGGCGCCCTGGGCAGCAATGTATTATACCTTTTTTATGGCTAAAATACATCACATATAGCCCTTGAGGCTATATGGATGTATTTAACCCCTGCCAGATCTCACAAACTCCGGGAGAAGAGCCTGCCGTTTTAGGGGGCGGGGCCTATTCTCCTCAGCACACGGCGCCATTTTCCTGCTCAGCTCTGCTGTGAGGAAGGCTCCCAGGCTCTCCCCTGCACTGCACTACAGAAACAGGGTTAAAACAGAGAGGGGGGGCACTTATTTGGCGATATGATTACATATGTGAAAATGCTATAAGGGAAAACACTTGTATAAGGGGTTGTCCCTGTATAATTATAGCGTTTTTGGTGTGTGCTGGCAAACTCTCCCTCTGTCTCCCCAAAGGGCTAGTGGGGTCCTGTCCTCTATCAGAGCATTCCCTGTGTGTGTGCTGTGTGTCGGTACGTGTGTGTCGACATGTAGGAGGACGATGTTGGTGAGGAGGCGGAGCAAATTGCCTGTATTGGTGATGTCACTCTCTAGGGAGTCGACACCGGAATGGATGGCTTATTTAGGAATTACGTGATAATGTCAACACGATGCAAGGTCGGTTGACGACATGAGACGGCCGGCAAACAAATTAGTACCTGTCCAGGCGTCTCAGACACCGTCAGGGGCTTGTAAAAACGCCCATTTACCTCAGTTGGTCGACACAGACACGGACACTGACTTCAGTGTCGACGGTGAAGAAACAAACGTATTTTCCTTTAGGGCCACACGTTACATGTTAAGGGCAATGAAGGAGGTGTTACATATTTCTGATACTACAAGTACCACAAATAAGGGTATTATGTAGGGTGGGAATAATCTACTTGTAGTTTTTCCTGAATCAGATAAATTAAAGTGTGTGATGATACGTGGGTTGCCTCCGATAGAAAATTATTGGAGGTATACCCTTTCCCGCCAGAAGTGAGGGCGAGTTGGGAAACACACCTTAGGGTGGATAAGGCGCTCACACGCTTATAAAAACAAGTGGCGTTACCGTCTCCAGATACGGCCGCCCTCAAAGAGCCAGCTGATAGGAAGCTGAAAAATATCCTAAAAAGTATATACACACATACTAGTGTTATACTACGACCAGCAATCGCCTCAGCCTGGATGTGCAGCGCTGGGGGGGCTTGGTCGGATTTCCTGACTGAAAATATTGATACCCTTGACAGGAACAATATTTTATTGACTATAGAGCATTTTAAGGATGCATTTCTATATATGCGAGATGCGCAGAGGGATATTTGCATTCTGGCATCAAGAGTAGATGTGATGTCCATATCTGCCAGACGATGTTTATAGACACGACAGTGGTCAGGTGATGCAGATTCCAGACGGCACATGGAAGTATTGCCGTATAAAGGGGCGGTCCATCGGACCTGGTGGCCATGGCAACAGCTGGAAAATCCACTTTTGTTACCCCAAGTCACATCTCAGCAGAAAAGGACACAGTCTTTTCAGTCTCAGTCCTTTCGTACCCATAAAGGCAGGCGGGCAAAAGGCCAGTCATATCTGCCCAGGGTTAGAGGAAAGGGAAGAAGACTGCAGCAGGCAGCCCATTCCCAGGAACAGAAGTCCTCCACAGCTTCTGCCAAGTCCGCAGCATGACGCTGGGGCCATACAAGCGGACTCAGGTGCGGTGGGGGGTCATCTCAAGAGTTTCAGCACGCAGTGGGCTCACTCGCAAGTGGACTCCTGGATCCTACACGTAGTATCCCAGGTGTACATTGGAAATTCGAGACGTCTTCCCCTCACAAGTTCCTGAAGTCTGCTTTACCAACGTCTCCCTCCGACAGGGAGGCAGTATTGGAAAAAAATTCACAGGCTGTATTCCCAGCAGGTGATAATCAAAGTACCCCTCCTACAACAAGGGAAGGGGTATTATTCCACACTATATTGTGGTACTGAAGCCAAACGGCTCGGTGAGATCTAAAAGATTTGAACAATTACATACAAGGGTTCAAATCAAGATGGAGTCACTCAGAGCAGTGATAGCGAACCAGGACGATATGGTGTCACTGGATATCAGGGACGCTTACCTACATGTCCAAATTTTGCCCTTCTCACCAAGGGTATCTCAGGTTCGTGGTACAGAACTGTCACTATCAGTTCAGACGCTGCCGTTTGGATTGTCCACGGCACCCCGGGTCTTTACCATGGTAATGGCCGAAATGATGATTCTTCCTAAAAGAAATATGGACGCTTTCCTGATAAGGGTAAGGTCCAGAGAACAGTTGGCGGTCGGAGTAGCACTATCTCAAGTAGTTCTACGACAGCACGAGTGGATTCTAAATATTCCAAAATCGCAGCTTTTTCCGACGACACGTCTATTGTTCCTAGGAATGATTCTGGACACAGTCCAGAAAAGGATGTTTTCTCCCGGAGAAGAAGACCAGGGAGTTATCCGAGCTAGTCAGGAACCTCCTAAAACCAGGAAAAGTATCAGTGCATCATTGCACAAGGGTCCTGTGAAAAATGGTGGTTTCTTACAAAGCGATCCCATTCGGTAGATTTCACGCAAGAACCTTTCAGTGGAATCTGCTGGGAAAATGGTCCGGATCGCATCTTCAGATGCATCAGCGGATAACCCTGTCTCCAAGGACAAGGGTGTTTTCTTCTGCGGTGGCTGCAGAGTGCTCATCTATGAAAGGGCCGCAGATTCGACATTCAGGACTGGGTCCTGGTGACCACGGATGCCAGCCTGAGTGGCTGGGGAGCAGTCAAACAAGGAAAAAATTTCCAGGGAGTGTGATCAAGTCTGGAGACTTCTCTCCACATAAATATACTGGAGCTAAGGGCAATTTACAAGGCTCTAAGCTTAGCAAGACCTCTGCTTCAAGGTCAGCCGGTATTGATCCAGTGGGACAACATCACGGCAGTCGCCCACGTAAACAGACAGGGCGGCACATGAAGCAGGAGGGAAATGGCAGAAACTGCAAGGATTCTTCGCTGGGCGAAAAATCATGTGATAACACTCTCAGCAGTGTTAATTCCGGGAGTGGAAAACTGGGAAGCAAACTTCCTCAGCAGGCATAACCTCCACCCGGGAGAGTGGGGACTTCAGCGGGAAGTCTTCCACATGATTGTAAACCGTTGGGAAAAACCAAAGGTGGACATGATGGCGTCCCGCCTGAACAAAAAACTAGACAAATATTGCGCCAGGTCTAGGGACCCTCAGGCAATAGCGGTGGACGCTCTGGTAACACTGTGGGTGTACCAGTCAGGGTATGTGTTCCCTCCTATGCATCTCATACCAAAAGTACTGAGAATCATAAGAAGGAGATGAGTAAGAACGATACTCGTGGTTCCGGATGGGTCAAGAAGGACTTGGTACCCGGAACTTCAAGAGATGCTCACGGAAGAACCGTGGCCTCTACCTTTAAGAAAGGACCTGCTCCAGCAGGGGCCTTGTCTGTTCCAAGACTTACCGCGGCTGCGTTTGACGGCATGGCAGTTGAACGCCGGATCCTGAAAGGGCATTCCAGATGAAGTCATCCCTACCCTGGTCGAAGCCAGGAAGGATGTAACCGAAAAACATTTTCACCGCATTTGGCGAAAATATGTTGCGTGGTGTGAGGCCAAGAAGGTCCCTACAGAGGAATTCCAACTGGGTCGTTTCCTACATTTCCTGAAAACAGGACTGTCTATGGGCCTAAAATTAGGGTCCATTAAGGTTCAAATTTCGACCCTGTCAAATTTCTTCCAGAAAGAACTGGCTTCAGTGCCTGAAGTTCAGACGTTTGTAAAAGGGGTACTGCATATACAGCCTCCTATTGTGCCCCCAGTGGCACCTTGGGATCTCAATGTTGTTTTGAGTTTCCTAAAGTCACATTGGTTTGATCCACTCACCACTGTGGAATTAAAATATTTCACATGGAAGGTGAAGATTCTATTAGCCCTGGCTTCAGCCAGGCGTGTGTGTCAGAATGGGCGGCTTTATCATATAAAAGCCCTTACTTAATTTTTCATTCTGACAGGGTAGAATTGAGGACTTGTCCTCAATTTCTCCTTAAGGTGTTTTCTGTTTTTCACATGAACCAACCTATTGTGGTACCTGCGGCTACAAGGGACTTGGAGGACTCCAAGTTTCTTGACGTTGTCAGGGCCCTGAAAATATATGTTTCCAGGACGACTGGAGTCAGAAAATCTGACTCGCTGTTTAGCCTGTATGCACCCAACTAGATGGGTGTTCCTGCTTCTAAGCAGACGATTGCTCGCTGGATTTGTAGTACAATTCAGCTTGCACATTCTGTGGCAGGCTTGCCACAGCCAAAATCAGTAAAAGCCCATTCCACAAGGAAGTGGGCTCATCTTGGGCGGCTGCCCGAGGGGTCTCGGCTTTACAACTTTGCCGAGCTGCTACTTGGTCAGGGGCACACCCTGACTGAGGAGGACCTGGAGTTCTCTCATTCGGTGCTGCAGAGTCATCCGCACTCTCCCGCCCGTTTGGGAGCTTTGGTATAATCCCCATGGTCCTGACGGAGTCCCCAGCATCCACTTAGGACGTTAGAGAAAATAAGAATTTACTTACCGATAATTCTATTTCTCGTAGTCCGTAGTGGATGCTGGGCGCCCATCCCAAGTGCGGATTGTCTGCAATACTTGTACATAGTTATTGTTACAAAAATCGGGTTATTCTTGTTGTGAGCCATCTTTTCAGAGGCTCTTTCGTTGTTATCATACTGTTAACTGGGTTCAGATCACAGGTTGTACGGTGTGATTGGTGTGGCTGGTATGAGTCTTACCCGGGATTCAATATCCTTCCTTATTATGCACGCTCGTCCGGGCACAGTATCCTAACTGAGGCTTGGAGGAGGGTCATAGGGGGAGGAGCCAGTGCACACCACCTGATCCTAAAGCTTTTATTATTGTGCCCTGTCTCCTGCGGAGCCGCTAAACCCCATGGTCCTGACGGAGTCCCCAGCATCCACTACGGACTACGAGAAATAGAATTATCGGTAAGTAAATTCTTATTATTCTGTGTGTTGACCACTCCTGTATCTGCATATAAAATGCTACGTTACAGTGATTTCCAAGAAAACACCTTTGTTTTTTGATGGCTCAATGTACACAAACTTTGTTTAATACACACAGTTATTAAAAATATTGTATTAAATGACCTTCAGGCTGTGTGTATAAGGTGTATATGGAACATAAATGAATTGTGTGAATGTACACACAATTTGTTTAATGCACAAAGTTATAAAAAAATATTGGCTAAAATTACCTTCAGGCTGTGTGTATAAGGTGTATATGAAACATAAATGCATTCTGTGCTTAGATTTAGGTCCCATCGCCATGATATCTCATTGTGGTATACAATTATTCCAAAATACGGAAAAATCCGATATCCAAAATACCTCTGGTCCCAAGCATTTTGGATAAGGGAGACTCAACCTGTAACGGGAAAATGACAGATGGCAGATTATCACAGTGTACTAGTCAGATTGATCACCACCTCTCCTCAGATGAGTACAGAGAACAGATGAACAGAGGAGGTGGTTCTGCTTTAGTATCCGTTCATTCCTGAATAATCTGCAGTTTTCAGCAGTGCCCTGTGTTGAAGACCTTATAACTGAATCATATGTACTGTAAGAGATAAAGACATCGCCAATAGTATTTAAAAAGGAAACAAATAATAATCTAGAACTCTGAACAAATTACAGATGTGTCCTCAATACTGTACATCTTTGCTTCAGTCGCGCTACACAGCCTTACTTGGCATGCCAGGTCCTGTGAGACTCTGGTAGAGTCACACGTCTTTTTTGCTTATAATGTGTCTTAGATGCAACTAGGACGCATGAGGGGGCTCTGCTGATTAATTTTATATGCAACACTTGTATATCTGTGTGCAACTGAATCAGCATGCAAAGTGCTACGACTGTGGCTTTTTTCCATTCCAAATTCCGTTGTGCTTCATATAAAGATTTACACAGATCAGTAGAGTCTCCTCGTGGGTCCTAGTCACATTGCGTTGCAACTAAGATGCATTGTTGGTGGGAACAAAGCAAAATCTCCTGAAGCTAGTGGAGTTCCGCAGGACCTGTCAGCTCACTCATGCCAGACATCTCCCGCTGTGTGGCGTATTGAGGCTAGATGTTTGAGGACACATCTGTACAGGGGCGGATTGGGAACAGAAAGCGGCCCTGGAAAAAAATTTGTACTAGTGGCCCCACATGGGCAGCACCAGAGGTGTAAGGTCTAGCCATGGGCCATGGCAGCAGCACCCTCCCCCCAAGACTTTCCAGATAGTGGGTAAGGGATCAAGGGGGAAGATAAAAGGAAATAAAATTAAATATTATGAGCACATTATATGATACACCTTCAGAATTTAGGAAACTATATAATTCTTTAGAAAGATATATTTTCTTGCTTATTACACCAACCGTATCCCAATCACTATTCACCCAATCTTATATGTCAGCCAAGCAGGCAGACATAGCATACACTAGATCATCTGCAATCACAGGCTAAGTGGCAAAGAAATTTTCATATATGCAAATTATTTAGCATCTTATTCATTATGTTTATAAATAGGACCACATGTCCTCATACAAAACAGGCCCCACGGGTGCGTCGGCCCACCGGGAATCTTCCCTATAAACCCTATGGCCAATCCGCCTCTGCATCTGTATGTGTTAAAGATAATAGTATTAATGCAATTACTTAAGAGAAATTTTATTACGAATGTCTTTTCCTGTGTTTTATTAGTCATTTGCCATTTTAAGCTATATTAGTAACAAATGGACTTGTTTATCTTTTCCTGCAAGGAATGAATGGGAGCCACCTGACAGGAAAGTTGACACACGCATGTTTCGTTCTGAGCCTAGAAGCATCTTTGAGTATGAACCGGGAAAATCCTCCATCCTAGAACATGAAAGACCGGTAAGAGCAGCGTGTATGTTGACAGACTGTGTAAGAGAGCAAACAAATAAATTCCCTCAGCACACTTCAATGGACCAGCAAGAGACATACATCCTACATGATAATAGTAATGCAGAGATCTCCATTACATACATTTGCAAACATGGGAAGCCATAGATACCGCATGTCGTCTCTGCTCTGGTGGTTTTAAGCTACTACCACTTCTGGTCATACATTTATGTATTTCTAAATTGAGAGCCAACTCTCCTGGAAGCACC